>NW_027185761.1:3585430-3675187 GCF_028583685.1 Petaurus breviceps papuanus | reverse complement strand
CCTTTCTCCTTTCCCCTTTCCTTTCCTTTCCTTTCCTTTCTCCTTTCCCCTTTCCTTTCCTTTTCTCTTTTTTCTTCCTCCTTTCCTGTCCTGTCCTCTTCTCCTTTCCTCTTCCTCTTTTGCCTTTTTCGTTTCTTCTCTCCTCTCTGGAAGAAAGGCACATATCTTAAAACCTATTTATACTAGTTTAATTTTTTCTATCATAGACTTAAAATGTGTTTCAGAATTTGGTTGCCAAGCTAGAGGAGGTAGATTGCTGGTATATAAGTACTCTCCTTGTCCAGCTATTTGTAATTTCCCCAGTCCTCACTGTGAGGTCTAGAACTGCATCTTAATCTGGGTAACATCCATTCAACGATGTAATAGTGCCAGACATAATTCATATGGCATTCTGAAAGTAGCAGCCATAATTGTTGATGTACCGTTGATTTTCAGTCAGTTTGGGATGGCGTTTAATAGCCACACATGGCTCAGATACTGGGCCAGAACAGTATATTCCAACCAGTGCAAAACAGACAAATAATAAATTATGGCTCTGCCAGTACTGGAAACCCCTTGGTGCTGGCCTGCTCTGGGGCAGGACAGGTTTATTCTCTGCAGTGGAAAAGGGCGTGGCAAGCCCTTCAGGGATCCCAGAGCTTCCCCTTTCAGACACACCTCCCTCTAATTACATGTTTCAAACTTGCTGCTAATCCTTAGAATGACAGAACAGAGATTATAGCATTAATAGCTTTTATATTTCCTGTGTGTTGTTTGTAAATTAATCCCAATATTTGTAGGACTAGCCCTTTAATTTTTTCATTTACTTTTATAAGGGTAGCAAAACCTGAGCATGGGAGAGGAGTGGAGACACACTAGTAGATGGGAACAAGGACATTTTTTCATTTGTATAAATTACAAACGATGACAGATTTATTAAGGAGCAGGCAAAAATTCTGTTTAACTTCCCCTTCTCCTCCACTTTGTACTTGAATTCAGTTTAGTCAGCATTTATTTAGCACCTTCTTTTTTATAGGAGGTGCTTTGCAGAGTCCTGCAGATAAAAAGGCAATTAAAAAAAAAAATTCCTGTCCTCAAGGAGCTGACAGTCTATTGGCGGAATACGACTTTTATGCAAAAATGAATACGAGATTATTAAAGTCAGGACGACTAACAATAGTGGGATAGCTGCCCTAGAAGATGGAGCCTGAGTTGTCCCTTGACCGAAGACCAGGATCTTAAGAGATGAAGATAAGAAAGAAATGCAGAGTGGAATGGCCTTTTATGAAGGGGGTGGAGTAATGAGTTTTTAGAACAGTAAGTAAGTAAGCCCGTTTGACTAGAATGCATCCAGAGGAGTAATGCAAACCGCAGAAGGTAGGCTAGGTCCACATTGTGAAGAGCCATGAATGCCAAACTGAGAAGTTTGCATTTTGTCCTATATACAGAAGGGATCCATTGAAGATTCTAGGGCAGGAAACTAACATGACCAGACTTGTGCTTAATTGAAACTATTTTTACATCCGTAGAGGATAAATTGGTGATAGAGGAAACTGGAGGTAGAGGGATCGATTTAGTGACTTTTGGAGTAGTTTAGGTGATGAGAGATATAGGCTGCATGAGGTGGAGAAAAGGGAAATTGGGCATCTGAGAGATGTGGAAGGGTAATTGTCTGATTTCATATTGAACTGAGAGTTATCAGTTAGCACAGTGCCTGGGCCATAGTAGGTGCTTAATAAATGCTCATCGACTTAACCATTGCTTAGCTCAGAGCTTTTCTTCTTCATTTACCTTATTCTTATTTGTCCTTGAGAATTATAAGTTCTTTTTTTTTTTTTTACTTTTTGGAGGGCAGTTGGGGTTAAGTGACTTGCCCAACGTCACAAGGCTAATTTTTGTGTTAAGTGTCTGAGGCCAGATTTGAACTCAAGTCCTCTTGACTCCAGTACTGGTGCTCTATTCACTGTGCCACTTAGCCACCCCCTGTAAGTTCATTTTTGCATATGCACGTATTGCAGCAGAAAAGACCAGAGGCTGTTTTTTTTTTTTAATCCTGTATAAATTTTATGGACTTCTCAGTTGTTTTCTGAAAGCATCACTTTTTCTTGCAGAAAATCCAATGTGAAATAAATGAAATGAACAAGATTATTTAAAAACTGCTAGTTCAATGACCTAGATTTCCTTGTCATAAAAGCAGATTTCAAAAGGAATTATATTTCCTATTATATTACTTAAATCTAAGACTTTGCATTATGATTTCAGTTTTGGATTCCAGGTTATATTTTCCTCTAACAATGTTGTGACTCTGAGGAAATGCCACATTAATCCAGTAATATTTTACTAATCCACTTTCTGGCTATTCTGTCTAGTACTTTAAAGACTCAGGGTTTTATTGGGGTGGGAATTTTCCTCTTTTCAACACAGATCTAACCCAGTTCCCCCATTTATTTAACAGTCTTCATGATAGTCTGGCTGAAAATCTCAATCACCTGGTGGGGGGGGCGGGAATCCATCTGTTGATGAGCCTCATGGAACTTAGACAGCCTGGTCCTTGAATAATAGACTTAAGAGTTCATTGCCAGACCATCCTTGAAGCCTTTCCAACTCAAAAAGATGTGTCAGAGCCTTTAATTTACTGTCATAACCTTGCAGAATCTACTCACATGCACATGAGGATGAAACATTCAAATAAGACCTTATTTTTTAGTGTAGTTGGTGTCTTCCACTAAATTTTAACACACACACACACACACACCTGCCTTTCTACAAATTTTGTTTCACTGTTCATTCATTCTTATACTGAAAAATTGAAAATGGTATATCTGTTTAGATTGACTAACTACAGTTGTTTTTTTTTTTAAATCTGTCATGTTTTTATACATTAAGAATCATAACAGGGCTGGCTAGGTGGTGCAGTGAATAGAGCAACAACCCTAGAGTCAGGAGGACCTGAGTTCAAACATGGCCTTAAGACACTTGACACACTTACTAGCCATGTGACTTTGGGCAAGTCACTTAACCTCAATTGCCCTCAAAAAAACAAACAAAAAAAATAACAGTACATCAAATGATATTTAGTATGATGGAAAATGACACTTAGAGGTGGTACCATGAAAAGAGCCCGGGATTTGGAGTCAGAGAACCTTTGTTTGAATCCCAGTCCTTCTGTGACTCTCAGGTCAGGACTGTTTCCTCATCTGTGAAATGAGAGGGCTTGACTGAATGACCTCTAGTAGCTAGCAAACATTTCAGGTTACATTTATATAGTACTTTAAGCCATACAAAGGTCTATTACTGTTATCTCATTTGATCCTTACAACGATTCTCTGAGGTGAGTGCTGTCATCCCATTTTGCAGACAAAGAAATTGTGAGTCTAAGTGAAGTTAAGTGACTTGCCCAGGGTCACACAACTGGTAAGTGGCTGAGGCAGGATTTGAGTCTTTCCAACTCCTAAACTAGCATTCTACCCCCTGTGCTGCCTGGTACCCCCAAAGTGGGTCTTCTGGGGTCGATTCTAGGTCTAAATCTATGATCCTACAATTGTACAGCACTTGTCATATACCTTTGTTTTGAAGAACTTTGTTTAGACAGCAGACTTATAAACAGGTAGGTAGCATTGTCTTCATAGCATGCTGTGGTGAAAAGAGCACCGGGTTTGAAGTTAAAAGAAATGAGGTCACAGTCGAGCTTCATGATCTTTACTGGTAGTATGACTTTGGACAGGGCATGACCTCTCTGAGCCTCACTTCTCCTCATCTGTAAAATTAGGACAACAGTACTTAATACTGCTTGGCTTCTGGGCGGGTTATGATCAAAGTGCTTTTTATAAACTTCGAGTCGTAACAGTGTATGGCACTCTGTAGGTGCTCAATAAATGCTTATTGAATTACTAACTATATAAATGGGAGAGACAATATGGTACCACAGGAAGGACATTGACTTTGAAGTTCCAGGACTTTGCTTCAAACTCTGCTTCTGTTACTTGCTATCTGTGTGATGTTGGGCAAATCACTTAACCTCCTGGCCTCAGTTTCCTCATTTGTAAAATGAAGAGTTTGGACTCCAGGGCTAACAAATTCCTTTCTAGCTCTAAATCTATGATTCCATGATCATCATTATTATTACCTCATTGATAACATAATGCCAACTAGCCATCAACTCTTAATTTTTTGTGTCTTTTGATAGTAATTGGTCATTTGAATAAATCAGATCAAAAAAGAAAATCAAAATATTTCTGGCTACAGAGGTGAACAAGATCCTATAAATTCAAAGTCTAGGAGATAAAAATGCTTTGATAACATTAATCTTATTTAATTTATCATTTGACAACCCTCACAACCGGTAATGGATGATATAACAGCTGTAGAGGGTACAGTGAGCATCTAAGGTAGATATGTCCCAAATGCTATCTATTGTGTTTTCTCCCCTTGGAGAATTGGAAGAATTCCTCTTGGGGGAAGCCAGGAGTTCTGGCTCTTTTGGCCCATTGTTCTCACCAGACTCTGGGAATGCCCTGCAAAGTCCAACCACGTCCCCACTGAGATGGATGTCACTCAGTATGGGGAAAATGAAACATTTTTGCTTCATGTAACCTTTGTTTAGTAATGGTGATGACCTTCAAATAAGGCAGCAATGCATTATGCTAACAGGAGAGCACAGGTTTCCATTTCATGGGATTTTAGAACTGGAAGGGCCTTTGTTCAATCATTCACTTGTGTCCAGCTTTTCATGACCCCATGGACCATACAGTGCGTGGGGTTTTCTTGGCAAGATACTGGAGTAGTTTGTCATTTCTTTTAGAGGTTAGATGGCTTGTGCATAGTCACACAGCTAATAAGTATCTAAGGTCAGATTTGAGTTTTTCCTGACTCTATCCAGTACTCAATCCACTGAGCCACTTAGCTGCCTTGTAGGCAAACAGAGGCTAAGTGACTTGACCTTGACCAAGATCACACATCTAGTAAGTATCTGAAGCTGGATTTGAGGTCAGGTCTTCCTGACTCCAGGGTCAGAGCTTTATCTGCTGAGCCATCTAGTTGCCCCCAGAAGGGCCCTTAGAGATCTTTTATATCACCCCACTCATTTTCACAGATGAGATAGCTGAGGACTAGAGCAGTCATCAGTTTATTGCCCAAGTTCACACTATTAATAAGTGACAGGCCTAATATTTGACCCGGTGTCTCCTGTTTCTAAATCCAGAGATCTCTCTCAATATGCCCTACTGCCTCTCTAATGCTTCCAGTTCTTTTTCCCCTCTATTCTGATCTGGACCCCTTTATGAGAAGTCTTGTGTAGCCTTGCCAAGATTAAAGGTGTATTTTGTAGCCATGGGACAGAATGACAGTTATTGGTCCATGTAGGTTCATACTCATGTCTCTGCTATCATTTGTTTTATACTCCAACTGACCCATAAACACAACAGTAACCTAGACCCCCACTTATATAAGATCTTGAGGTTTACAAATCACTTGCCTCACTATAACATGCCTTGCAACTAAGTAGAATGGTGTCACCAAGAAGGCAGCCTGGCATTGCAGAAAGAATTTGCTGTTAGGAAAACTTACATTCATACCCCACTTTAGACACTTTGCTGCCTGTGTTCCCAAGGTGAAGTCAATTGATCCCTCAGACAGTTTCCTTAACAGCAAAATGGGTGTAGTCATAGGTATACTGCTAACCTCATAAAATTGTGGGGAAAATAATTTATAAAGTGCTATAAAAATGGGAATCTGGGCCCCTGTTTTCTGAGTCATCAAACATCTGATTCTGCTATTTCATGTCATTCTACTTATACTTAGATGTTTAGATGAATTTTCTCCTGCGTTTCTCATGCTAAGCTCCTCATGAGTTTGAATTGAATTATCCATGTTATAGTTATTAGAATGAGACACTCCTGAAATATTTTCTATTTTCTGTGACAGTCTGGGACTAGAATCTATAGATTTCCTTACCTTACTCACAAACCTTAAGCCCTCCCCCTTGTTTTATTGAATACATTAATAGCTGCATTTAATATCAATACTTTCTTTTCCTTTCTCTATTACCTTTCTCCCTGGGGACAGGAATCATGATTTTGCTTCTCATTGTTTCCTTGGCACTTAAAATACTGCACCTGGCATAGTAAGCATTTAAAAAAAGTTTACTGTTGATTAACTGATTGTATAGGCCTCATCAAAGTGCATAAAAATGAATTATATAGACTGCGAATGAAATGAAATATAGACTGTGCATAGATAAGATATATAATACGTAGTCTGTATTACATTTCACATTAATATATTATTAAAATCTCAAGTGCCTGAAAGCTCTGTAATTTGATCATTGTGAAAAACTATAGGTGTAGGGCCTTCTTACATACACACAGATTGCAGCCCGTCTGCACCTTAGTAAGAAGTCCCTAGGGAGTTTCCAGAGGTACGGAGAAGTTGTATTATTTATTCATCATTACATAAGAATCAAAGATGGGATTTAAACTCAGGTCGTCCCGATTGCAAGCCAAGTACTTTACTTTTCCTTGCTATTGCCACGTGTAAAATACTAACCTACAAAATGGGTGTAGTTTGATTAAAGAAACAATTATTAGGGATAGGGACCAGACCATTGGTTTGAAGAATTTCTGGATGGGGAAATTCTTTCTGCTAATGCAGCTTGACATCTCCTCTGTAAGTAACTGAGTCTTAGATTGTTGTCCCAAGTACTGAGAGATTAAGTGATTGCCCAGGGTCATAAACCCAGTATATGTCAGAAGCCAGACTTGAGCCCAAGTCATCCAGGTTCCAAGGCTGTTCTTTAAACCAAACTGCGTCTCTCTTCTCTGACATTTATTAAACACCAATTCTTTTCAAGGTGCCAGACTTGAAGCAGCAAGGACTAAAATGAAACATTACCTGCTTTTGAAGAGCTATAAGATGATTCAAAGAAGAAGATAGCTTAATTGTAGGGGGCCAGGAAAGGCTCTGCATTTGGAGGGGGTACTGGACTGAGCTTTGAATATGGTATTTGAGGCCAAATAAAAAGCATGCCATAAAATTTAATCCTGGAGGTGCTATTTATTAAGTGTGTGACCTTAGACAAATCAATTTGGGGGGGCCTCAGTTTCCTCGTCTGTAAAATGAAGGTCTTTTGCCAGATAGTGTCTGTGATAGTAGGTCTGAAGCTTATGATTCTGTAGCTTTATCTAAGTTCTAAATATTGCAGATACTGATATTGGTAGCTGCTTAATTATCTGAATTACTTTTTGGGGGGGGAGGGGAGAAGGTAGGGCAACTGGGGTTAAGTGACTTCCCCAAGGTCACACGGCTAGTTTTGTGTTAAGTGTCTGAGGCCGGATTTGAACTCAGGTCTTCCTGACTCCAGGGCTGGTGCTCTATTCACTGTGCCACCTAGCCGCCCCCTGAATTAACTTTTTAAAAAAATTGCTGTTATGCCATCTTGAGCAGATGAGTGGAAATTTCAACAACAAAACCATGATTGTATTTCAGTCATTAAGAGAGTGTGTGAGTTTTGAGGGTGAGAGACATAGGGGGAGTGTCTATGCCTGTTCTTTTTAGAACAATGCAAGTGTTCTCTGCTAGTTATTGGTTGAGATAAGAGATTGCACTTAGGGCATGTTCCCAGTTCTTATGGAATTTAACCTGATAAAGAGATAGGACACATACCCAGGTCTCAATAATATAAGATAATATGATGCCACGTGCATTAGGGAGTTTCAAGCAAGATTCTGTTAAGGTCCAAGGTATAAAAGTTTAGGCCCAGGAATTGCGTCACATTCCTGGTTAAAGAGTACCGAGACCCATACATTTATTTTTACATATTGACTAGATGTTTATCCCTATAATGACTATTCCACCCATCCTTCCTTAGCTTGTAGTCACTCCTTTAGCCGCTTCCATTCAAGTGACCCTGAAACTTACAATGAGGTTTAAGAGGTGTGATCCAAGATGACAGGACAGTAATCAAACCCCTTGCCTAGTGAAGTTGGCATAAGTCACCCTGATTCAGTGTTCCAATCCTCCTTGACTCCTCATTCCCCCTTTCCTATCCATGTAACAATCAGTTTCCACCAGTTTTTGTTATTTCTACCTTCATAACTCCTCTTGCTTCCATTCCTTTCTCTGTACTCATAAGGCTGCCTTTCACCTGGACTGTTGCAAAAATTTAAGAATGAGGCTCCTTGCTTGAAATACATCTTTCATTCATCTACAAAGTTGATTTGCCTCAAGTATAAGTCTAATCATGTCATTGTTTTTTTCAGTAAACTCCAAAATTTAAAACCTTGACCACCTGACCTCAACTTACCTTTTCAGCTTTTATTTACATCTTTGCCCTGCCCTACTCCAATTGAGAAAGGCTGGTTTTCTTGCTCTTCCTCAGACACAACCCTCCATCTCCCCTCTCCATGCCTTGCTCTGGGTGCCCCCTAGCTTCTAACACAGTACTTAGGCAGCCATCTCCAATTGTCCTAATCTGCATCTTGTCACTGTACCCAGATGGCTCCAGAGGAGAAAGTGAGGCTGGTGACTTTACACAGCCCTCCCTCACTTAAATCCTATTCACTTGCATCCCCTTCCTGATATCACGGTCCTCTTTGAGAATGAAGGCCAAACAACAGCAACAACAGTCCTTAGCACATAGCAGATAGTTATTTGGGGCAGCTAGGGGGTTTAGTGGTTAGAGTGCCAAGCCTGGAGTCAGGATGATTCATTCATGTTCTAGAGTTCAAGTCAGGCCTCAGACGCTTACTAGCTGTGTGGACAGGCCACTTAACCCTGTTTGCCTCAGTTCTTCATCTGTAAATTGAGCTGGAGAAGAAAATGGCAAAGCATTTCAGTATCTTTGCCAAGAAAACCCCAAATGGGGTCATGGAGTGTTGGATACAACTAAAGCGACTTCATAGCAGCATAATAAATGTTGTCGTGATTGATTTATTCATACCAGGATGGTCTAAATTGAGACTTACCCAGGAAAAAAGCTTGTCTTCAGTATTTATTGGTATTGTCAATACTTACCTGAAAACTAATTTTTAGTCATCCTAAAAGCTATTGCTTCAGTCTTTCTCAAGCAATTCTAGATTAGAAGAAAGACTACAAAAATAATCTTTCTTCTCCTGTACTAAAGTCTAGGGAAGTTGTAGCTCTTCCTAATAACCAAGAATGTTATTTAACCTTGCAGTAATGCCATGATGGACCTGCTGGTCGAGCTGTGCCTCCAGAATCACCTCAATCCAGCCCACTATACCCTGGAGCTCAGGTCTTTGGAGACCCAACAACCTTTGAGTTTTAAGCCAAATACTTTGATAGGGACCCTTAATGTGCACACTATATTCCTGAAGGAAAAAGTCCCTGAAGAAAAGAGCAAACCAGTTTTCCAGAAGGTACCTGAGGTAAGTTGGGCCAAAGGTTTGAATCCTGTGGCCAAAGTTACTGCTTTTTCAGTGTCACACTTTAGCTCCTGGAAATGGGGAAACAGTATTGCCATCAAAGGGACAAAGCCAGCCTTGACCACAATGGCACACTGAGATAATGTTGGTAAGAGGACATGATGAAGGTAAAAGTTTTTATTTTCTGTCTCACTTTTCAAAAAAGAGGAAAACAGTTGAATGTCAAAATTCTTAAACTTCTTTCCCTCTGTTTCCCTCTCCTTCTGGTTTCCTCTCTCCATTTTCCTCCCTGCACTTTTTCCTGTTTATTAGGAGTGTTTCCTATCCACATAAACACCAGGGGGAGTATTGACTCATCATAACAAGACTTTTAGATTTTTTTTTAGAAGTTTGTTTGCCATAAAGTTGGAGTATCACTTGTGGTTGATAGTTTTTTTAGGAAATTAGTATCTGCTCATTGAGAATAATGGAAGTGTGTGTGATTGTTTTATAGTTTTTTCATTCTATTTAGACTACATCTTAGCAGAAAAGAAATTTAATTTAGGTTCCTGTTGCTAATTAAAAGTAAGTCTAGTCTTTTTTGTAATTTTTTTTTTTTTGCTTTTTGGAGGGCAGTTGGGATTAAGTGACTTGCCCAAGGTCACACAGCTAGTTTTTGTGTTAAGTGTCTGAGGCCGGATTTGAACTCAGGTCCTCCTGACTCCAGTGCCAGTGCTCTATTCACTGTGCCATCTAGTCACCTAGAAATAGTGAGTCATCTTTTTTTTTTTTTTTTTTGCTTTTTGGAGGGCAGTTTGGGTTAAGTGATTTGCCCAAGGTTACATGGCTAATTTTTGTGTTAAGTGTCTGAGGTTGCATCCGAACCCAGGTCCTCCTGACTCCAGGGCTGGTGCTCTATTCACTGTGCCACCTAGTCGCCCCTCTTTTTGTAATGTTAATTACTGTTTTTCAAAAAATCTTTCCCATGCATATTGCTTTAGTGGAAAGAAATACATTGCTCTCAGAATCTTAGAACTTAAAGATTCCTAGAGCTTCCTTATGAGGTGCTATTTTTTTTAATCAGATGAAGTAAAATGTGGAAGACTTTATCTCCATGATCAATTCTTTGGCCTATATAATTAATATTAAACATGAAATATGCTTCTATTAATTGTTGTATCTTTAGCTTAGTGGGTATTTCTTAAAGAAATTGGGAATTAAGTCCTTCCTGTTAGATCTACTCAGGAGAAGGGAAGGGGAAGAGAATAAGCATTTTAATAGTGCCAGGTACTGTGCTGTTTTTTTCTCACTTGATCCTCAAGACAAGCCTGTGAGGTATGTGCTGTTACTATCCCCATTTAATAATTGAGGAAACTCTCACAATATATTTAGTCCATGACATTTGGCTAAAGGCAGTTGGACTGAGACTTAAATTTTTAGTTAGTTCTCTTAACAGTATGAAAGTAGTGGTACCAAACCTTCTGAGTTTGGACAGCTTTGTCTAGGTGAGTATTCCCAATTATTTGGTCTGAGTCAGTTCTCTATAGTCCTGGAGAATCGGATACAATCAAATTACTTGCTTATTTTTCCTGATTTCACTTGTTGCTTATTTCTCTAATCTTATTTTCTGGGTTAAAAAGGTATATATATACATATATCAATTATTCGTGTATTTACACATACATGTATATAAACACATGTATATGTGTACGTGTGTCCATGCACATCTGCATACATACATATGCATAGCCTTACCCAGATAAATGAATACATATATGATAGTTTACTTCCTAAATAGCATTCCTGATGGCCTCTTTTTTTATGGTTCTCATTCAAGTTAAATTATTTTCTCCTCTCTAAAGCCATGTTGACTTCATATGTCTACATACACTTATTCAGTACCAATCTGATCAGAGCTGCTGAACCATCATAATGTGCATATTTGGTGTTGAATTCTTAGTTCTTTCTCAGCTGTTGATTGTCTTTCTTTGTCATCCTGTCTCTCAGCCTTATTATTTAATGGAAAGGTTTCTAAGAAGGGTTTATTTTCTAGTACTTCCCTCTTGCAGTGTTATTTCCTACCAACCTGTTGGGTTTGTAGCAGAAGCATTATGGCTAAGTCGGTGTCTGTCTTATCTTGCTTTCCCTGCTTTTGGGGGTGGGAAAATGTTTACACCTTCTTTTTCTCTGATATTTCTATTTCAGAAGTCTGTGCGGTTGGTAGTGAACTACCTGCGGACGCAGAAGACCGTAGTACGAGTAAGCCCTGATGTCCCGCTGCAGAACATTCTCCCAGTTATTTGTGCAAAATGTGAAGTCAGCCCTGAACACGTCGTTCTCTTAAGGGATAATATTGCAGGGGAGGAGCTGGAGCTTTCGAAGTCCCTGAATGAGTTGGGGATAAAGGAACTCTATGCATGGGACAACAAAAGAGGTGAGAGCAGAGTTGTATTGTGTACTCTATGCCCCATCTCTGGATAATGCCATATCCGTGATCATCTATGACCTACCATCCTTTGTTATTCAAGGCATTGCTGCTCACTTTGGTTTTTACAAAGAATGAAATTTTGTCCTAAACTGAGAGGAAAGGTGGAATGGATATTTACTTGTTTGCTTTCTTCCAGTCCTGAATGTACCCTTCTGACTCAGACCACATCTCCTAGCCTCCCAGCCATAGACATTTTCTTCTCTACCCGTTGTACTTCAGGGCCATAAGACTTCTTCTGTTCCTTTCATTGGGAAATAATCTCTCTGTCTTCAGAAGTACCACAATACTTTTGCATGTGCTGCAAGTTTTCCCTGGGTCTGTGATTTCACTGATTGTGGGCACTCACTCCCTCCAGTGGATGGATTGAAATTCATCTGCCCTTTTCCAGTTCTTGTGTGATTTCTTATCCTCCATAGAGAGATCTGACCAGTGAACCAAAGGCCCTCCTCCTGGACACCTAACATTTCTTGAGTACCAGGCCAACCTTAAAGTTGTACTCTGTATGGGGTATGGATCATGGAAAAAATAATAAATGAACAGCTACATTGTTTGGAAGACTGTGTTGGTAAGAGAAGGATGAATGGAGCACTATAGAGTTCAGAAGAGGGAAAGATGACTCCCCTCTACTTCCAAAGGAGATCAGGGATAGGCAACTTTATGTATTTCTAATTATAAATTCTTCTTTGTATTACAGTTATTTTCTCTGGGACCTCAACTCCCTTCATATGAGCAATTCATCCTTTATTTACTGATTATACTTTTCACTTGAGTTTTCCCAGCTAAACTTCTCTGGATCTTAACTTTCTCATTTGTAAGATGGGAGGGTTGGATTAAATCATCTCCATCAATGCTGTGATTGTGTGATACCAGGGTTTAGAAAAAAATCATTCTTACTAAACTGAAAACTTCATGGGGGTAGGAATAGTACTTTAACTCTGTTCCCCAGAATACCTCACACATAAAAGACACTCAAAAAGTGCTGAATTAAATTGAGAAGGAAAAACAAAGTAAATGGGGGAGGAAAGGTGGTAGGAAAATGTATACTTAGAATGATTACAGTCACTGAGAAAATGGGGCTGGAAAAGTGGGAGTAAAGCCAATAAATAGGACTAGTAGCTCAGAAGGATTTTGGTTTTTAGTATCAAAACTCCAAGAGGGCCAACCATACCCACCTTGGTATTCTGTTTGGCTCATCTGTGCCTTTGAAGCTCTCTCTCTAGAGGTTTACTTCAACATGAAAGAAACCCTACATGGCACGAGTGAGTTCAGTGGCAACATAGTGTAATAGTAAAGAGCAGTATGCAGACCTGGGTTTGAATCTTACCTGTTACTTCTTATTATGTATGTGACCTTGGACCAGTCATGTCTCCTTTTAGGGTCTCAGTTTCTTTATCTGTAAGTTGAACGAGTTAGATAGTTACAACCTAAAATGTCATCCAATTCTAAAGTCTGTGAGCCCATGACCTCCCAGGCATTGGAGTCTGGATGAAAGGCCTGGGTTCAAATCTCAGTTCTGATATTTATTAACAGTGTGATCATGAAGAAGTCATGTTACCTGTTTGAAGCCCAGTTTCCTCATCCTTAAAATGGGAATAATAATATGTGTAGTACCTACCCCATGGAGATTTTATGAAAATCACATAAGATTTAATTTTAAAGTGCTTTGCATGCTTTAAAAACATTATGTAAGATATAAAACAATCAGTAAACATTTGTTACGCACCTACTATGTTCCTGGCACTGCGCTAAGCACTGGGGATACCAAAAAAAGGGAAAAGACAGTGCCTACCCTCAAGGAGATTACATTTTAATGAGTCAACATCAAAACATTTACAAAACAAGATATATATATATATATATATACATATATGGATAAATAGAAAATTAACAGAGGGAAAGCAGTTGAATTAGGTGGGGTTGGAGGAGACTTCCTGTAAAAGATCAGAATTTAGTTGGGACTTAAAGGAAACCAGAGAAATCAGGAAGAGATGAGGAGGGAGAGTATGTTATTCTAGTTATGTTATTATTAAGAAAAGTGAAAATGACAAGTAGAAGATGAATACTGGAAAAATTAAATTATTATTATATGAGTAGTTGATTTTAGTTGATTCAGTTGAGTACTTTCTATTAACTGTCCATCAAGGGATTTTTTTTTTTAATTGGGAGTGAGATAGCTGAGGATTTTGAAATTGTCCCTGGTTTTAGAACAAAGGAAATAAACTTAATAGATGAAAATGAGGTTTTTTTAAATCTCCAGATTAGACAGAATAATGATTTTAAGTTACTTTTTCTCCTCACACTTCTTTTTCGCTTTTCTGAGGATATTTGTTTGGTAACTTATATTTGGGCTTTACCCTACACTATAATTGGGGGTTATCTCAGTTCACTTGACAAGTGGTTGTTAAACAGCCTCCATGTACAAGATACTTTTTGCCATTAAGGATTATTATTTTTATTATTATTATTAAGGATCCAGAAGTAGCTTGCATACAGGACCTTCTCTCAAGAACTTTACAGTCTAATAAGGAGAAGGAAAAAGGCATAAACAACTCTGCTGTGAGGGAGATTAAGGAGTATGAAGGGAAGCCCAGGTAAAGTATTAGGAGTAATTTGAGGAGTAAGAACACTTTAACCTGAAGGGATGCTTCATCACGTGGTTGACTTTTGAGTAGCTCCTTGAAGAAAGGATCTTTAGCAGGCTAAAATATAAGTATAGCAAGGACCTAATTAGTATAAATAATGAATCTATTGAAGAGGCCACAGGTATTCCAATTCTTACTATTCAATTACATAAATAATTTGATTGCTTCCAATTCAATGGAAATATGCCACACAAATTTGTATAGTGCAGCCACATTAGGGGATTCATTATTTGTATTAATTGGACCAAGTCCTTAGTTGGTACAAAGGAAAATTTGAACAAAATATAGAGAGGAATATAAGCACTGCTAGAATTAAGGACAAAGAAGTCCAGCTTGACTGGAATGTAGAATAGTATGAGATATTCCAGGTCAGGTAACTTGGAGTTTACTCGCATATAGGACCTTGACTAGTGGAGAGCTATTGAACTTTGGAGTGGAGAAATGACATGATCAGAGTATACTGGAGGTTAGAAATATGTGTGGACCACCTAAAGTGATATCATCCATGTGGAAGATGCTGTGGGATCTGCTTCTTAGAGATTGGTTCCATGGTTATTTTGTATTAGTGCCTTGGATACAACCTGTTCCATTGGCTATGTAGCCAACAAGATTGAAGTCTTTAAGACATCTTGACTCAGTACTATGGGTCTTTTCCTACATCCAGCCTGCCTTGGATTCCTGCAGTTCTGAATCCCAGAGGCTTGATTTCCCAGGCTGGATTGGAGACTCTACTCTGCACCTAAAACAGAATAAAAGGAAGAAGTCCCAAACCTTAGGCCTACATTTCTTAGGGCCATATAGCCTAAGAGGAAGAGAGGAAGAAGAGATCCTAGGTTCCTTCCTCTTTAAGGTGTGGTTTTACCAGCTGTGAATGAAGGCCATTTTAAAGCCATTTTAAAGATACTGTGCATCCTTCTGCTTTTACACCAGTAGAAAAGGCTGCTCTAAATCACGTGGTAGGCTAGCACAGAGTATCCACTCCTTTTCCCCAGAAGCAGGTCCCTAGCATCTTCCATATGAATAAAACAATCCTTGGTAGTCTAAGCATGTCCCAACCCCTTGTTACACTAACAATACACTAAGAATCAGTCAACAAGTTCTTATTGTATCAACTACTATCCTAGGTGCCAGAGATATGAGTGAGTTTATTCCAAAAATGATATGAATGACAAGATGAATAGGGAATATTCTGAAGGCTGGAAGAATCAGTTCATTAGCTTGTCTATTTTAAGAATCTAGATTTGAAACGGAGTAGCTACACTGGAAGCAGAGAGAAGAGACTAGATGTAGGTGACATTGTAAGTTTGGATTGGATAAGATTTAGCAATTTGTAAGAGGTGTAGAGATAAGGGAATGGGAAGAGTGAAAGATGAGTGCAGAGTTATGAACCTGGGAGACTGGGGAGATTGTGGCACCCATAGCAGAGATGCAGAATTTGGTGGGATGGTAAGGTTAGGCAGGGAAATCCTACCATTCTTAGTTACAGAGCTGGAAGGGACCTTGGAGGCTGAGCCCAATGCTCTCATTTTACAGATGATGAAACTGAGGCTGAAAGAGGGTAAGTGACTTGCTAAAGGGTCACACAACTAGGAAGTGTCTGAGTCAGAATCTGAACTCAGGTCTTCTGATCCCAGCTCTATCCATTGTGACACCTCACTGAAAGGATGATGAATTCACTTTTGGGGTATGAGGAATTATTGCTAAGGTATCCAAGGTAGAGGACATTTGTAAGTATGGCAGGAACTCTGGAGAAAGGTTGGGGGTGGAGATTCAGATTTAGAGTCATCTTGATAGAGGGGAAATTGAAGCTAACAGAGTAAGTGAGATTTCTAAATGGAAGAATATAGAAAGAGAAAGAGGGTCAACGCCAGTATACTGGGGACAGGAGGAAAAGCCAGTGAAAGACGCAGATAAGAGAGGTAGAATTTCATAAGAAAGATATATCTCAGAAGCCAAAGAAGACATATTAAGAAGGGAAAATATGCTCCATGCCACAGAGAAAATGAGGACAGGAAAAAAGGTTGAGAAAGTTCTTAATCACAGGCCTGCATTCTTCCTTCTCCCCTCCCCACCCCACCCCAGAAAAGAAAAATACATGCCTTAAAAATGGAGTATAGACTTTACTTTCTTAAAATGAAATTTAAAAAAAAATCATATTTTGGGAACAATATTGTTTTTCCTTCAATATACTTATTAAGCTTAAATGAGAAAACCCTGGAGGTCTTCCTAATGTTCCAATCCATGGTATGGTTGTATGTCAGGATAATGGACCTTCAGCTGGAAGGGATCTTGCAGGCCATCTAGTCTAACCCCATCACGGTACAGATGACTCACTGAGGCCCAGAGAGGTTAACAGAAACATGAGTTTGCCTGGATATTAGTGCAATGATGAAATTCCAGATGTTGTTTGAAAGATAAATGCAGAGCGCTCTACCAGGAAAAGGTCCGATGAAACCTGGTTTTCTGCCACTTAATTGTTCTCTAAACTCCTGATTTCCTATAACATAGCCCTGCCATCCAGCAGGCAAAACAGCCGAGGTACTAGCATACACATCTCTTGCCAAGGGATTCCCTGCCCTTTTGGCTAACAGGCCTTCCTACGATGCTTCAGTGGCAGTCAGACAAAGCAAACACAGAAGGAAGGGAGGATGGATTCCTTTTTCCTTGCTCTTTTTTTAGATGGTCTTTCCTTCCTATTCCTTCTCCTTTCCCATTTCAGACTTCCATTGAACTGCTTTTGGATCCAGCTAAGTAGCCCATTCCCTTCATGATTCACATTTTTGGCTTCTCCCCTCCCCGGACTGCAGCTGCCTGGGGAAATATTCAGGAGAGTTCCTCTAGGGTGATCACTTTACCACTGGATTAATTGATCTTCCTTCTTTGGTTTCCTGAGGCTTTGGGACTTAAGTCTGAAAGTTATTCAGAACAACTCACCCCAAAAAAGAAGCTCTTCTGCCCTCTGCTGGTATAAAAATTCTTAGCAACTGAGATAACCTGAAAAACAGCATACTTGTCCAGGTAGCTGTAATGGAGGCAGATACTTTGACTTAGTACATCCACAGAGGTGGAATGATAAGAGATTAATTAGTCTTGGAACCTAGAAAGACCTGGATTCCAATCCTGTCTCCGAAAATTATCTCTGTGAACATATGCAAAGCTGTTGGGCCCTAGAACCTCAGTTTCCTATTCTGTCAAATAGGGTTAACAATACAGGTAAACACCTCCTTCCCAAGAGCAAATGAAATAAATATATATAAAGCACTTTGTAATCTGCTTTCATTATTTTCATGTCTTTGGTTTTACCATTATTGATTCTTTTTTAACTCTCTTCCCCTGCTTGTTCTCTCATTGGCTCCTTTTTCCAGTTCTTCTGACCAAAACTCAATCAGAACCATCTCTGGTCTATCGAGGTACAGTAAGGAAAACTTAAAATGGCAGCTTAAGCCCTCTTTAGGATCTGCTTTGCATGGCCATGCCTCTGTTTTAGAATGTGGTACTTGGGTGGTGGCTGTGTAATATGGAACATAAGGAAATAAGACAGTTTACAGTATCTGTGGATTTGGGAGTGGGAGGAGGGTTGTGTGTTATAACTGCATCATGATTGATTACATCCTTTCCTAATTTCCTTTGGGGGAGGAGGATAAAAGTGGGGAATAACCACTGTCTAAAAATCTGCTGTGGTGATTGCATCTGCTTATGAATGAGGCTGCCTTGGAAAGTGAATACTTTATGAATCATTGACACCCCACCCCCACCAAGTAGCTGTAAACCATCAGGTCAGGGTCCAGGTCATACATACAAAGTAAGAGATCAGTCTTCTGCATTCTGTCACTGTAAATGGAACTTTATGCCTTCCCAGTTCAGAATGCATTGGCCTTCAACTGTTTTATTGTTTTAGTATGAATTTTTAATTCATATTTTGCACTTAACTCTTTGTTTTCTTTGATAACTGATTTTTTAAAATGTGCACCTCCAAAAGAACAGTGAAGTCACAGAGAAATCTTGTATTGCCCTATGGGATAGCTCAGGACTGCCTTTTAGAAATATCTTCAGGAAAGGAGAAAAGAGGCCTTTTGGTGCAATGGAAAGGGCACTGAATTTACAGCAAGAGGACCTGGGTTTAAATTCTGGATCTACTATTTATTTCCTGTTCATAAGTCAAATAAGTCATTTGTCCCTCAAAACTTTAGTTTCCTAATCTCTAAAATGAGGGAGTATGAGATTTCTTCCAACACTAAAACTTTTTGATCCAAAAAGAAAACCATGGTTTTGATCTCAGTAACGCACCCTATAATCTGAGTGCATGGTACGTGTCAATAGTGCGTGCCTAACCCACAGTTAATCTTCCTACTTTCACACGTTTTGACCAATTTCAAAAGAAGAACCTGATTAACCACATGTGTGTGCATGTATGCGTACACGCACACACACACAAAATTATTTTATATCAACCCAAATGTAGATACATGAATTTAGATATAAAACTGCATTATAAACTAGCACTTCACTAATTCAGGTCAATTAACTGGGAAAGTGAGCACTCCTGAATTAGTTACAGAACTTTTGATTATACAATGTTTATGTTACTTCCACATGCATACAATTAATCAGCAGGGCACTATTAAGTGTACTCTGCTTGTCAGGCACTGTGCTAGGTACTGAGGATACAAAAACAAAATTGAAATCAACCCTGCCTTCAAGGAGATTTTCTTCTATTGAAAGAGACAGGTGTAAGTAGACAGAATATGTTGAACGTAAATATTAGGTGCTTTGGGGGAGGGGGGTGAGTCAAAGCTGGGACTATCCAAAGATGTAGATGTAGGTGCCCTTAAGAAAGAAGGGAAAGTTTGGGGGAAGTGGAGCTGGAGATGCCTATAAGGCAGCTGGTCATGAAAAGACTGGAACTCAGGAAAGTGACTAGGGCTGCTTGTTGAGGTTGACCTGGATTCAAACTTATCGACTATTCCTTCTTCAATTTACCACCAATTTTGAATTAATAATAGACAAATACATAATAGTTTACTTCTCATTCCATGCAGTTCATTACTTGTGCAGTTTCTTAGACAAGGACGTATGGTGAAATCTGGGTGGTGTGGCAGACTCCGTTAGGAAAATCTCAAGTTGCTTTCTCTGCCTCCTGAGACTGATTCTTCTGTACCAACTTCCCAGCCTGAAAGTACCTGTTCCCTCATCCCATCTCTCCTTCTGAAGCCCAAATTGTTAAAAAAAAAAAAAAACAAAAACAAGTTTATCTCAGTTTAGTTGAGGCCAGAACCTCATGGAGATTTAGGCAATTGGTAGTAATGGGGAGGGTATTAAACAGAGGGTGATTATCGGGATAAACAAAGTACCCTTCACATCAAGAAGCATATGCTTTTATGGCTGGGTCTAACCCAGACCCAAAAGGCCTTCTGGCTCCTTGACCCCCCCAGTGTCATCTTACTTCCCCAGAGAGACTCACCCTTAATCATCCCATCCTTCCCCACTGGTTATTTCTTTAGATGGATAAATGGGTGACCTCTATGGAAGTAGGTGACAAGACAAAGAAGTGTGCCTTCATGGCAGTTATTTTGTCAGTATACATTTATTAAACACCTACTGTGTGCCTGGCACAGTGCCAAGTGCCAGATTTATGAAGAAAGATAAATAGCGATTCTTGTTCTTGAGTAGCTCACAAAGTTTGCAAACAACTATGTTCAAACAGGCTGTCTGTATTCAGGACAAATTGGAAATTGTCAGCAAAGGGAAGGCACTAGAATTAAGAGGGATCTGGAAAGGCTTCCTGAAGAAGGTGGGATTTTAGCGGGGACTTGAAGGAAGTGAGGGAAACCAAGAGGTAGAGATGAGGAAGGAGAACATTTCAGACGAGTGAAAATGTCAGGAGTCAGGAGATGGACTGGAGTGAGTGTGAGTGTGTGTGTGTAGATAGATAGATCTGAATCATATAATGTATTATCTACTTTTAATAAATCCGTATATGTTTAATTTGATCTTTAAAGTGAGAGGACTGGGTTAGACTCTTAGGACTCACCCAAAGTCTTCCCTCTCTAAACTTTGATCCTGTATTTAGATAAAAAATGGAGATGAAGCCTAAATTTGTGATTTTGCTGGCACAGGGAACTCACAGATGTGGAACCTCTTTCTACCAAGGCGGGTTGGCATCCTCTCTCTAACTTATTCTCGGAAAGGTACAAGTGACGCATACAACCAGTATATGTCATTGGTAGGACTTGAATTCAGATCTTCCTGATCTTGAAACCCGCCCCCCCCCATCCACTACACCATCCTGCCTTTTTTAATTAATACAGCTATTTTGTATTTTAGAGGAAGCATAATATAAGGTATAGAAAGCAGGCCCAAGCATCAGGTGGAGCTGGATTCCTAACCCGCTTCTAAGTAGAAGTGGGTAGATGAGACACAACCTCTCAATGGCCCCAAGCAATTCTTTAAGCTTATAAGGTGCTGGAGAGATGCAGATATGCACTGGTAAAAGGAATTTCCTCATTGAAAGTTCCCTATAGTGGGGCGGCTAGGTGGCACAGTGAACAGAGCACCGGCCCTGGAGTCAGGAAGACCTGAGTTCAAATTCGGCCTCAGACACTTAACACTTACTAGCCATGTGACCTTGGGCAAGTCACTTAACCCTAATTGCCCCGCCCACCCCCTTCCAAAAAGGAAAAAAAAAGTTCCCTATACTTACTGGTCCAGTATAATAATTGAAGATTTTTTAGAACAACAATTCCAATTACAGTATTCAATATGGTGTTAGCATTATTTTATTTCATGAAACTTTTGTGTGACAGCTCTTTTGACTGTGTATCCTGGAGAATTTAGATAGGGTTGTGACCAAGGACCTTTAAAAGAGATATTGAAATTTAAGTCAACTTTTTTCCTTTAGGTGAGTTACATAAAGACCACTGACTTCTTGAGGAGTTGTACATGCATATCTAAGATTAGGAGCTTTCATTGAAAACATTAATCTAATGCTATTCAGATAATGATTTTAGGAAGGTACAACATTTTCCTTAGCCTATCTTTCTTCTTGGGTGTTCATAAACTTTGACTTCACTAACAGTTTTGTGTATGTGTGTGTGTCTCTGTGTGTGTGTGTGTGTGTGTGTATCCATAACACTTTCTAACTTTTGGCATGAATTCTGGAGTGAGTAGAGAAAGGAATAAAATAATTGTTAACCTTGCTTGGGGAGGTAGCGTCTTGATCATCCTAGTTTATAAAATAATAATGTCCAGCTGACAGACTAGAGCTCTGGTTGCTGTAAATACGCAGAGAGAGACAAGCCTCCTGCAAGGAAAGCCAATTCCATTTCCTTCTTCCTGCCAGCCTTAGTTTACCCATCAGTAAAATGAAGTTAATAATAACTACTCTTTCCACCTTCTAGGATAATTGTGAGACTCAAATAGATTATGACTGAAAAAGCAATTTCAGAGTGTGATCTA
Organism: Petaurus breviceps papuanus; assembly: GCF_028583685.1. NCBI lineage: Eukaryota > Metazoa > Chordata > Mammalia > Diprotodontia > Petauridae > Petaurus > Petaurus breviceps. Next base: position 3,653,264 of record NW_027185761.1, on the reverse strand, counting down.
TAACAATATAAAGGTTTGATTTTTTTTGGTGAAATGTATTCATGGAGGGGGGGTTATAGAATGTCACAAAATATGAAAATGGAGAACCTGTCCTCATTGCTCCAAAGCGCTCTATTTAGGCTCCAGCTGTCCAGATCTAAGGAGAATTTAACCAGCTTACCTGTTGGAATAGCGAAAGGTTCTTTGCCTTACAAATCTAGAAACTGGCATCTTTGTTGCGCACGTTTAACAGTAATATTAACGGTGACACTTATATACGCCTTTGACATTATTAGAGAGCCTGGCAGTGGGCTGGAGAGCTAAAATCTTCAATCAAAGGCAATTGAAATTTGGAATACTTAAGATTTTCAAATGTGGTTAACTTTTGACAAAGATTACCCAGTTATGATGCACAAAAGTTAGAAGGTATTCGAAGCAAACCTTTCCCCTGCTTTCCTGAGAGAGAAAGAGAGAGCCCACCAGAGAATATAATCATGGAAGAAAAAGTGCCCAGACTGAAGGAGATCAGGGAGGAGATTTGGTAATGGATCTGGTAATGTAGGTCACGAAAGTTTCTAATTTCAGAGTTTGTGATACCATCAGTGCTCCCTAAACTGAAGAGCAGATTTTGTTTTTTTCAGATAGAAGGTGTTGTTGTACCTCATATAATTAAGCCTCTTTGATCCCATATTTAATTTCTGGAGCATGGCACCTATTACACTGTTCCTATAATCCCTAAGGCCTGAGAAATTTCTATTCCGAGCACTGTGCACTTCCACCCACCTATCCCCCAAAATGCCTTTCTTTAAAAATTTGTTAAAGATGTCTAACTTGCAGGGGAAAAAAATCCCACTTAGGTTTATTTTCATTCTGAAATTGGTTTCTAAGAGGTTAGACAGCTATCACTAAACTGCTAATGGAAGCTGGAGACTCAATACTGTTTGCTGTTTTGTGTTTTTCTTTTTCTTTTCAAAGTATGTTTTAAAAACTTGGAATTTTTTGAAGTCCTAAGTTGTCAAGATTTGCCAGTGAGAAATAACTGTTACCAATTTAATTATTTTCAGAAACCTATAGAAAATCACTGGGCAGTGATGTCATGGACAAAGAGAAGAAGAAATTTCTGGGGTTTTTCAAAGTCAGTAAAAGAAGCAATAAGGTAATAACTCAGCTGCTTTTCCTAGGATAGAAATAACGTTGTGTCTCAAATACTAGCTTATTTTCTAAAAGAGTTTTTATTTTTCAGAAAATTAATTCCTTGAGGTATACATTGACTTACTATTAATTTGTAAAGTGTGACTTGCAGCTCAGTGTATTTATGATTTCAGAAATAACCCCGGGTCTGAAAAAAATCTCGTTTTCCACCAATGTGTTAGAATAGAGTTTGTATAAGATTCACCCCCTCTCTTTATACTGTGAAACTGGAGAACACAACCACAAAACTCAAGGACAGGAGTGGGGAACCTATACCCTCAAGGCCACATGTGGCCCTCTGGGTCCTCAAATGTAGCCTTAGCTTCCCCACCCCTGGAAGGAGATCTTAACCAGCTCAACTCCTGACATGTGGATGTTCTTGGCCTTACAAATTTGATCAGTGAAGTGTATTTGCCTACTAAGCTCTTCCACTGTTGTGTGGAATTTGGCCCACATAATTTACTTCTCCTTATAATATAAAATATTTTTAAACTTAGTATTTTGGCAATATCATTGGAAAGCTTTTCAGAGTTAACATGCCCCCACACTAGATGTCTGATAGGAAGTAATTTATTTGATATATGAGAAACACATTTGTTGTATGGTATCATTTATAGGCTGTCCAAAGCTATTAATGCTTTCTTGACTAAGAAACAAAAATATCTGGTAAATATGTGTGACATATAGTCAGTGTAACTTGTATTGTTTTCTTTTGATATTATGTTTTCATTTATCCCATTTTCTTCATTAAAAAAAGACCAAAGGAGAGTATACAAAAAACTTTTTTGATCAATGGGAAGCTTTATTTGGCATCTCAGTTCTGCAGTTACTAATGATAAGCAGTTAAGGTTTTGAATAGCATGTCACTAAAAAACTTGTAGTGACCAAAATAAATTCGTATTTTATTTCGCTGAGGCCTCCAGTTTATTGACATATATTGCCTAAGGGATGGGAGAATTAGAATATTTCTGATTGTCCTTCTTATTGTTTGGGGAGAAATATCTTAACTATGGCATAAAGAGAATTGAGAGATAGCAAAGACAATTTTGTAAAAACTAATATTTATTTAATCTTTCTATTAAGTTCTCTTTTGTCTTCTCCACCGAGGTATTTCTGGCATGTCTTACTAATTAACTAAGGGACAGCCGGGTGGCATAGTACTGGACCTAGAGTCAGGAAGACTCATCTTCCTGTGTTCAAATCTGGCCTCAGACACTTACTGTGTGACCCTGGCCACTTAACCCTGTTTGCCTCAGTTTCTTCATCTGTAAAGTGAGCTGGAGACGGAAATGGCTAACTACTCCAGGATCTCTGCCAAGAAAACCCCAAATGGGGTCACAGAGAGTTGAACATGACTGAAGTGGCTTAATAACAACAAAAAACTTACTAATTAATTTTTCTTCTATTATTATTTTTGTTTAAATGGTGACTTTTTTCTTTTTTGTCCATTAGAGTTACTCTTATTTGTAGTGAATTAACCTTCATTTGCCTTTTTGGGGGGAGCAGAGAGGTGGCACAGTGGATTCAAATCCAGCCTTAGACCCTTAACTCTGTGACCCTGAACAAGTAACCTAATCCCTCTTAGTCTCTCAGCTATAAAATGGGTTAAGATAATGTTTAAAAATACCTACTTCCTAGGATTGTTGTGAGGATTTAATAAGATAATTATATATGAAGTGCTTTGCAAACCATATAAACAAGAGTGTGCTGGTAAATATTTAACAACTGGATTTCTGGAGGAAAAAAAAATGTAAAGGCAACATACTTCCAAGTTTAATCTACATTATTAACACTGCCTCTATCAATCTCAACTCTAGACAATCAATAAAACAGTAAATCAAGTCCTTCTTTGTAGCTTTGCCAAGGTGTAAATACTCACTGAAAATTTAACATTCAACTCTTGTGAGCTGGTTCAAGCTGGCTCCAGCATCCCTCTGCTTATATATTGCACTATGAAAATGTTAGCCTTCTTTTATTTATTTTGTTTCATCTTTTCCTACTGGTTGGTCCTACTCCCTTTACACCTTTAATTTCCTATTTTTCCTCTCTTCTTTTGTGTCAGTCCCTTTTTAAGTATGTGTGTCTACTGACTTTTGGGTAAGCAAAAAATATTTTGCACTCTGTAAAGAAGGTTAATATAATAATTGTAATAACTCAGTCATACAATACTTGGAAAGTTTAAAAGCATTTTAGATCCAATATCTCAGTTTAGTTAACTGCTCACATTTTTAGAATGCTTTCAGAATTCCAAACCACTTGCTCACATAACTCCATGAAGTGGTGAATTTAGAAATTATCCCCATTTTACAGATGGAAAAAAATGAATCAGAGAGCCAGAGTGTTTGAATGAATTCACATTGCCCAAAGTTACATAACTAGTCAGAGGAAAGTCCAGATCTTAAACTCAGGTCTCTGTCTGTAAAGTCAACACTCTTCCTACTACAATTCTCTCCCTGCTTTTTAGACGAGTTTATATAACCTTATTCATCTTACCAAAATTATATCAGCCATGTAGTAGCAAAATTAGGAAAACTCACCCTTACATGGATCAGCCAATGGTTTATTTCACTAAGGCCCTGAATTTCATTATGCTCTCTTGTTTTGTTCTGTTCTTGTAAAAGATTCTAAAGTGTGGTGTGGTTTTTTTAAGTAGTCATGACGACATTAATTCTAATAATATTACATTTTAACTACTAAAATAGCATCCATTCATCATCTGTGTAGTGATAAAAGTTGTTCATGAGACTTTTCAGTATCCTAATATCAGAGAAATAGACCACATGCTAAAAGTAATCAAACTCTTCAGTTGAACCAATCAGCTATTTTTATTTTTTATTCTGAAATGTTGAGCTGGTCTTAAGAGAAGACTTGAAATCTTAGGTAATTTACAAAATCTAAGTTATCTTAAAAAGAAAAATATTGTAGCCCCAAAAGCAAAACTATTTTTTACATGATGTAGCAATCTTTCTCTTTTCTCTTCTAAAAAAGGGTCAATTGAATGAAAGAATCCATTAAACCATCATCTTATGTCATACAGAAATTCAGTAAGAAACTCATATTATACATATATTATGTTTATTTCTTACTGAATTTATCTTACATCTGTGTTAATGTAGAAAAACTAGAACCCTTGGTTGGTTGGTCCAATGATACTTTATTAAACTCTTGGGAAAGATGATATAAATCAAAGAAATGCCCTCTCTCTCTGAAAAAGTTTCCAGAGTCATAGGAGATGTAAAAGAAATTTCAGAAACCTCAGAGACATCTAGTCCAACTCATAACCAAGTAAAATACTCCTTTATGTGCAAAGAAGAAAAAATAGAATGCTAAATACAGCTAGCTAAAACAATATAGCAACATGTCAAAGGGGCAGTAATCCTGGGCTCAGGATTTTAATATATTAACCAAATAAGTGTAGTAGTCATGCCCTAACTTTTGGGGATATTGGTATCTCTAACATCACCCTTTATTCATAGCTAGTCCCCAAGGAACCCATAAGAGAATGTGGCTTTTAATTGATTTTTGTAGTCTTGGACTTCTAGTGCTTTTGCTGATTGTGTTGCTGATTATTTATTTGAGGTCTTAAAATTTTTTTCACCTGATTCTATGGGTAACTTACTTGTGTTCCAGGCTGAGCAGCAGGGGATGCTAAGAATGGACAGTGATGAGGATATTTTAAAGTCAACCACTGAAAAGAACTTTAATGTGAGTACTAACCCTGCTAATAGGTGCTTATAGCTAACTCATACCTATAGGATTGGCTGTCATTACCAAGAAAAAGGAAATTAAAGTTACAAATCACCTCAAAGGCTATGCTACAAGCTCTTAAGTATCTGTGTTTGGTACCCATTGTACACATATATGCACACACGTGTGCACACACACACACTCACACACTGCCCCATATTGTTAGCAGTGTCCTCAATAATCACTCTGGCTGTGTAACTCTAACAAAAAGGCCTAAGAACCTGGTTATTGACCTGTTCACCTGTCCAAACTATGTTAGAGTCAGGCAGATTCAGAAGTAATTTTGGAATGAGCAGGTTACCATCATTACATTTAATGGAAATGAAAGCCTGCAGTAGCTATGGAAGTCCGTGGGTATGTGAGTTTCAACTTATGGGCATATTCCTCCCCATCCTTCCCTCATTAGTTGACCAGTTCAGAATTGCTCATTTAGGAAATCTAACTTTCCTTGTTTTAACTATTTATAATTAGGTCCCAATTTGTACAAATAAGTAAAGTCAGAAAGTGATTTTGTAATTCAAATTTATATTGCATACTTCCATTTGACTGGAACCAGTTACTATATTTTATGTACTTATGCATTTTTGTTGTTGTTGTTTGGGACAGCTAGGTGGCAGAGTGGGTAGAGTGCCAGGCCTGGAGTTGGGAAAACCTGAGTTCAACTCTGACCTCAGACACTTACTAGCGGTGTGACCTTGAGCAGATCTCTTAATCTTGTTTGCCTCAGTTTCCTCATCTGTAAAATGAACTGGAGAAAGAAATGGCAAAGCGCTCTAGTATCTTTGCAAGAAAACTCCAAAAATGGTTACAAGGAGTTGGACGTGACTGGAAATGACTGAACAACAAAGCAATTGTAATTTTAAATGGTGTGAATTTGAATACATGCAACTGTTTCATGGTATTTATTATTTAGACCAACTAAATCCTAGCTTTATTGAGTTTCATGGCATCTAGGAAATGTATAGTCAGAAAAGGTGGCATGCTGATCATGCAGCAAGAGCAAGAGAGAGTGCTGGAACCCATAAAATATTTGACGATCAAGAGGGGGACCATTCTGCGTGTTGGGAATGGTTCTTGGAGGTTTTATGGAAAAGATTAAACAAGAAGAACATAGGATGCAATCAATGTCAATCAACAAGTATTTTTTAAGTACCCTCTATAATATGTGGAGTGCTGGAGAGATGGAGGGAAAAAAAAACAAAGCAAAAAAAGGAATTTCCTTTTTTTTTTTCAAGGAGTTTACATTTTATTAGGAAAGACAGGCATGATGCACACACACAGAGAATGAATGCCTACATCACTAAGATTAGTTACCCATTGAAGCAGAAAAGTACCATTGAATTGTCATTTACCTTTTACAAATGAATCATTAAATAAGCATTTCTTAAATGACTTGTATAGGCCAGGTACCCTGCTCGGTGCTGGGGACGCAATAGCAGAAATGAAAGAATCCCTACCCTCAAAGAGCTTACATTCTATTGGAGGGAGATAATATGTACACATATAAATGAATACAATGTAATTTCTGATGTGGAAGTCACAAGGAAGGGGAGAGATCAGGAAAAGGTCTCACAGGTGGCACTTGAACTAAACTTTGAAGGAAAAAAGGGAATTCTAAGAAGTGGAGGTGGGGAAGGACTGCCTTCCATGCGTAGTGGGACAGTCTGTGTAAAAGCAGGGAGACATGAAACTTTGGGGGTAAGAAACAACAATAACAGTTTGGCTAAACCAGAGACACAGAGTCTGTGAGAAAGGGCAGGCTGGAGGCAGACTGTGGAATTGCTTTAAGTGTCAAACAAAGGTATTTGTATTTGATCCTAAAGTTATTACACCCACTGGAGCTTTTTGAGCAGGAAAGTGATGTGGTCAAGACCTGTGCTTCAGGAATACCATTCTGGCAGCTGTCATGGAGGATGAATTAGGAAGCAGGAAAGACCCTAAGCAGGGATATCACTTCGGAGGCTACTTCAAGTGATCTAGGCAAGAAATCCTGAGGACCTGAACTGGGTTTGGTGATTGTAAGGGGCAAGAAAGGGATGAATGTGTGACAGGTGTAAAGATGGAATGGACAAGACTTGACAACTGATTAGAGAGGGATGAAAGGTGAGGGAAAACCAGAAGATCACTCTGAGGCTGTAACCTTGGGGAACTGGAGGGATTCTAGTGGCCCCTTGCATAAAAAGAAGAAAGTTTGGAAGAGGGGAGGTGATGGTCTAAAGATAATGAATCCTGGTTTGAATAGATGTTGTTTGAGCACCTTAGGATGCCCAGTTCTAAAAGGTCCATTAGTGATGCAGAATTGTAGCTCAGGAGAGAGATGGGGGCTATAAATATATTGGGGAAACCTCAAAATGGGATTCTTGAGGTCTCCAGTCATAACCACTGGCATTTAGATGTAATTTCTTCCAAATGGAATTCTACTAAGGCAAGTCAAAATCGTTGTCTTACTTATTTTAAAATATCTTAAGGAATTAGTGATTCGTTATATACTATCAGTCATCCCAGTATGATACTTTTCAATAACAAGAATTTAAAGGTAAGTTATTTTTTAAAAGCAATTGATCACAATGCACTTGTAAACTGCACTGCTATAAAAGATAGTATTGAAATAAATCTATGGGGTGAAAACAAATATTATATTTCTATGGTGCCATTTTAAAGAGGCATAGAGGGCTTTCACCAAAGAAGAGTGAGCAAGGCTAGAACAGAAAAGGCCCTGTTTCATCACAATACCAAAATACAAAAGGGACCCAATGTATTTGGCATAATATAGACAGAACAACCAAATAAGGGATACATTTTTCATTCTTTAGCATTATTGTCCGCTATTTATAGCAGCCTCAGTTTATAATAGTTTAGCAAAGTCATTTGGGGAGGCCCTCAGATTTCATTGAGGTTGTTATAATCTCCTTTGGGCTCCTGAATTTTTTTCAAGTGCCATACTTACTGTTTATGTGAGCCTCTGAATTCTCCCACTCTGAAAACTGCAAAATTATGATGTACAAGATCAACTTATCTCATTGCCCCATCAATTTATACACTCGTCTACTTGGGCCACATTATTTTAGGTTTTTCATGAAAGCCACAGCAAAGACAGACCCATTCTGACACTTCCCTGTTTTAATCAGCTGTATTAGCTTCCTGTTTGGTTGCAATTCTAAATTTCAGACGCGAGACTAGAAATTTAGAAGCCAGCATTATCCTTGGCTTATCTTAGGGCTAGGTTTCCTAACATGATGTGTTTCATTTGAAAGTAAGTTCAGACGTAAGACTCAAGTCTTGAACTATTATTATAGAAGTAACAGCTAGATGGGGGCAACTATATTCTTCTTGTTACTATTCTAGCTGTAACAGTGTTTTCTGTACATAGTAGTAGGCACCAGTCCTGCTAAAGACAAAGACGATGGAAATCAATTACAGAATGGCTAAATGTATTTAAAATCTGACAGTCACAATGGTTGTCTTTGATATCCCTAAAGAGGAAAAATGTACAAAAAGTTTACCCCATCACTGTGAGTAAGAAGGACCTTAGCTGGGGAAGGTCCTCATTATTAACATCAGGGGCAGGGATCCTTGTTCCCAAAATACTTCCTCAGTACCAGAGATTTAATTTTTGTGTGTCATAGGCCCCTTTGGCAGTCTGGTGAAGCTAATGGAGCCTTTCTTCTTGTTTTTAAATAATTGAAGGAATTGCTCGATTTCAATTAGAGGTGATCCATCCAAATTCATAGATCCCCCGAAATCTCTCCACAGATCCCTTGATGATCTGTGCCCTCCTAGATTAAGAACTTGTATTCTGTACATTATTTTTGAGTGATGGAAACCTGATAAAGCATTTTATCATACTTGTTATATCTCATTTTTTTGCATTTTATTACCAAGATTTCCAATCCCAGCATTTGATAGCCCTTCTCTGTAGGCATGCTTAGTCTTAACTTCATCACTGTGTTTGTGGCTCCATTTGCTCTCATTCCAAATGACAACCTGATTTTACAAGTGGTGATAATTGTAACTGATTATGTGTAGTGATAATTATAGGTAGATGTCTTTATTATAATATTAGTAGTACAAGTTTCATATTGAATTTTGTAAATAGCATATGCTCAAATACATCTTGTTACATTTGAAATTTCAAGTAACTTTGAAGCCTGCAGTCTAGGCTGATTCAAGGATATACTTACATATTTTTTTTAATGTTAAAATTTTCCATGTAAATAGTCAGAATGATCTGACTATGAGTGATATACATTTCTTTGGGACTGGGGCTTCATTTTTTGTCTTCATATCTCAAAGTTCCTTGTACATAGTAGGAGCTTAATCTATGTTAAACAAAATTGAATTTGTTCCATTAAATTGCAAATGACCTAAGTGTTAACCCATAATGTGGTGGTGTTTTTATAACTAAATGAGCACTTGAAATATCCTTTCCCATATGATTTTATGCAGTTTTTTCATGATATAAATTGTCCTTGCATGACCCAGGAATCATTCCTTTTTCTGCCTGACAGGGAGAAAATTAAGTGGAGGACCTGATGTCTAATAAAATTTGGCTGTTTTCAATACTGGAGTGAATTTTCTGAGTGACTTCAGATAGTATACTGAGACTTCTTCTGGGAAATATGCATTTCAAGAGGACAGGTTAAGTAGCTTCAGGGCAACAGTTAAAGTAAATAATAGAGTATCCAAACTAGAGTCCACCGCAGAGATTATCTTTTCCAACCCTCTCATTTTACTAATGGAGAAAATGAGACCCAGGAAAGTTAAATGACTTGCCCAGAGTTTTCCTCATTATGACAAATCTTGGGATCATTGATGTAGAGCCGAAAGAGACCCTAGAAGCATCTGTCTAAACATCAGACAATGTACTAAGTGTCTGAGATGGTCCTCTTGACTTCAGAGCCAGTGCCCTTTTCACTGTACTATCCTGTGTTCCTGGGTCTTAAATCCAGAGCTGTTGATTCCTAGTCCCTTGCCTTCTCCAGTATGCTGTACTAGATAACTTAGAAAGGTCCTTTAAAATGGGCATGAAGGTAAGCTCTGCTTGAGTCATTCTATGCACTCAGGATCTAAGTGACATGGACACACCAAGGGTACAGAGTGCTAGTCAGTGAAAGGGTAGTGGGAAGATGTGTGGTGGGTGTATGTAAGTTGTAGTACATTAGAAATAATGACTTGTGTGTGAGAAGTACCTTAAAAGATATCCAGGGCAGGGGTGGGGAACCTGTAGCCTTCTGGGTCCTTGGGTGCAGCCTTTTGACTGAATCTGAGTTTTATAGAAGAGATCTTTTTATTAAGAGAATTTGTTTTGTGAAGTTTAGATTTAGTCAAAGGGCTGCACTTGAGGACCAAGAGGGCTACATGAGACCCTGAGGCTACAAGTTCCACATCTCTGATCCAGGGGATACATAAATGGAAAATGAATTGTAGATGAACTGCTCAAGTTCTATCCTGGTGCCCCTGTAATGTTAAAAGACTTAGAGGAAAGCTTCAGACATGCTGGTTGGGCCCTCTTACGGCATACTTAGGATAAAATATTGGATCAACTCACTGTGCTGTACATATAACTTCATGTCTATACATTAGACATTCTTCATCTGCTTGGTTCTTCCTGTCTAATTAAACCAATCTCTTTTGGGTTATTGTGGATCTCATATAGAAGGTCCTACAGTATTCCAGGACTGGTTACAATCAACATATCATCTGGAAGACTTCCCCATCTATAGGTAATTCCTCTTCCATTTGGCCTGCATTAGACATCATCCTTAACAAAAACAAACTCTTTTTTGAGTATATATAACACACCTTCCTGTTTTATACTTTATTTGAAATGGGTATGATCAAAGTTTATTTGTTTTCTTTAACAAATAATTTTTCATTATCTTAAGACGGTATTTTTCTCCCTTGAATCAAATAATTATTCTATAATGAACAAATAAGAAACATTTTGCAATTTGTCTTCTCTGTCTTTCCCCCAACTCACCAACTTTACACCAGTGTTATCCTCACTCTTCACTCTTATTCACCCCCTGTATCTGATCAATTGCCATATCTTGTTTACACCAGCACAACTTCTCCGGGACATGTCCTCTTCTCTGCACTTCCATAGCTATCCTCCTCGATTTAGGCCTTTGTCACCTCATCTTCCAGTGGCCTAGAGAGCCTCCTAATTAAGCTCCCTACCTCAACTCTCCCCCATTCACATTGTCTTCCACATTGCTGTTGAAAGCCTAGGTCTAACCATGTCACCTCCCAACTCAACTCCCATCTCACCCTATTATCACTGGGATCAAATATAAACTCCTCTGTTAGGTATTTTAAATCTGTATATCTTGGTCCCTTCCTATCTTTGTAGTCTTATTATACATTCCTCTCTTTCACTGCTTTATGGATGACATATCGACTCACTTGATGTTCCTCCATTTCTTCTCTCATTGTCTTTACATGAGCTGTCTACCGTACCTAGAATGCCTGCCCTCCTTGCTGCTGCCTCTTAGTTTGCCTAGTCACCTTCTACAGGAGACCTTTTATAAAAAGATCTTTAAAACATATTTGTAATAGAAGCGAGGGCAGATTGGTGGAGGGGGTAATCAGAAGCAAACACTTTTGAGGAGGGACAGGGTCAAAGGAGAGAATAGAATAAATGGGGGGCAGAATAGGATGGAGGGAAATATAGTTAGCCTTTCATGGCATGACTATTATGGAAGTGTTTTGCATGACTACACATTTATAACCCGTATTGAATTGCTTGCCTTCTCAATGAAAGTGGATGGGGAGGGAAGAAGAGAGAGAATTTGCATCTCAAAATTTTTTAGATGTTTTTACATGCAACTAGAAAATAAGATACACAGGCAGTGGGGTATAGAAATCTAGCTTGCTCTATAGGAAAATAGAAGGGAAGGGGATGAGATAAGGGGTGGGGGCATGATAGAAAGAAGGGCAGATTGGGGGAAGGGATAATCAGACAGAATGCATTCCATCTTGGGGTGGGGGAGGGGGAGAGATGGGGAGAAAATTTGGAACTCAAAAATCTTGTGGAAGTAAATGCTGAAAACTAAGAATAAATAAATTAATAAAAAGATAAAAAAAATTGTAAAGCACTTAGCACAGTCCCTGGCACAGAGTAGGTGTGATATAAATGCTTATTCCTTTCCCCTGGCCCTTATAGCCTTCCCTTTTGAAGTTACCTTCCATCCACCTTGCATGGATCTTGTATAGATTTATATACTATTGTCTTTTCCCATTACAATATAAGCTCCTTGAGGGCAGTGATGATTTATGTGTTTTTTGTTTTGTTTTGTTTTGTTTTTATTGCACCAGACTTCTTACAGTGCCTGGCGCATAGTAGACCTTTAAAAATGCTCATAGACTATTTTAGTCTGTTGTATGACAAGATATCTGCCATAAAAAATAATTTGCAAAAGCCTTCCTGTTTCTGTCTCATATTTTCATCAAAAAAAATGCCCTAGAATGTGTGTACATTATTCTAAGAAGTTATTTTTAGAGTTAAGAAAGTAGACATATGAGTTGGTAGACTGAACTTGATTAGATTGCCTTTTTTCAATAGTATTTGTGATTTTTTTTCCCCAGATGTTTAGGATGGTTCATCTTTTAGCTATCTTGAGAACCAAACCCTTAACGCCCTCAGAATTGTCACCTCCATGTAGTGCCAATGCAATATTTACAGTGTCCACAATCACAATAAAGACTGTGACTATAAGTATTGCATGACATTCAATCACAAAATATGCCAAACTCTTCAGATAGTGGATGGAACTGAAGGATTTATTTAGACACCAGAAAACCGAATCCCAAAACCAGTAAGCCGATTCCATCATAGTACTGAAGATATTCAGAAGCCATAATAACGCTGAGAGCCACAGCATCCTTCAGCCTTTCCACACACCAATACAAGATGAATATTTACTCACAAAACTATCTCCTTGCCTGAGCTCCTCTGTCCCCAGCCGGCTAGTTCTGAACCAGCTTCCTATGGGCTCTCCTTTCCTTCAGCAAAACTCCTCTCACCACAGGCTCCATGTGACTATATTTTGCCTATCAGGGGGAAGAGTTTATCTTCACAGCAGGGAAGCTTCCTGTGGGCTCTGCTGCACCCTCCAGCAAATTCCCTCCATCATAGGCTCCATGTGATTACATTCAGCCTATTAAGGGTCAGAGTTTATCTTCACAGCAGGGGAGGTCTTCAAAGTCCCCCCCAGGTCTATTAAGGGGCACCAAAGATCTTCAAATTCCCATTCCAATTACTCTCTATCACAGATTCCCTTTGTAAAATAGGTTTGTACAAATTGTACATGCTACATACATGAGGCAGCTAGGTGATGACAGAGTGCACAGTGTGCTGAGCCTTAGACTCAGGAAGGCCCAAATTCAAACGTGATCTGTTTCACGCTGGAAGAGTCACTTAACCTCTGCCTCAGTTTCCTCAACTGTAAAATAAGGATAATAATAGCACCTACCTCCCAGAATTATGAGGGTCAAATGAGATATTTGTAATATACTTAACATAGTAACTGGCACATAATAATAGGTGCTTTTCATTCCCTCTCATAAAAAGACAACCCTGCATTATCATACATTTGACCCAAAATGAATATTAACCCTCTTTAAGGCTGTACCAGTTATTTTTTTCAGAGAAGGCATCTCCTTTGGTGGAGATGCTGCTACCTATGAAGATTTATACTTCAGCAATTGAAGCTCATTGTCACTTGAGAAACTGAGACTAGAGATAGTCTAGTTCACCCACCCTGTTGATACCTGGAGTGAACTCAGACAGTACCGACAGCTTGACCAGCCTTTTATCTACTATGCCATGCTGTCTCTCATTTTAGTATTTCATTGTTTGTTTGTGGGTGGAGGAGAACTGGATACAGCAAGATCCATGACTTCATTGGTTTAGGAACCCCTGATGAAGAAACTTGAACTGTCTATATGCAGCAGCAATTGCCCTCCAACTTACTGTCTTAGTTACCTCTCATAAAAGTACATAAATGTTAGCTAACCCTCTCATTCATAACAATTTCACATTCCTTCTTAAAACTGAGAAGATCTCTTGGGAAATTTGATAATCTCTTCCTCTTTAAAAAACAAACAACCAGGGTGGTTAGGTGGCTCAGTGAATAGAGCACCGGCCCTGGAGTCAGAAGGACCAGAGTTCAAATCTGGACTCAGACACTTAACACTTACTAGCTGTGTGATCTTGGGCAAGTCACTTAACCCCAATCGCCCTACCTCCCCCCCTCCTAAAAGCAAAAACAAACAAATGACTTCTATAGGAAAATTTGAACTATTTTTCCTGCGTTAAGACCTTTCTCATTTACAGTACAGTTGAAAGAGGGTTGGGTTTGGAACTAAAAGACCTAAATTAGAACTCTGCCTCTGCCATTTACAACTTTGGGTAAGTTGCTTTAATAGATTTGAGCCTCTGTTTTCTCATTTGTAAATGAAGTTGAAGATTTCTAAGTGATTTCTAAGCTTCCTCACAACTTTAAAACCCTATTTCTCGGGGCTGTTGGTGGAAACAATTTCATATGAAAAGCATAACACTTATAGAAAAGGCATCCTGTAAACAGGAAACATATTTTTGTGGATGAAAGTATTCTTAGTGTTTGGGACTTGATTTCCATTGTTAATATCCATTGTTAATAATAATAAGGAAGGTATTTTTATTCCACTTCAAGACATATCCCACCATAGCAGCTTTGTAAGTGCTAGAGGCCTCTGGTGTTGTTCCAAGTGAGACTGGCTTAACCTTAGACAGTGTGTCGATTGATTGCTTAGGGACATATGTGAGGAACTGAGTGCTCCAGGGAAATCCTTCTAAAATAGAATGCTGCAGTTTTAAGAGTTGTGAGCAAAGTTATGGAAAAATAAGCTGTCAAGAAAGTCCCACTTGAAATATTCCCCTGCTAGCCTGAATGCCAGACTCATCCCAGAACCTATATACATTTCACCATTTGCAAAAGCTAGCTATTTGTGCCCCAAAAGGCTTAGCAAGGCAGAGCTGGAGCTGTGGGCTGCTCCTACCACAGGGTGTCAGTGTCTACACAAGCACAGCTAATCCATCTGAAACCTGATAGTCATACCCAGGAAGAGCTAAAATTAGCTCTGTTTATTTTGGGGGTCCTGATGTTTTCATAAATCAAGGTCAAGAAAACATATCCCAAGTGCTGAACCACATGTGTCTCTAATGTGGGGCTTGTTTATGTCATAAATCAATTTGGGCGAAAGATATTTAAAAAGTACAGCCACACTCGTTTTGAACTTAGATTTTTCTAACTCCAGTCAAAGTCTTATCATATAGAAGGCTCCTATCAAGCTGGTGGGGTGTGGGGGGAAATCTAATGGGATGAAAAAATGTCCTGTGTTTCTTTTCACACCTGTGTTGAGTCATTAAAGTAGTTTTTCATGTTGTCTGCTTTTCTGATTGCAAGTCTGGAGACCATCAGCAAGTAGGGTATAAAAATGATGCCGGGATTATTCACAGGAGCCGAGGCTTATAGTGGGAAAATCACATGGCTGTAGGCATGACTGATGGTGTAGAATGTTATGTTTGGGTCCCCAGCGCCCAGCACATAGTAGATGCTTCATGCTGTAGATATTTGTGGAGTTTTTCATAATGCCAACACTTTGGCCTATGAGTACCCGCTGAACAAAGGCTACACTTTGTTCAGGGAGAAGAAAAACAAATGTAAGCTTTTAATCATACATTCTGAAATGTATTGGGCGGATACTCCTAGATCAAAATATTCATTTCTCTCTGATTCTTTTGCTCTTCAAGCATATGAGACACATGGAAATTTTCTTTAATATTTCTTTAAAGACAAAAAAAAACCTACCCCTCTTCTGATTTGACCAACAGACATGGTAAAGTTGTACTATGGAGAGCTAGAGCTGAAAGGGACTTGGACATACATCAAGTTTAAACCCCTCATTTTATTGACTGGGAATCTGAGGTCATGAAGCAGAATGACTTGTTGAGGGTCTTAGACACACTTAGTGATGGAGGAGTGAAGACTTCAGCCTGGTCGCTCTTCTTTCCAGGCTGCTATTGCACGTCTGGTGAAATGGATAGCTCGGAGCCAGAGTGTTCAGACAAACAGCCCTCTACCTTTGCCCAGGTGGTTGAATGTAATTCTGGAATATAAAAGTAGGTAAAAAGCCTTAGGTGAGGAGATGCAAACTTAGGGCCCCTGACAAAAATCTTGTTGTTGTGCCTTTATTGTCTAAAAGGTCCCCCCAGCTGGGTCCCAGATCAGTACACCTTGGAATAAGAGTATCCCCAAATGCCCCAGGTCTGCCACACAACTTCCTTGCTGGCAACAGTGCTGGTGGGTGGGTGGGTGCCATGGCAATGTGAGGGATTAACTCACACCTCCTCGGCTCTGCTGGCATCCTGGCCCACAACATCTAGATTCCCAATTTTGGCTCCTTTCTTCCCTCTTCCTTTCAACGCAAATACAATAAGAGCCTGTGATTCTATGAGGTTGAATGGTTCCCTTGCCAAGTGGGTCTGTCTCAATGCAGATCTCAGTGAAACTCATCTGTGACTTAGTCATTAAGATCTGGAGAATTGCCTGAGGCTTTTAGAAACTAAGTAACATGCAGATTCCTTCACAATCATTCCTGGTCTTCTTGCTGCCCTTCATATTCACTCCTGACCCTCCTGGTCTCCTGTCTTCATGCATCTGGTGTTCTACCTCTACCACCATCCCCATGCCCAGGATTCATGCTTTCTTCCCTCCTGCCTCTTAGAAGAAGCCTTAATTTCCTTCAAAGCTCAGCTCAGATAACAATTTTTGACCACATGAGACCTTTACCAATGGCCTCAGATATGGTTCTTCATCTAAAAAATAACCATGTAATAATTTTGTATGTAGTAGGCATATACTTAGATGTACACATGGGCTCCCCTGTTATAAGTTCCTTTTAAAGTCAGGGAATATTGAATTTTGTCTTTGTATCCCTTACGACCCGATACATGGGCACTTAACAAATGGTTGTTGATTGAGGCTGGAGTTGGAGTTAGGAAGACCTGAGTTCAAATCCAGCCTCAAACACTTACTAGTTACGTGATCCTGGGTAATACACTTAGCCTCTGACAACCTCAGTCTCTTCATCTATGAAATGGGGATGATAATAATAGAACCTACCTCACAGAGTCATTGTGAATATTAAATGGCATATTTGTAAAGTGCTTATTACAATGCTTGACATATAGCAGATGCTTGGGGTCAGCTAGGTGGCGCAGTGAGTAAAGTGCTGGCCCCGGAGTCAAGAGGACTTGAGTTCGGATCCAGCCTCAGACACTTAATACACACACACACACACACACACACACACACACACACAACCTAGCTGTGTGACCTTGGGCAAGTTACTTAACCCCAATTGCCCTCCAAAATGCAAAAAAAAAAAGACATATAGCAGATGCTTAATGATTGTTTCCTTCTCCCTCTCAAATCCCTCTTTCCCCATTGATTGATTGACTTCCCCAGGGCCACATAATAAGTAAAAGCCAGAGGCAGGATTTGAACCAAGATTCCCTTCCTTTAAGCCCTGTAGTGTTTTATCCACTATTCTAAACTGCCACTATATCTTTCAAATTGAGCTAGAAATGTGGTAATTTATACTATTATGTATGAAATTACTCATCAGCACTAATTATATGTCATGTAATTGCACTAAATGTGATGCAGATTTTTTTTTAAGTAGAAAATTCAAACCTAAGAATCATGTTTAGGCATTGTATGTTGATTTTAAGGTTCAGAAATGGAATATGTGACTGATCTACAGCAGCAGGGGAGATGGGAGTGAGATTCCAAGATAAGTATGAGCCAGATGTTATCCGGATACTTATTTATCATGAGTAGGATGAAAAGGAAGTAACTCATATGCATTAACATTTGCCTGTAGTGTGTTACCGTGGACAGGAGATAATGGAGAATGGAGAGAATGATCGTTTCCTTAAGAGACGGACAGTACTCTAAAATCCTGATCACATTTTTATTACAAGTATATTTGGTACTAATGTGTGTATCTTATTGAAACAAGGTATACCTTCTTAACCCTTCAGTGGTAGCCAAATGCTATGTACCCAGGGATTGATTGTGATGTCTAGAAAGCTACTTATCTGTGTATTGGGTAGGGCAGGGATAGAGAGGAGATCATTTTGATAAGGTTTAGTCTTCTTTAATTTCTGTATTCTATGTGTTAGAAAGAGGAACCCCTGTACATCTTTTGGCACTAGTTCCATTCTCTCTAGCAACTCTTAAGGCCAGGCTTAGCTTGGTGCTCTGAGATCATAGACCAAAAGATCTTGGAAACAGTTCAGAAAATCTGAGGAATTTCTTGAAACTAAGGATCTCTTTCCCAATTGAGATCCAGGAACTCACCCCAGTAGACAATACCCATGGGAAAACAATCCCTTTTCCATGGCCTTTACCTGTTCTAACAGAAGCTGCATTTGTCCTTGCAGCTATAGGGACTTAAATTTGTATCCCAATTGTCTTTATGTTTCAATGAACTTTGCAGACCCGAAATTCATTAAAAAAAAGCTAGGAGACAAAGTCATTTAGAGGCTTGGCATAGCTTCTTTTCTTAAGCTACAGTAGAAGCATTGTGATATAGTGGGAAGAACTTTGAATTTAGAGTCAAAGGTCCTGGGTTTAAATCTTGACTTTCTTGCTTATTATTGAACAAGGCATTTCCACTCTCTGACCTTCAGTTTCCTCATCTGTAAAATGAGAATTGAACTAAACCTCTGAGGTTTCTTCCAACCCCAGATCTTAAGATTTTATTTAAATGCACATATATGTACAATTTTATGTTTACATTTAATAAAGCAACTTTAATATATTCATTTCTTCTATAGACACATTCCCACGGTCCCGAGTCTCCCTTTTTCTTTGTGAAATAGTGTCCAAACCATTCAATAATTTTTGAGCAGATGCTACAGCTTCCTTAATGAAATTTCCCATTATTCTAATTCTCTTAGGAACACAGGAATTACAAATGATAATTAGCTATTTCCTAGTGGCCACAAAGCATGTGGATATCAGGTCCTTGGGATTTCTATTTATGACCTTGCCGTTGACTCAGAGATGTTCTGTATGGGATTCATACTTTAGTCAGTGGGTGTACTAAAGTTACAAGCCTAGGAATCAGTGGTTCCTAAATTAAACAGTTAACCTCTTTGTTAAGGATGAAGATTGCCTATTCTCTGTCTTCCATTTCCTAATATGAGAATACCTTGCTAATTTTGTTGAGTTCAGGTCACGAGTTGCAGATGAAAAGCATCCTCAGATACTGAAAGAACTGGCACGTGTGGTCTTTGAGAGAAACTCAAGAGATCTGAAAGATGTTCTGCAGAATTGCAGACATGTGGTGTCCTGATTTAAAATAGTAAAGAGAAAGGAGACTATAGACCAAAGGCGGCCAGCAAGCTTGTCTTTGATTCCTGGCAAAATTCTAGAATGTAATCATCCCTTTTCCTATGACATGATTTCCAGACCCTCACATTCCTGGCTAACTGTCTTAAAGGAATTTCATACTGGGCCTACCTTTCCAGTGAGTAAGCATTTGTTAAGTGTTTGCCGTGTATCAGGCATTGTGCTAAACTGGGATTGAAAATACAAGTAAAAAAGAAACACTGTCCCTGCTCTCAAGGAGTTTATATGCTATGGGGGAAGCAACACATAATCCAGATCTGGAGAGATCTTCCAAGATGAAAATGTTTCTGGTTTATGATGAAGTACAGAGTGGTGGGAAATGAATATTTCTTACTTTGAATTGGTAATAATAATAACAGCTCACATAAATAATGCATTAAGGTTTGCAAGGTGCTTTATGTAAATAATTTATTTTGATTTTCACACCTGTCCTCTAAAATATGTCCTATTATAAACACTCCCCCCCACCCATTTTACGTCTGAGGAAACTGAGAATCAGAGATGCTAGGAGTGTTGCCCAGCATCACAGACCTAGTAAGTGCTAGAGGTAGGAGAGAACACTAGGCTTCTTCCTATGATGGTTTCTCCTCTTAGTTACACTGGAAAGAATACATCTCTTCACCCCATGACCAGATTGTCCAACTTATAAGTAGGTAGGATCTCCTTAGATAACAAAAGGATGGAACAGAGGGTCATAAACTTGGGGAGAGAGATATACCAGCCTTGTGACTCTATGGACCTAAGAATATGAAATCATAGATACTAATCTAGAAGGGACCTCAGAGATCATATACTCCAACTCCTAAATTTTAACAAATGAAGAATCTAAGGCTTATAGAGGTAAATGACTTGCACAGGGTCACACTGGTATTAAGTGGCAGACCCAGAACTTGACTCCACCTCCCTATCCATTGTACCACACAGTCTCCATATAGAATCACACTGAATACAGGAGTGTTGATGCTGGTCAGTGTCTTGGTAAGTCAAATCTGAATGTTCATGTATTTGAGGTTTGGTGTAATGTAATGCTTATTTAGAAGAGTGTGATTTTATGTAATGGACATCTAGGAAAAATGGAAGAGACAGTTGAGAGAGGAGGGCCTCGCTTTGCCTGGTTTTTCATAAAATCAGAACTACTTGAATGCAAATGAGCAAAGATGAAAGACAGAAACACTAAAAATAGGTATAGCTATGTATGAGGAGTGTTTTAAAACTCCTAACCCTAATTAGTATACCTAACTTTATGTTTTGTGTTCTGATAACTTCATAAAGTGAAAAAGCCTATTTAAGTTACAACATCTGTTAAATGTGTGTCCTTTCATGAGGGCTTCAAGAAAGGTGAAAAGAACTTCCCTACACCTAGAAGCTGTGAGTTATCCCTTTGTCATACATGCTCTTCAAACTTGAGCCTGTTTTCCCTTGGACTTTGTATATATTTGTGGGAGAATGTGTCCTCAAACATTTGGCAGATGTGTGGGGGGTAAAAAGTTTTATAATGACTCCTCTTACCATAGCTCCTTATTTTAATACCCCAAGCTAAAAGCTAATTAACTCTGACTAGCAAATTGATATCAACTAGATAATTAATGGGAACATACCAGTGGAGGCTCATGGTTAACTTGCTCGACTGTCCCATCTCCTAAGGGCTATCCCTAAGATCCCAAGGGGGAGAAATAGTTGAGTTCTCTTGGAATCCAACCCACTATTTTAAGAGAGAACTGGGAAATAATCCCAGAGAGGGCACTACACTGCTTTACAAGTCATCCAAAATGAAACAAAGATAAGGGAAGAGAAGAAATTTAAAAAAGAAAAAGAAAAGATAGAGAAACAAAATCTCTCACTCTATAATAAACAATTATAAATATTATCAAAATAAGTATGTTGGTATTTTTAAATTAGGATTGGCCTACCTTGGATCAACCTGACCTAGTCTTTGGTGTACAGTGGTTTGCAGTGCCCCTAGGAAAATAGATTCCAAAGCTAAAATTTATTATAAGATTAAACCAAACTTTCACAGTCCACAGAAACACAGAACAGATTCTCTGTGTGTCCTCAATCAAGTCAGACTTCTGAACCCTGAGGGCCCCTGGGCTTTATCTGCCTCTTAAAAATGTGCCCGACTCCCACATTAATCCCAGGGTAGAACTTCCACTCCTGAGATGATAGGAGCTCATTAGGTGGTACCACTGTAATTATCTCAATTTACAAATTGTGAGAGTTTTAAAGAAAATGTAATTTGTTCAGTGTTACCCAGTTATTAAATGGGCCTTGAGCTCAGGTTCCCCTGGTCCCAAATCCTTTCTTTACAGTTGTGTGCATCTGCATCTAACATGGATTCTGAGTCTCTCAGAATCTCTTCAGGGCTCTAGAGGAAAGGTGCATTTAGGGGACTAGACCTGTGATTATATTCATTTAGGCAAATTCCAAATAAGGAAACTCTTTTTACCAATGTGGATGAGGATCTTCTCTGGAATTTAGAGTCTTTAGAGAATTGCCTGTTGTTACTCAAAGGTTCACTTTATTTCAAAGGTGAATCATCAAGGTTGGAGCTTTACCCAGTTGGTCCTGTTGCCTGGAAAGGTGACTTCTTGCCCTAAACCTGTAGATCCATTTGGAGTTCCTAATGCTTTTTACTTCAGAAGATATGGGGATTCCAGTGGTCCAGGAGCTCTAACTCCATGTTGTATCTTCCAAAGAGAGATGGAGTGTAGTGAGAGAGGAAATTTGGTTGTCAGAGAAGATTCTAAAAGTTACCCATATTTTCTTATTTGCCTTGATATTTTAATATTAGCAGACCACATTTTTAAACCTATGTAATGTGTGGTAAATAGAATGATAAATTTGAAATCAGAAGACTCCACATTCCGAATCCTGGCTCTGCCACTTGTTACTTTGTGACCAGAGGTAAGTCATTTAAATTTCTGAATCTCAGTTTTTCCTTCTGTAGAATGACAGGGTTGGATTAGAACTTCCTTCAAATTATAAATCATCTAAACTTATTATTTTTCTTTACTTATGTGCCTCACTGTGCCTCATTGCTTTTCAAGTATTTGAAAAACATAATTTTAAAAAATGTACACATGCATATGTCATAAATGCAGTGTCCCAGAAGTCTTAGTGCAGTTTAAAGCTTTTAAAAGTTAGATCTAGTGTTCTTTTCACTACCTATGAGACCTTTGGGACACCTTGGCTATAACAAAATTAGTATGTGCAAGTGTGTGTGTATATACATGCATGCATGAACTGATGTTCTACCACACATGTACACACAGAAGACACTCAAGATTATCTTTGAGCCTAGGAGTAGGAGCAGAACCACTTTTTGGTATGTGTTTGGATGAATTGGTTACATTTAAAAAAAAATTTGAGTAAGACATTAAGGTAGAAGGCAAGCAGAGACTAAAGGTGCAGTTTGGAGTGGGAATGCCTGGCAAATTAATCAATCTCAACACTCATTAACTCTAAGAGCTACTGGCATCTTCCCAAAGGGCCAAGAGTTCCCAACTCATTCTGCTACATTCATCATCTCATTGACTCAGATGACTCAGTTTCTAAAAACTGAAAATTCAAGTCTACAGACTTTGCAGACTCTTAATAAATCCTGCCTGTAGCTGCTGTTGGCTGTATGGCAAAGTCAGAGTTCAGTATGCATCTAAACGGGCAAGTCCTCCGTCAAATCCAAATGACTGGGCTGTCTTCCAGCTCAAACGAGAGGTGATGATCGGGACCAGAGGTTAGGACCAAGATCTGGAAGCACCCCTTGCCCCAAAGCAATGTGTTTGGAAAGTACCAGCAGAGTATTTATTCTTAGTTTACTCCTTAGCTTAATAAAGAGTACATCTAGCTCCCAACATTGTATTAGTTATATCTCTTGGATATGCAACTCATGATGATCTTTTAAATATATAGATACACACACATAGGCATTTATACACACATACATGTATGTAGTATAACTATCCAGTGCCCAGTATCTGACACATAGGTGATTTATAATTTTTTTTTACTGTCTATGTCAGAGATTAGTAAATACCTTAAAAATACCTTAAAACACCTAAAAAAAATTCCGTTCCATCCTCCCAACTTTCTATACCCCCAAGCTGAGTTGAAATGAAACACAAAAAGTTTGTGGACAAATACAAAAAGCAGCAACCACCTCCACCTACCCACCTGGTTTAAAACAGGATTGATAATGGAACTGTTTTGTAACCCTAACCATAGTGACTTCAGATGCTGTACCACATACCTGTAATTAGACAGAGAGAATGAACTCTGGTATGCAATGAAGCCTCACAATTAGAATGTGTGATGCTGCTTGACTGGTAGGACTTGGTGATGAACACTGTAGTGAAGGTGTCTCAGGCTTTTAGTTCTTTTTTGAAAGAGATACTGAAACTGACTTGAAACAGAAGATGTTTTGAAGTGCTTTCATTAGATTTAAGATTTGAACAGTGGATTAGGAACATTCTCTATTCCAAAGGAATTTTGGAGGGTGGAAAAACTGGACAGAGCATGGAAAGAAAGGTGAGAGTATTGTTTTGCCTTAATAATTTGCGCCTTGAATCTCATAGTTGTATCATAGCTTGTTGGTTGATATTTACTTGCAGGATTTTGTTGTGTTTGGGTGGGGAGGGATTTAATATTATGCAAGAACAGAGAGATCAGTGATATTATACCCTAAAAGTTGCCAGTAGATAATAGCTATTTATCCTCAATTCAACTAACTATTAGGACTAAGAAGATTTTACTCCAACTGAAAGAGGTCTATAAATGCAGATTGCAGTAAAAAAAAAAAAGAGGGGGGTGTAATTTACATTAAAGTAATAACTTTTAACATTAAAAAAATTGTTTCCATTGATGCTTAAATTTTCCTAATCTCACTCCATAGAAATCATGCAAATTGTCGCCTTCAGGATGCTAATGTTTGATTTTTAAAAAATCAAATAAATGATTGTATTTTCCTTGGTGGTAGTGTGAGTTCTGCTTCATGGAATGAATTATGAGGGAACTTGGGAATTTGATATCTTTTGTGTGCATTCTAGGCAGCTCTGTGAGTAGTAAAGATTGAATGTCACAAAATATGCAGTAGTAATCTGAATTATAGCTCTACCTAGTCAAGTTTTATAACAACATGGGCATCCCTCAAACATGTATTTTCCCCTTCCTTCCTCCCACCCCCACTCCCTGCATCCATTTCCTGTTTATTCTTCTATTGATGGGGAAAGTTGCAAAAGAAAATAATAATTCCAGAATCCTAGTCCTATCTAATAATGGTAAATGGAGTCTAACACCCATATGTGATTTAAGGGCTAGTTTTAATCATATATACATTGGGGTCTGATTATCTTTTAGGAATGAATCTATGTGTTCCCATATTTCACAGAGGTGGTACATTGGATAGAGTCTTGAACCTGAAATAAGGAAAACCTGACTTCAAACCCAGACTCAGACACTTAATCTCTGTGACTTCAGACAAGTTATTTAACCTCTGTCAGCCCATTTCCTCATCTATAAAATGGGGATAATAATAGCACACACCTCTCAAGGTTATTGTAAGGATCAAATGAGAATATTTGTAAAGTGCTTAAAATGTGTAAAAAAGGTAATATGTAAAAAGCTTAAAAGGCTATATAAATGCTAGCTATTATTATTATTATTACATCTTACCCATTATATGACATTGGGAAGGGGTCATTTCTACCCCCTTTTTGTTCAAGGTAGTTGAGGCTTTAATAGAAAAAAAAGAGCTGCTAACATTTCTTTTGGGAATGTAAGCTCCTTTAAAGCAAGGACTGTTTTGATATTTTTTTTTCTCATTTCCCCAGTACCTAGCAAAGTGCTGAGCCTATAATCGGTGTTTAATAAGTGCTTGTTGAATTGGATTGAGTTGAACCTCATTTCAGTGTCTTTTCATTGGCTATAGCTTGGCTCCATCATGGGATTGAAAGATGGAATAACAAATCCAAGGATTTGGATCTTTGGATGACTGGGCAGGTGGACTGAGATATGTGAAAGCACATGTGTTAAGTACTGTATATTTTACTGTGAAGGGAAGTACCTTTCAGTTGAGAATGCAGGTTTTATTCTTCTGGAGAGGTGCAGACAAGTGAAGTAACTTAAGCAGAACAGTAGGAAAAGGAGACAGGATACCTGACTTTGATTGGAAGCTTGCAATTGATCCATTCATGTAAAATATGATTATTATGCACCTTCTATGTGCACTATGCTATACTAATTGTTGGTGGTGGTACAGAGGAAAATATAGCTCAGTCCCTACCTTCAAGGAGTTTACAGACTTGGAAATTAATAGATTGGTTTAATTTAGACATGTCTTGTAAATAGCATTTCTGAGAGGGTGGGAAGGGGATAGGAGAACGTCTGGATTGAAAACAATGTTCTAGGAAGACCATATATTATTGTTACATTTCAAAGGATTAAGCATATAATTTGCCCAACACTTTAAACTTTTTAACACAGTGATTATATAATAGGAGGCAAGAAATATATCATACAAAGATAATAGAATTAAGAGCTAGCCAGGAGCATTAGAGTTTATTTAGTCCCAAACTATCATCACATACTTGGAAAAACTGAGGCTCACAGGTTAAATGACTTACTCAAGGTTATATAAATCAAATAGCAGAGCTGGAATTCAGACTTTAGTCTTT
The DNA here is from genome assembly GCF_028583685.1 of Petaurus breviceps papuanus. Taxonomy (NCBI): domain Eukaryota; kingdom Metazoa; phylum Chordata; class Mammalia; order Diprotodontia; family Petauridae; genus Petaurus; species Petaurus breviceps. The sequence continues at coordinate 3,627,214 of NW_027185761.1, read as the reverse complement.
TAACTCAAAATCCATTATCTTTCCACCATAGACATTGTACATGAATCTTGGCATTTTCTTCTTGTAGTATTAGGTGAATTAATTGCTAATGCCATTTTCTGTCCTTGAAATATTGATTCATGCATAGTGATCATTGTAGCCCTGGACAGGTATACTATATATTATATCTGATCACTTCAAACTATAATTAAGCTTCTCAATACCCCTATGTGGCAGAGAGATATTATTATCTCTGTTTTAGAACTGATGAAATAGGGACACAGAGGAGATAAGTGTTTTGCCCAAGGTCACATAACAAGGCGTTAGAGTCAAGTAAGATAGTACAATCTTCTTGGGGCAGCCTTTATGACCTTGTTGAGTCAGATGAAATTTATTCTTGGCCTTCAAATTCAATTATACCCTTGTTCTTGCTTTCCATCCTAGGATGCCTCCACTGGAGCCAATAATAATAGTATAGTCTATATAATACCTTTCATTTAAGGATTTAAAAGCCCTTTATACACAGATAAATACCCTGCTATTCCATTTTCCAAATATGGCATCCATAAGACAAACAGCAAAACATGCAGAGTCATAGAACAGAAGGGGAAAAAAAATCTACCTTATATTCTCCTAGATATTAGCCCAAAACTGTCCATCAACAGGTGTCAACTGAGAAATGTTGTATAGGTGTTTAAGATGAGGACAGAATCAGTGGAGTGAACAGTAAGTAGATAGGAACCAAGGTTACTGGACTATCCCAATTAACCCCTCAGAAAACAAGAGCCTTAGTTCCTGGAGAAAGTGGGTGTGAAGGTACTGCATCCTTGTAACCCACCTCCTCAACCCCCACTATCTGATCTCTAGTTTATTAACCCTAGAGAACTTTTCCCCTCCAGTTTTCTTAAATCCAGTTTGTGACTTAAAGGTTGGAGAACTGAATTATTCTCATTTCACAGAGACATCCTTCCTTAATTCTTTTATTATAGTTCTAACTCTGCCATTAATTAGCTATGTGACAGTGAACTGATCACTTAGTCTCCCTGGCTTTCGGTTTCTTAATCTGTAAATTAAGGAAATGAGACCAAATGATCCCTTGAGTCCTTGTTAGCACCCAAGTCCAAAGACTAGTCTGGATTCTTGGAGTTCATTCTTCCCTTCCTGTACCTACGTCCTATCTAGTCCTCTGCAATAGAAAATATTTATTAATTGAGAGCAACGTGCAAGTTAGTCTTGTAAAAGTTGTAGAGCAATGGATTTGACAAGAGCAAAAGAGAGGGAGAACATACGAGGGGAACTTTTAAAACTATTAATCAGCCATTCCAGCAGCCAAACTTCTCTTTCTTTTTTGTCTGGCAAACGTACAGATGAGAGATACTGTGCAGAGACCGTTTCTGTGCAAACAGAGAAGGTCCTTCAAATGTAAACATTTGAGCAGCTGGCATAGGAGATTAGTGAAGCGGTGGTGGGAGGGGAGCAAAAGTGGATATTGGCGCCAACTAAATTTAACTAATGCTAAGTAAGTACCTTGTTCTAATATGAGGGGTATAGGGTCAGAAAGACTGTATTGACCAGCTAAAAATAATAACAATTGCTCACTTAAGTAAAAAAGTAACTGATTTGACTTTTAATTAACAAGCAGTTAAAACAGTATTCCCTGTTTAAAATCTCTTCTCTCCTTAATCAGGAAAGTTAAGAAGTCTAGTTTGGGCACCCAGGTAGAATATTGGCACCTGTAATGTCTTTCTGGGAACACAGTTTCTATGGTTGGCTTGTGATACAAATATTTCAATAAGATGTTTCACTTATGTCCGGTCTCCTCAGGTAATTTATGACAATGGTCCCTTGCCACACTATTTTAAATTTATTTTTCCACTGCCTCATGAAGGTTGTATCTTTTAGGGGAAAAGCAATGCAAATGAAGGGATGTAGCCTAACTTTATGGGAAATTCGTGGCATCGGGTGTGCCATCACTGACTGCAGAGCAGGGGGGCAGGCCTGTGCTTTCCAGAGTAAGGTTTTATTAGATTGTGAACTTATTGAGGGCAGGGAATGTCTTCTGCCCTTCTTGGTATCTACAGCACTTAGGCACAGAGCCCAGAGCATATCAAGTGCTTACTTAATGGTCATAGAGTGACTGAGATGGCAGAAATCTTGTGAGGTTCTTCTGCTTGCATGCCATGGGTTATGAGTTGGTGAGGTAGGAATGACGGATAAGCAAAATCCCATCACTTCCACTAGAAAACAGTTCAAAGGACACGTCTTATAGGGTCATGGGCAGCTAGGTGGCTCAGTGGATAGAGCACTGAACCTGTAGTCTAAAAGACCCAATTTCAAACCCAGCCTCAGATGCTTAATACATGTGTGATTCTGGGCAAGTCACTTACTTTCTACTTACCTCAATTTCCTCATCTGTAAAATGGGAATATTAATAACACCTACCTCCCAGGGATGTTTTGAGGATCATCTGAGATACTTGTAAAGTAAAGTACCTAGTACACAGTAGGTACTATATAAATGCTGTCTATTATTTATGATTGTTGTTGTTGCAGTCATCATAGGATTTAGAACCGGAAAGAATATAATGCGTAGAGATCATCAAATCTAGGAATTCTTAACATGGGGTCCATGGATTTGTTTTTTAAAAATATCTTGATATCCCTATTTCAGTCTGTTTGGTTTCCTTTATAACCTTATATATTTTAGTTTCATGCTTTTAAAAATATTACTATGAGGCCTCACTAAACTGGCAGAGGAATCCATGCCACAAAAATGGGTAAGAATCCAACCCCCTGAGGAAATATAAAGGTCCTGAGAAGTTAAAGGGCCCACCCAAGATCTTCTAGCCAGTGAAGTGGCAGAGTCTGAATTTGAAGCCAAGTCTTGTGACTCTAGATACAATGTTGTTTCTGCTATGAGACACTTCTTTACTTTAGTGAGCCCTTAGAACAGTCTCCTTGTATGGGAAGAGAGAATGTTTTGGGTAGTAATTTTGATGCAGCTTATAAAATGAGTTTGTCTTCATCCTGGAACAGTTATACTTTAAGGTGAGACTGAGCTTCAAGGACCAAGTGCTCTACTCTTTGTGTTCTTATATACTTTGTGCGTGTGTGTGTGTGCGTGTGTGTGTGTGTGTGTGTGTGTTTCCTAGTAATAACTAAAATACATTTTCAGCCTCTCCTAAGGTTTGGTTGAATGGTTTTTCTCTTTTGTTGAAAGAAAGTGAAGAAAGCCCTCAACAATTCTGGGCTGACCAGAAGTGGATGAGTTGCAACTTGTATTGTTGGACACAATACCCACATCATTGACATCGAAGATCCACATTAGTGTATTTAAAGTTTGAATGCTATTTTTAAAAAGCAAATTCTTTTTGGAGGGGCCTTCTGGAATCGTAGTGGGAGCTAGCTTGGTGTGTTAGAATTGACTCCACTGATTTTTTTCCTGTGCTTGGCCAAATTGAAGCCTCTTACGCTGCCTGTGTAGATGAGTTGGTAAAATGAGTGCTAGATGGCCATCTTGAGTAGGTAGATAAGTAGCCAGCTGATCAACACTATCCAATGAATATTGATTAATGGATTAGTAGCAAATGAAGAGGGAAATCTTTACTCCTGGAGCAGGGACTTTATCTTTGACTTTGTCCTGTTCAATGGTTTTAATCACAGACATGGATAAAGATATAGAAAGCAAGTTTTATCACATTTACACATGATGTAGATTTGAGGAGGATTGCTGAAAATCCAAATTCAAATCTGTCTCAACAAACTGTAGTAGCTGTGTTATGGCTTCACCACACTGGAAGGGAACATCAGAAGTCTAAGCAGTCCCTGAGCAAGGAATCCCTTTTATAATCTAACCAGAAGGTAGTAATTTTACTTTTGCTTAAAGACTCCCATTGAGGGTTGTTAGTTTTTGTTTTTTTTAATACTATGTGCTGGGCACTATGCTAAGCACTTTTTTTTTTTACAATATTTTTAATATTTTATTTTTCCCAATTACATGTAAAAACAATTTTGATCATTCACATTTTTTAATTTTGAGTTTCAAATTTTCTCCCTGTCCTCACTGGTCCCTGAGACAGTAAGCAATTTAATATAGGTTATACATATGTAAGCATGCAAAACACATCTATGTATTAGTCATGTTGGAATCACTGTTTTGTAAGACAGTCCATTCCATCTGTATCTATTTTATTAGAAAGATATTCTTTTACATTAAGCCTAAAATTTCCTATTGGCATCCATCCACATTACTTGTGATCCTACCATATGAGGCCAAGCAGAGCAGTCCAAACCTAATTCTGTGTGAGAGCCCTAATTGAAAATAGTGTCTCCTGACCTTCCCCCAAGTCTTCCCTTCTTCAGCTGAAACATCCCCACTTCCTGCAAATAGTCCTTGTATTACATGAATTTGAGACCTATTCCCCCCTGGTTGTCATCTCCAGAATACTTTCCAGTTTAAATTAGATCATTTCCTTCTTTGACGTGACAACCAAAACTGAATCCAGCACTCTAGGTAAGGTCTGACCAGGGTAGATTACAGCAGAGTTCTTACTTTTCTAGTTGTAAAAAAACCATACTTTTCTTAATTCAAACTAATGTTGCATTAAGCTTTTTTATTTGTTTCTAGTCTATCACACTATCAACTCATTGAATGTGCAGTTTACCTAAACCCCTAGCTATTTTTTGAAACAAACTGCTATCTAGACAGGTCTCCCATCTCCTATTTTTGAGGTTGATTTTTCAACTCACATCTAAGTCTCTATGTTTAGCCCTATTAAGTTATATGTTTTTATATTTTCCCCACTATTCTGTCTACACTTGGAATTTCTTTATGAATCCTGAGCCTTTTACAAAGTGTTTTAGCTAGCCATCTTGGCTTTGCGTCATCTGCAAATTAGATAAGCCTGTCTTTATTACTTTTTTGAAGTTATTGATAAAAAAAACCCCACTAAGTAGCATAGGGCCCAGCAGGGGTCTATAATGTACTCTTCTGGAGTCTGCCCTTCCAGTCAACATTGAGCAATTAATGAATTTAGTCACTAAAATAGCTCTGAATCAGTCAGATCATTCTATTGTCTTGCCCCCATCTCTTCATCTTTCCACAAGATCATAAGACACTTTGAATGTTTTGCTAAAATGTAGGCTGACTATATCTCTGGCAATCCCCTGATCCTGTTTAGTAACCCTGTCAACAAATTAAATGAGGTTAGTCCGGCATGACCTGTTTTTGATGAAGCCATGCTGGCTCTTTGTGACTGTAGGAGGAGGAACGTGTCAGTTTTGATTATTCTCTTCCAGTAGGACATATTGTTGATTTCTAACAGCTCAACATGATATAAATGTTTTAAAATAAACTTACCGAGTTTAACAAGTGCCTCTCTAATGTAGATTTTTGAATCATATATACTGTTGGCCTATTAGCCTGGATCAGAAATACAGGTGGATACCTAAGACTTGACTGTTGAACAACTATTTGCAGCAGGTATGCTGGGTGTTGGACTTCCCTGCTGGCCAATTAGGAAAAGGGGAAATACCCACACCATGGCATGTGGCTAAGAAACAGTGTGGGCATGCCTTTTGCCCCTTGGGAGAGAGACTCCGAGAAATCCATTTTTAGACAGGGCCATTATTGCTCAGTTAATAAATATTTGTTAAATGCCTGCTATGCGCCGGGCAGTGTGCTTAGCCCCGGAGATACAGAAAAAGGCAAAAAAAACCAGTGCCTGCCCTCAAGGATCTCACAACCGAACATAAATTTGTTTTGTTTGATTATATTTATTTGTTACAAAGAAACTCTTGGGTGGAGGGTGATGAAGGAAAGGAAATTGGACAGGGATAGTGATATCAGAAAGAAAGAAAAGAAAAACAGAAGTTTCAGTGTGATCAAAGGAAATAGAGAGAGGAAAGTAGAAGTTAGTTCAGAAGGGAACATAGACAAAGCAGGGCAATATTAGCACCATTTAAAAAAATGTAATATACACATTGAAAAACAAGGTGTACATAATAGAGATTCATAATTTTATTTACAATCCTCTCCTTTTTATATATTAAAATGTTCATATTTATGGATTATTCATAATAAAAACAATTTTTTTTAAGGAAACAGGATATGGAAGAAACCTGGTTCTCAGTTCAGTGTTTGCAAAACAATCAATCTCCTTTGTCCAGCACAGAGTAACTGTGAAACTAAGGGGTGGGAAGGAATTGCCAATCGATGAGGAAACAATGATTCTGTGTAAAAATGTCAATGTGGAGTCTTCAAGCAACTTCTCTTCCTAATTATAACCTCCTGGGGCAAGATAAAAAAGTTGCCTCAGACATGAAAGCATTGGGCATATTTTGGAAATTAGTCCACCAACAAGTTTTTATTAAGTGTTTACTGTGTGCCAAGCTTGCATGTAAAGATAGAAATGGATCAGTCCCTGCCTTCAGGGTGCTTATATTCTGTCAAGGGAGACAACATGTACATAAAGAAGTATAAATAAATTAAAGGTGATTTAAGGAGGAAGGCGCAAGTAACCAGGGGGAAGCAGGTAAGACTTCATGATATAGACAGAAGGTAAAATACACGTAAGTTGTGGAGAGCTAAATAACACTCATGGAGGAAGACGAAGGAGACAGAAACAGCCTATCCAAATTTTCCTGGTCAGAGACAAACAGATCAACTTTTAGAAAATACTATGTCATAGTCCAGGAAGAGGTAACAGAGTCAGTGAGGAAGGGTGTGCACAGAAATAGCACACTTTTCACCAAGAACCAACAGGGCACAGACAGGAAAAAACCTGATTCTTCAGGAGGTCAAAAAGATTGGGTATTGTTTGAGACTGGGGAAAGAAAAATTAGTGCATGGGAAAGATTCCTCTGAGAGTAAGAAGAGGAAGAAAATTAAGGTGACAACTGTAGGAAATCCTCAGAATTCAAGCATGGATGAATTGGTTTTTATTTGAAGAATAAGAATAAAAAATTTTGTTTTTGTAGATTTGCCTATCTGCAGCACTAATGATCACACACCTTATTTCATGGGAGCATTGGAATGACTGAGTTAGGAAATATGCTTCTAAGTCACTGAGTATCTCAAAGAAGAATAATATTTGGGAGAAGAATATTTCACCTTCTCTCTCTATGTGGAGGCTCTCTACAAGTCAGGAGCATCTGGGTTCTAGTTCCCCCTGTGACAAATCGTAGCTGTGTGACCTGGGGCAATTCATTTTCACTTTTTAGTGCCTTTCTAAGACTAAAAGATGCAAGAAAAAGTGAATATATCCATTGATTCGAGAAAGTTCTTCAGTGAGACAACCTTAAACTAATGAATGTCATTTGGGAAGAAAGGAAAGGAGAAAAAGAGGGAGAGGGGAGTAAGAGAGGGAGGGAGATAAAGAAACAAGAAAGAAAAAAAAGCAATCTTAGGCAGGGATGGAATTTTAAAAGATGTTCGAATGTAAGAGTGAGGGCAGAGGCCGTTCGATTTTTGCATTTCTGTCGCCACTTCCCCACAGTTCCTGGCATGTTGTTGTTCAGTCATTCATTCCTGTCTGATTTTTCGTGACCCTGTGGCCCATGGCACATCAGTGCTGTTTACGGGGTTTTCTGGGCAAAGGTCCTGGAATGGTTTGCTATTTCCTTCTCCAGTAGATTAATGCAAACAAAGCTAGTAAGGATCTGAGGCTGGATTTGAACTCTGGCCCTCCTGACTCCAGGCCTAGTGCTTAATCCACAGAAGCCTGTAGCTGCTTCTTCCTGGATTATTGATTAAGCAAGTAGAGATTTAGAGAGATATAGTTAACTGCAAAAAGGAAAACATGAGATGTGATTTCAGTTAGTTGTGCTATTCTTGAAGAACAGTGAGTAGTTGTGCTGTCTGGAGACTAGAATATGTTTAAGGTAGTACTGAAAGACAAGACTGACTGCAAAGACAGCCTGGGACCACATTGAATGTATTGATTAGGGAGTTTCCTTCCATTGGCAGTGTTGAGTCAATGAAGGCTTTTTAACAAAGACCTGGTATAATGGCATAGTAGAATGCAGCCTAGATGTGGCATCAGGAGTTCTAACTTTGAATCTTTGCTAAACTTCATATTCCTCATTTGTAAAAATGGCATAATGTTAATCACATGACCTAAGTCAAGGGCTGTTTTGAGGAAAGTGCTTTTTTGTAAACCTTAATTCCCTATACACATGTAAGTAGTTACTTTTGGAACCTTTGTTCAAAAAGGTAAAAATTAGGCTTGCTACAATTATTGCTGTTTCTCAGCATTATGTATTTTCTACCAGTAATGTAATGATAGGCCATCAGAGCTCATTATGTTCTACCTCCTTATTTTTCAGATAAAATCGGGAGAAAGGAAGTGTTCCTCCCTTTAAATATGTCTTGAATGCTTCATTCATAATTCCTACTGCTTGATATATTCATGGTTCAAATCCCAGGTATTTCATTTAATTAGGTGGCATTGGGCAAGTCGCTTTGATTTTCTGGACCTTGGTTTTTCTCACATGTCAAATGAATGGAATGGATTAGGTGGCTTTAAGGGCCCTTCCAATTCTGACCATCCTCTGACTCATCCCATGTATTCCTGGTGGGGAAATTTGAATATGATTCACCATTTCTGTTAGTGACCCAACTCAAACCACTTGCCAAGCACAAAATTATGCATTGATCACATGTGCACCCAAAATTTATGGGGAAGCATCACATGGAAAGTTGTTTAGCCCATATTCTCAGGTTATGATCAGTGGTCTAGAACAGCCTCACACAGAATCTTTAATGGATAGTATGTATTTTGATTCTGATGGAGTTGTAAATGTATGGGGATGAACCAGAAAAACAAAGTTACAGAGTCTTGGAAGTGCAATGTTTATGTTGTCAGAAAAGATGGCCAAGCATCTGCTAGCATGGTATGTGGGTTTCTTTTTAAGGATATTAAGTGTGTTGGTATGCTTTAAAATAACAACAAAGATGTTCCCAGGTCATGTGATGATCAAGATACCAGGCTAACCATTTTCTCTGACCCCCACTGACTCTCTAAAAACAACCACCACCACCAAAAAGAAATTAAGTACCTGATATAGAACAGCTGATTCCTCACAACAAGAAAGTAAGTTCCACTTTAAGGTAAAAATCTGATGAGTGAACACTAAAGATCATTAATTCTTAATGCTCCGACTTCAGTAACTCCTCAAAGCAGCTTCTGTGCTTCTAGCAGGAATACACAAACTGTTAATCTACATTATCCTCTGCCCACTTGCACCCACAAGACACACTGATTATGTCCAGCCACAAAAGGAGAGAGAGGAAGAAAAGTGATGTACCTTCTTTTGAGGGCAGTTCCTAGGTTAGGGTTTCCCAGGGCTGTAGAGACTGTCTAGAACGTCGTTCCCCCACCCTGCAGAAAACAGCAGACAATGATTTAACCCAGACAGGGATTTAAGCCAGAGTAAGAACTCCAGCAGGGGCCCACAAGAATGATTGTACCTGAAGGAAAAGGAAATGGAGCTCGTATAGGGCCAGTCCTGTTCCTTCCCCCAGAAACTACTTAGGGCAGAGACCATGGCCAGTAAAATGCAAATCCCACAACACAGCAGGAGGCTGGGACAACTTTGCAGTCCAACCCCAAGGGTGTTATCAAAGGAATAGTGGGGATTTTTTTTAAGTGACAGGAGAATATTAAGGAAAAAAAGACTGGAGCACCAAAGATTTCAAGAGGAAGAAAATCCAATTAAAGACCAAAAAGAGAAGTGTGTGTATAAATCTTCAAAGAGAGTACACAACTCTGCTAATAAATATTACAAGACAACAGAAAGCAAACCAATTCTTCATGAAACCCAGAAATACTAATTTGGAGAGAAAGCTGGCAGAGGAGAAGCGAAAGGCAATGAGGATGAAAGAGTATACGACAGCTATACAAGCCAAAACCACTGACCTCAAAAGATGCACAAATACAATGTAAGAATTATAGATCTACCAGAAAGACATGACAGATCAAACTATAACCTAGGAAGCAGCACAAGAAAATTGCTCAGAAGTTCAGAAACAAAGCACCAATCAAAAGAATCTACCAGATAAAACCCTATGCTTTAAGTTTAATAATTAATAACATACAGCAAATTGCCCAGAAGAAAGTCCTCCAAATATAAAGGAATGAAATTTCAAATAAGGTAAGATTTTTCTATCGATAAGAAACCACAGAAAGGAATGAAACTTCAAATAAAGTAAAACTTTTCTGTTGATAAGAAGCCACAGAGAGGATTGAAATGATATATCCTGAAAAGTAAAAGAGCTCAAGATACATCCTAAAATGATATACACCATGAACTTGAAACCAGTCACCAATAAAAAAAGATGAAGTGTCAACCAAAGACTTTTGAGGTGTCCCTACCCTCCACAAAACAAAACACACAACATAGATTTAACAGAACACAATGGCTTGCAAACTCCTTGAATAGAAACATGAGAAAGATAAATGAGTACAATTATCAAGGAAAGAGTAGTAATAAAACAAATTACCCCACATCTGAAATACTTTTTAAAGATAAAGAGACTCATCAATGGGTTAAGAAAAAAAAGTGGAATCATTAAGAGCTGGAAAAAGTATCCAAAGTTACTTCTGGAATCAGAATTTAAAGAAATGACATAAGCGGAGGTAGAGGAACTGACCATCCTAGAGAATCTATGACAGAGGCATAGAATGGATTGGTGCATAAATTGTGAGCAGGAGGTAAAGGATAGAGGGGAATGTGTGATGTCTCCATGTCTCCGTGACTGAAAAACAAAGGGATGATCATTGGTGTGACCTTTCAGCAAGACACATTGCGTAGAGAATGGCAGGGAACTGAAATTGAGGAGACAAAAGGAGGAGGTCTTAACCTAGTGAGGGGAGGACATCCTATTAAAATCCACTTTCATGAGGGAAGAGGTAAGTGGAGGCAGTGGAAGAGAAGTTTAATTTGGGGGAACTTGGTATACTAGGAGACTGCCTTATATGAGAGAGCATTAGGTATCTATGGACATGTGTCAGGAGAAGGGAGGTACTGACTCTTAAGGGTAAGCTAGGTTCTGAGTTGAGATGTCATGGCCAATTGAAAATAGATAGATTATGGGGGAGAGAAAGGAGTAGTACTATGTGGAATTAAATAGGGTAATTTCTACCACAGGACGTTATTTCTACCCATGTTGCTTCTCTCATGAATTGATAACTTCTAAAAGTGAGACACCTGAAAAAATGGAGAATAGAGCAAAACGTTTTAATGTAACACATAGAAATTGAGTAGAAGAGGGAACTCAAATCTGGTGTATCAGAAGCACTAACCCTAAATCAGCAAAGGAAAAAAATAAATGAATATAATTAACACCATTAAAACCTCTAGAGGAAAGGGTTGGCACAAAGGGGGGATGGAAAAGAGAGCCTGTGATAATAGGACTACATCAAAATAATTTAACCAAACTACCCATAGGAATATCATATTGAATGTCAAAGGGAATGGGAAAAAGTATTTTAAAAATGTTATTTTATTTATTTCATTATATATTTCCCAATTACTTTCAAAAATATTTCAGCAGTTTTTTAAAATTTTTAATTCTAAATTCTTTCGCTCCCTTTCCTCCTACTCCCACCTTGAGAAGACAAGCAATTTGATATCAATTATATGTGTGAAGTCATCAGAACCGTCCATATTCGCCATGCTGCAAAAGAAAACAGACAAAAAAGTTGTTGTTGTTTTAAATATGCAATTCAATCTGCATTTGGAATTCATCAGTTCTCGCTGTAGAGATGGAGAGCATTTTTCATCATGAGTCCTTTGGAATTGACTTGGATCATTGTCTTGATCAGAGTAGCTAAGTCTTTCACAGTTGATCATCCTTACAACATTGTTGTTACTGTGTATGTTGTTCTGGTTCTGCTCTTTTTACTTTGCATCAGTTTGTATAAGTCTTTCCAGGTTTTTTCTGAAAGCCCACTGCTCAGTATTTCTTATAGCACAAGAGTATTCCATCACAAACATATACCATAACTTGTTCAGCTATTCTACAGTTGATGAATATATCCTCAATTCCCAATTCTTTGCCACCACAAGAAGAGCTGCTATAAATGTTTTGTATTAATAGGTCATTTCCCCTTTTCTTTGATCACTTTGGAATATGCCGTAGCAGTGGTATTACTAGGTCAAAGGCTATGCATGATTTTATAGCTCTTTGGGCATAGTTCCAAATTGTTCTCCAGAATGGTTGGACTAATTTACAGTTCTACCAACAGTGTATTAGTGTCCTGATTTTTCCACATCCCTTCCAGCTTTGTCATTTTCTTTTTCTGTCATTTCAAACAATCTGATAGGTATAAGTTAGTATCTCCAAGTTGTTTTAATTTACATTTCTTTAATCAGTAGCAATTTAGGGTATTTTTTTCATGTGACTGTTGATAGCTTTGATTTCTTCTCTGCCTACTCATATCCTTTGGCCATTTATTAACTGTTTAGTTATAAGTTTTCCCCTAAGTCCTTTTTTGGGCTGCATTCCATTAGGAAGTTATCTCATTCTTGTCATTATTTTTATGGAAAATATTGATTGTTTCTATGATTTGTTCTGTGAACCACTCATTCTTTAGGATTAGATTACTTAGTTTTCAAATAATTTTTGATCTATGTGTCATGGCCCTTTATTAAATATAATTTTTATTGCATTATGATCTGCAAAGGATACATTTAATATTTCTCCTTTTCTGCATTTGGTTGTAAGGTTTTATGCGCTAATGCATGGTTAATTTTTATGAAAGTGCCACATATAGCTGTGAAAAAGTGAGCTATTCCCATTCAGTTTTCCTCTGTAGTCTACCTTATCTCACTTTTCTAAGATTCTATTCATCTTCTTAACTACTTTCTTTTTTATTTTGTGCTTAGATTTATCTAGCTATGAGAGGGGAAAGTTGAGGTCTCCCCCGTTAGTGTAGTATATTTCTTCCTGTAATTTAATTAACTTTTCCTTTAAGAATTTGCAATTTCACACTCATCTTTGATATTGATCTTCATTGTTTGTAGCTCCTTTTAGCAAGAAGTAGTATTGTTGCTTATCCCTTTTAATTAGATCTATTTTTGCCTTTTATTTATCTGAGATTGTGATTACTACCCCTGCCTTTTTTTTCTTCTGCTTAAACAATAGATTCTGCTCCAACCCCTTATTTTAACTCTTTGTGTATCTCATTTTTTCAAGTGTATTTCTTGTAAGCAACATATTATTGGATTCTGATTTCCGATCTATTCTTCTATCTGCTTCTATATAGACGGTAACACAATAATAATAGCAAACTTTATTGTTTCTCTCTAAGAGCTAAGCAAAGGTAACTGAAAGATAAAAAGAAAAATTAAGACCAAACAACCAGTTAAAGTATTCAAAGATTTATTGCATCTTCTGAATGGGGCAACTAAAGAATATACATACTGCTCATTACCATATGGCATGTGTTTACAAAAATTGGCTATATAGCATAATATAGAGAAATCCTAACTGAATGTCAAAAAGACTAAAATACTAAACATTTTCTTTACAAGTCATAATGCAATAAAAATAATAATTCAGGTAATGTAAGCAAAAGAGACAGACCTAAGTGAAGACTCAATAATGAAATTACAAATAACAAGTCAGTCATAGAACAAATCACAGAAACAATGAATAACTATGTAAAAAACAATGATAATGATGAGGGAACATATCAAAATTTTTTAAATGCATCTAAAGCAATCTTCAAGTCATCCCTCAACATCCCTCAACACTCAATTTATACTAATATGCTACAAAGCATTAGCATAAAAAGATTTTTAAAATTTGATTACAGTTTCTATTTAAAACCAAAAGCTAGCATCAAATGTAATGGGGAAAATACTAGAAGTCCTCCCAGTAAATAAAGGAGTAAAGTAAGGATGCCCTCTTTCCTCAATATTATGTGAAATAGTTCTAAAAAAAAATGCTAGCAAGAACAGTAGGACAGGAGGAAGAAATTAAAGATAGACAAAGAGGAGATAAATTTATCCCTTTTTGATGATGACATGATGAGTAAAGCTGTGGGCTAATAATAGTAGTATAGGTAGCATAGCACCTTATAAAAGCAGTATATAATAAAACGTTGTGCTTCTCTGGAAATCAGTCTGTCCAAGCACACCCAGTACTTCTTGCTTTTAAAGAAAGAGTAAAGTTAGATAACTTTGAGATTATTCAGTGCTCAAGGCTGTGCTATTATAATAAAAATGACACCATTATAAAAATCACAACATCCTCCCAAAAGGATACTTTACCAAGCTAAACAGAAACTAAATAAAATTCATCTGTAGCAACAAGTGATCCAGAATAGTAAGAAAAATATGAAAAACATGTAAGGACAAATAAAACTTTCAGCCTTTGTATTATAATACAAAGTAGCAGTCATCATAGTCATTTGGTAATGGTTAAAAAAAAAAAGGAGAAAATTAATGGAACAAAGTAGACAACAAAGAATCAGAAATAATTGAACTCAACCCAAACCCAATGTTCAGTAAGCCTGAGAACATAAGTTGTTTCCCTATTTCATAAAAACTTCAATCTGGCAAATTATATATCTAGATTTATATATCTTTAAACCAACATCTTACTCCAACTCCATGATTAAATTAAAAATGGACATGTGAACTTATTATTTATCTTTTACAGCTGTAGATAGTGAGTTCATGACAAAAGGGATAATTCTGAAAGATAAAATAGATATTTTTGAATTACCTGAAATATAAAACAATCTTTTGCATAAACAAAATACAAAAAAAAGGGGGCTAAATAACTTCTTATCTATTGTTAGATAGATAACTCAAAAAGAGGAACTGTTGGGGGAAGGGGAATCTTTATGTCACATCTCAGACAAAGATCTAATGTCCAAGACATAAAGAAGGCTAACAAATATAAAGGACATTTGCAAACAATAATGATCAAAGAATTTGAACAAACATTTCTCAGAGAATTATAAATTAGTAATGAGCATGTGAAAAATGCTCAAAATGATTAATAATAAGAGAAATACAAATCTTGAGGTTTCTTCTCAAACCCCACAAATTGTCAAAGATTACAAAGATGGGAATAATACATTTTGGAGAAGCTTAGGAAAATGCATTATTGGGAAAGCCATGAATTGGGACAGATATTCTGGAAAGCAATCTTGAATTAAGTATATACCTAACATGAAAATCTCTGGGTCAAAGGGTATATGCATTTTACTCTCTTCCTTTGTATAATTCCAAAATGCATTCCAAAATGGAAATTATCGGGGCAGCCAGGTAGCACAGTGAGTAAGAGCACCGGCTCCAGTGTCGGGAAGACCTGGGGATCGAATCCGGGCTCCAACACTTAGCACCCACCCAGAAACACCTGGCCGTGTAATCTTGAGCAAGTTACTTAAGCCCAGTTGCTTAGGGGCGGCAATGGCTCAGCGAGTAAGAGCACCGGCTACAGTGTCGGGATGACCTGGATCAAATCTGGGTTCAGATACTCAGCACCACACCCAGAAATAACTGGTCGTGTAACCTTGAGCAAGTTACTTAACCCCGATTGCTTAAAAAATATATATATATATGTATATATATATATAATTATCAATAATTGCATTTTTTGGACAAATATTTGTTCATGTTTTTTGACCATTATCTATTGTGATCAGACATGTATGTGCGCGCACACATTTACTTATGTGTGTACATACATGCACATATGTAAATACCCATATGTATGCAAATATAAATATACACATATATGTGAGTATGTACATTATGAGGGTTGGAGAGCATGTGCTTCTGTGACCTCAATTGACATACTGTCCTTTAAGTTTACAAGCCGCTTAACAATAGATAAGAAGTTATTTAGCCCCTTTGAGCTTCAGTCCCCTCAGCTATAAAATGGATATATTACTCATATCACCTACTTGAACAGGGTAATTGTGAGGAAATCTCTTAATAAACTATGTAAAACACTGAATAACTATAAGTTATGTGTGTTAGTTAACATTCCAAGAAGCCCCTATTCACTTTTAAGTTCTCACTCTTACATTCTTTGATGCCCATTATTTGTACTATTAAAATTAATACTTGATGGCATATTACCTTCTGTTTCTATACTAAAATCATATACTTTATTATATTAGCATATTGTAACATATTTGTACACACATACAAAATGTTTATACATAGAAGTAGACATGCATAGTAATAATAGCTAGCATTTTATGGCACTTTAAGATTTGCGAAGCACTTTACAAATATTATCTCATTCTAAATCCTCACAACAACACTGGGAGGCAGGTGATATTATTCCCATTTTACAGATGCAGAAACTGAGGTAAACAGAGATTGACTTGCCCAGGGTCACACAGCTAGTCATTTCTCTGAGGTTGAATTTCACCTCGGTTCTTCCTGACTCAAAGTCCAGTTCTTTATCCACTGCAACACCTCACCGCCTCAAGTTTATATCTATATATGTGTTACGCTCTTTTGTACTTTAATTGTGTATATGTGTGTGTGAGAGAGGTTTTTTTCCCATTTATTCTTAAATATTTTTAGCAGATGCCATCCTTTGCACTCCTTTGGTATTCTTTAACATCCAGTCCAGTGCTTGATGTGTGGTAGTTGATAAATAAATATTTATTGGTTTATTATGAGTCAGATGTTTAAAGGGCAAGAGTATGGAAGGAGGGGAAAACCTTGTTCTTTGCCCCAGAAGGCAGAACTAGGAGCTTGGGGTAGAAGTTGTAAAGAGGCAGATTTAGGCTCAATGAAGGAAAAAAGTTCTGCATTTCCTGAAACAATAGGAGCTCTTCAGAGGTAGAATGCATAACTTCCTAGGGGATACAGCCCTCCTTGGTGGAGGACTTTGGGCAGAGTTTGACCTAGGTATGGTGTAGAAAGAATTCCTTTTCTGTCACAAGTTGAAGTAGAAAGTTCTGAGTTCACTGCCGACTCTAAAAGCCTATGAGTTGGTACAATAACAGTAGTTCAATGTAATAAAATAAAGTCTTTCGTCTTATTACTGCCATGGAAGTCAACTGGTACCATGTTGCAAACAATTGGAGTCGCGATGCTTATTTTCATTATAATTATAGGTGGTTCTTTTGTCTATATTATGACCCAAGAAACTGAATGTCAGAGGAATATTATCTTCAATTTCCTTGAGTCCTTTTTTAACTTTCTATTGTCTATCAACTGCTTACAGCCATAGGGACAGCTAAATGATTAGGGAATGTCAGCCTTGAATACACCAAATGTGACTCGATAGTTCTTAGAAGCTTCCCAAAGCCTTCTTGGCCTGTGGTATTTTTGCATTCATAGCTGGATTAATTACCTTCCCCTGTTTCTTCTGGCCCTATCTTTCTTTGTCTCTCTGTTTCCATATTGTGACACTTGTTTGTTCTCTCCACCATTCAGAAGCAGTCTTTCCTAACACCAGAATTTACATTATCTTTCCATTCCCTGGCCAGAGTTGTAGGAAACCATCAAAAAGTTGTTTAAAGTGGGGCGGCCAGGTAGCAAGCGAGTAAGAGCACCGGCCCCAGTGTTGGGATGACCTGGGGATCGAATCCGGGCTCAGACACTTAGCACCCACCCAGAAACACCTGGCCCTGTAACCTTGAGCAAGTTACTTAACCCCAATTGCTTTAAAAAAAAAAGTTGTTCAAAGAAATGCAGAAACTTACAACTCTAAGGGGAAGAACCTTGCAGCATCAGATGAAAAAGCATTAGTACAGGTAATTTAAAAAATAAAAAAGGGTAAAAGGTATTTTTGGTACTTCATCCCCCAGTGAAGATGGCAAGGCCCCCAAGTCTTTATGAATGGCTATGACCAAACAAATTTAGTACCTAGTAGCCAAGCTTCTGGTGATAAATCTCTTTTAACTTCCCTTGGGTTAGTGACAGACATCCACAGTACATCAAAGGATCAATATTTGAAGCTTTTTCCAGCTTGGTAGGATCTGCCAGGCCTTGAATTTCTCTGCTATAATCTTTAGAAACTCAAGGTTACTTCCATGCCATGATATTAATGAAGTAAAACAATACAAAATAAAAGTAATATAATAAAAGCAATAGAAGGAAAGGAACTATATAGAATTTTGTGGAAAATACCAAGATCACTACAAAAAAACATTTTGGTGACCGCAAGCCCATCCATATCTTGCCCCGTTAAACTAAAAATTATATTGTCTCCCCTCCCTAACACCCACCTCACACCCCAACAAACATTCATACCTGCTGGTCCTCAATCCCTTTGCATCTAGGCATGTCAGATTACACTTAGCTATGGAATCTCATCCAAGACTCAGAAAATACATGGCTGCATACTTATACCATAGCAGATAGGGATAAGAAAAAGAGATGCATATTTAAAACAAGTAATGATTTTCATAGTTATTACTTTCTTATATAATCCTTTATTCCCTGGATTTAAGTTAATCAGGCACAGCAAATAAGCTGGATTGAATGTCAAGAATGCCAATTCGCTTTGCCTGGCTATGGGCTAGCATGATAAGCACTCCTGACTACTTCTTGGAAAGCCACTCTCCTTTAGGCAGATGAGAGGGACAGGGAGATAGGAGGGGGGTGTATCCGTAGTGTCTGGAAGGAAACCTCTTCAGCCTTCCCCTCTTCTCCTGATGATGCTTTAAGCCAGCTGCCATTGAAGCAAAGCCATTCCTTTTCCCCTCTACTTGCTGCTGGAAGACAGAATCCCCTAGATTATGCCCGACAGTGATTTGTACTTATGATGGCTTTGCATTTTTTAAGTAAAGAAAAGATTCCCTTTTGGTCCAGGCTAAGGCCTCAGGGAATAAAGATTTGCCTTGAAGCTTTTTGCCATATATCTACAGTCTACTGACTAAACCACAGGGCATTAAAAGATCACCATGGGCTATTTAACGTGACTTGACATGCAAATTTAGTTTCTAGAAATCCAGGTGTCTGAAATCTGCCCTTTCTGTCAGGGATTTTTGAATTCTAGCTGTTCATGGAGGTATTAAATTAGTACTCACAAAGTCTTTTAGGATCATGCTACTCCTTAATTAATAGGAATTTACACTCATTGTAGGTGAATGAGGTGTGAATGAGAATGAGAATAGACATTTAGTTACCCTTGCATTTGTTTCTTTCAATTTTTAAAGGTTTTTTTGTTATAATTTCTTAAGTTTCTTGTGAATCTGAGATGATTTTATTTAACAGAAATTTCCCTCTGCTCTTGGTCACTAGTGGTATTTCTTACCTGGAATTTTATCAGCTTTGACAGACTCAGTGTCAGTATGAACCACTAAAAATCATATAAATAGACTTCAGTATTTGTAGTGTCCCAAAAAATAATTTCCTAAACTAATTGACTGACTTTGGTGCAGTGTTCAGGAAACAACAAAAGTTAGGAAGAACAGAAGAATATCATGTACCTAAGTAGGCAAGGATTATAGAGTACAGAGAGTCCACAAAGGTAAGGAAAAAGAGAGCAAAAAGTAAGTGCCATTTCCAGACTAAGGCAAACAGGTTAAGTGACTTGCCCAAGGTCACACAGTTAGTACGTGTCTTAGGCAAGATTTGAACTCAGGTTTTTCTGACTCCAGGTCCAATGCTCTATCCACTGGACCATCTAGCTCCTCTAAAGAATGAGTAGGGCAACAAAATTCCAACAGCTTAGCCATGTTGTGACTTTTGATCCTAGGCAAGAGGTGAATTGTATTCTTCCCTGTTTTTTTTTTCTCCATTTGCTGTGTGGCCCACATATATTTATATTTTAATTCAGGGAAAGGAAAAACCCTACAGGTTTTAGTTAACAAATCCTAAATTCCAGAAGAATAAGAGCCTTCAAAGACTATCTCACTATGCTGCCCATTTCTTTTTTTGAGACCATGGTGTGTTAGAATAAGCTCTTACTGGTACAGTATTATAGGCCTATATAGGTTTCCAAAATTGAACTGTAAGCTTTCCAATTTGATGAACGTATTTTCCTTGAATCAGAAATTCAATGGATTTTGAGGATCATAGTCATTATTATCAGATGGATGCATGGACTAATGGGATAGAATGAAGAAAAGATTTAGAAGGATGGGATAGGACGGGGCCTGTGATTCCATTAGTATAGAGAGCTCCCAATGAGGAACCTAGGTTTTACCATGGAGTTGACTCTCTGTATAATTGTCTACTGTAGTAATCACAGAGGTCATCTAGTCCAACAAGTGACTTGTTGAAGTTCACAGTGATAGTAAATGTCAGCATTAGTGTTCAAAACCTGGGCCTGTCACTCCAAGTTCAGCATTCATTCCCCTTTACCATGTTGCATTCAAACTCAAGTTGGAAGGTGCATTAAATCACTTTTGTTCCTTAGGTGTCTGTCATTTGAGTTTCTGATTCACCCTATTTGCCCAATTTCCTGGGAGTTATAAACTAGATCTTGTACTAGCTGGAAGCAGATGAATAAGAGATCTAAGAAGATCCTCCAAAAGTTAGAGTCCAAGCAGACAAAAAATGAGTTCCAGCAGAAGATGTGCATCATGCATGGGAATGCTGTGAGAGAGCTTACGCTATGATGAAATGGTGTGTGTTAATGAAGAGGTTAGTTACCACCAAAATGAGTGGGGCCACGAGATTGGGCTGGGAGAGGGAGTTGTTTCAAACATTGGTGATTGGTTGTCATTCAAGGCTAATTGTCCTTTCTTGGATAGAATCTTCTGTAATCTCTATATATTCCCTTCTGGGAATCTTGGCAAGCCCTGTAGGAAGGGGTTATATGGTGTCAGCAGCCAACCCAGAATAATATTACTAAAAGCTCACATTTTATATAGTGTTTTGAGGTAGGCAAAACTCTTTTCACACAGTCCTGTGAGAACAATTTACTGCTGAGGCCTCCATGTTTGGGGATTTCTGATCTGTATGATCAGCAATTAAGAAAACAAACGTATAATACTAAATTGAACAATTTAGGTTGCATAAATCACCTTGGTAATAAGGCACGCTTCTTCCACAACAAATAATAGGACTCCCTGTGCCAGCTATTGATTTATTCTCAATGATTAAATGGCGGAGGGGGAAGAGGAAAGAACAGTCATAGAAGATCTCCAAGATTCTTTCCAGCTCCAAAAGTTAGTGATTCTAATAATCCTGTTGAGAGGAAAAATGATGCTGGAGTGGTTTACAATTTTCTTCTCCAGATCATTTTATATATGAGGAACTGAGGCAAATGGAGGTAAGTGACTTGCCCAGGGTCACACAGGTAACAAGTGTCAGAGGCCGGATTTGAACTCAGAAAGACAAGTCTTCCTGATTTAAGGCCTAGAACTCTATCCACTGCTCTACCAGTGGCCCAAAACATGTTACTGGATATTGTTTTTCAGTTGTTTCTGACTCTTCCTGACCCCATTTGGTATGTTATTGACAAAGATACTAGAGTGGTTTGCCATTTCCTTCCCCAGCTCATTTTACAGATGAGGAAACTGAGGCAAACAGGGTTAAGTGACTTGCCTAGGGTCACATAGCTAATAAGTGTCTGACATCAGATTTGAACTCAGGAAGATGAGTCTTCTTGACTTCAGGCCCAGAACTCTATCCATTGCACCACCTAGCTGCCCCTTATTTCTAGAAACTAATCATTTCCTAAAACTGTTGCTGTTAACTATTCTAAAAAAAAACAAAACAGTTTATGTTAATAGGTTTCACCTTTATATAAGGTGATCCAGCAGTATGGACTCTAAGGACGGTGTTCTACTTGGTTTCAGTTAGTTCATTAAATTTTGCATTCCAAGATTATTTAAAAATTAATTCATTCCAATCTGACCATTGTTTGCTTATATTTAAACTCTCAGCTATGACCAAAAGAGTATCTATTCAGAGTATGCCTGATGCAGTTGTTAGAACCATCAGAGACAGCATGGAACTGTTAGCAGGAATTCACCATTGTCCTGGTTAAAATCTCTCCCAAGCCAAGAAGCTTCAGCATATTTTTCCCCATTGAGAATTTAAATGCCATCTCTAAGGCACTCCCACCAAGGAACTTGGCCAAGAGACTTGTTGTTTCTCATAAACCTCTCAATGAAAACTGAATTCATAAAGTCATTTTCTCTGCCTATCAGCAACTTTGAGCTGAAATAAGCTGGCATGGTGTTTATGTCCTAGGTCCACCATTTAAACTGAACTGACGCAAATCCCCAGGATGCCAGAACTCCAACATGCATGCTGGCTGAGGGTATTCAGCTGAAGGAATGCCCATCTCAGGAAAGGCTGTTCTGTGAGAATAAGAAGGGGGAAAATGCCATTAATAAGCAACCTTCCGCGCAGGGAACTTTGACTGCCCCCGACCCCTAGTGCTTTGCTGGCAGCCATGGAATGGAAACCCACGTTCTTTCATTTCCCACCAGAAATTGAGATGAAGCTGTCAGACTCATTGACAGCTCCATGCTGCCATGCTCAGCTGATCCTGTTGAATGGTGGAAGGATAATGTTGTCAGTCTGTCTGATCTGGTTTACATCCCGTGGTTGTATCTTGGAAGAGAGCCAAACCATGTTTTAGGAAGAAAAGGCAATTCGGTCAAGTTAGAGATTCTGACCGCCACTCCCATCACACTGCCTTCCCTCCTCCTTACCCTTCACAACACCTGCTTCCCTAAAAATGCTGGAGCTTTTTGTGTTTTCTGTTATTTTCTATTTTTTAAATCCACAAAGGGAAGTAATTTACTGGAGTGACTAGAGTGTAAGGAGACCTGGATTCTTGTTCTGGTTCTGGCAATACCTATATGGCGTGGGACAAAGGATAATATCTCTGCGGACCTCGGTTTCTCATCTAGAATACTAAGATTGGACTATGAGACCGACTTTTAAATTGTGTGATGTGTATTTAAATGGTCTGTGATGTATTCTAGATGTGGATTATCTGGGAGTGAGGGGAAAGGACCTTTTAAAATATGTCATTTTTAATCGCTGAAATTTTTTAAAATAATTAATAAAATATAATTTTATTGCGTAAAATTCTTAAATGTATTTAATTTTTAATCTTGTTAAGCCGTCCAGATATATTCTACAAGGGCAGCTGGGTGTTGTAGTGGGTAAAGCACTGGGCTTGGAATTAGGAAGACTCATATTTCTGGGTTCAAATCCGCCCTCAAACACTTACTAGCTGTGTGACCCTGGACAAGTCACTTAATTGTATTTGTCTCAGTTCCTCATTTGTAAAAATGAGTTGGAAAAGGAAATGACAAACCATCCAGTATCTTTGCTAAGAAAAGTCCAAAATGGGATTAAGAAGAGTTGGACACAACTGAAATGACAAAACAATATGGTTCTACATGGTTTGAATTTCAGGGGTGTGTGTGTGTGTGTGTGTGTGTGTGTGTGTGTGTGTGAATTTTCTCAAGGTTCAAGGTGCCACTGTTTAAAGAATCTAACTTGATAACGGGAACTCTTGACTACTACCTTTTTTATTGCATCTTCATGGTACTGCATTTCTATGTATGTATATGCTAATCTGTACTGATTTAGGGTACCGTAGCCCAAAAGTTCATTTAAAATAATAAATGAAATAGAGTTAAAACAGTGCCTTAAGTATTGTTCAAAAAATGCACGCTTATTGAAATGCTATATGTCCTAGTATAGTGTAGTCTTTGGGGTCCAATTAGACAAGGGTCTCTTATGTTTATAACTTAGATAACCTTGGGATTTCAACCAGGATGTCGCTAGTATTCAAAGTGAGGTATAACTACTGGAAGCCTATGAATCTTACCACTTTCTTCATTCAGCAAGTATTTGTTGGTCACTCACCATGAGCAAGGCCTTGTGGGAAGAAACCAGGACAAACAGATCAAAGTTCCTAAAATCCCTATCTGATATTACAAGAGCCTCCAACGTAGCCTCTTTCTTCTCTCCCTCAGACCGCTAGATGTGACAATAGATGACCCCCTTCCCAGCTTAATTCCTCGGGAAAATAGGAAAACCATTTCCAGGATAGAGACTCTTGTTTAGCACAGCTCAGTCTGATAGTATGTAAGTGACTATCAGAGGTAACATCCTGTGGTAGCTGTGGCTATAGATTGGTCACTTATTACCTACCAGTGGTCCAAGAAGAGAACCCTGCCTCTTTGTCCAGGTATGCTACCCTTAAAGAAAACCCAAAGCCTGGTTATCGAGCCATTGTTAATATCTAGTTACGATCTCCATTCTAGGGATGAGGCTTGGTTGTGATTTTTTTTACCTGATGCTCAAGCTTTAAATGAAACATGCCTGGATTATTTCGATGTGAATTAGAAGTAATTAAAAACAACAATGGAGATGTGGAAATTGATGGAAAGATTAGACTGGTACTGTATGTGTGTGTGTGTGTGTGTGTGTGTGTGTGTGTGTGTGTGTGTGTGCGCGTGTGTGTTTCCCTTCAGGCATGTTATTTTTTCTTAGTCTGCTTTTCTTATTCTGGAAAACATAATTATACAGGTCATAGCAAAGAGCCAAGGAAGAGAAAATTAATTAATGGACCTGAGATCCTTAGAACTGACAGAATTTGCACTTTTATTTACATTCAGATGTCATAAAGCTCTGTATGAGAAGCAGCCTAGCACAAAGAGATGAGGTCAGGAGGACCCAAGTTCAAGTATATACATATCTTTGTATGTATGTCCTTCTCAGTGGGGATTTATCTCCACCTCTGGATGTCAGCTGGCTTCAGCTGTTTATTAGACCAGAGTGAGCAGAGAATTGCTAGACAAAGATTCACCCTGAAAATTCTTGGCAGCCTACAATTTCCTAAAGGGGGAATTTTAAGACTAATAATAGACACATCCCTGGTAATCTCAGTTTTATTTTGATGGCTCATAGGGAGGGTTCCAACCACAGCCAGTGGTCAAAGTGAAAGAAAAAAATGGGAGAAAGGAATGACACAATCCTCTGAGGAGTGCCATTTTTATAAAGTCCCCTTAATGTACGATGTCAGAGGACTGAAGAATTGCCTATCCTCCCTCACTTAATATGTGAGTTTAATACAGATCCAAAGTGTGTCTGTTATGAAGCATTTTTGTATTGTTTAAAGAAGAACGAAATTAAACTCTAATTTTTTTCTTCCCTCTGACAGCCGAGTAGGTGGACCCACTCCATAGTTCTTATGCAGAGGCATTGACAAGCAAAATAGAAAGGGGTGAGGGGGCAACAAGATCATGGATGTATCGATTTATAAAGCTCTAGCTACTCTGCTGGCAGTTTACTTGGATGCGCAGCAACTCTTGTATATCCTGAGTATAAAGGGTTTTATAGTCTGTCTTCCTTTTTCTGTTGCTCATTACTTTTACTATGCACATTTCTAGGAGCTCTAGCTTTGAAAGCTATCACATTGATGAATTTTCATTTAAAAATTAGCTGTGAAGAAATTGCCTAAGAAGACAGTTGAAATCTGTGGGTTTTGGCACCACGTTATGGAAGAGAGGCCTAGCTCCAACACCCATACAAGAGAAGAACTTGACATTTTGAAAAACTTTTATTGACCAATGTGGACAGGGAACAGGAAACCAAATCACTCTTGCAGGCAAACAGCATTCTGTTCCTTGCTGACCTTTAAATGCCACTTTGTGTCACGAGAAAACCAAGGAAACAGTAATAATGGGGAGCTGGGGAAGCAATTTTCAAAACAGATGTATTTGACTAACTGAGCCATATTGCCTATGCTCTGGCTTTCCTTTCGCGTTGATATTGAAACAACTGAGTCAACTTTTCAAAGGCCTCAGCAATATCAGAGAATAATTAAAGAGAGCATCTAATGTCCTATCTGAGCTTGCTATCTCTGCCAGAATCTGACGTGGGGTACTTTTGTGCCATAGGCACTTCTAGCATCTAGCATAGTGCGTAGTATGCAATAAACATTTAAACTCTTGTTGGAATATTGGTAATTGTTTGTGGAATAAACAAGTAAATAATAAATGTTCAGTGTTCCGAATTCATTGTCACTGTGTTGAGCTGTGAGTAAACCTGTGAGAGATTGATTTGCATCATGTATGAACCAGTCATTGGTCCAAGTCCACTAAGGCTCAAGAGACCAGTTCAGTTCTGGGTAGCTAATAATGGGCATGCCAGACCCTTTGACTAGAAAATAGTGTGGTTGTTCCTCAAGAGTCTGTTGTCTGGCTACTAGTTCATCTCGGTAAAACCACCACCATTAGCAGCATAAATTTTATTATTTTTGCTTTTTGGAGGGCAATTGGGGTTAAGTGACTTGCCCAAGGTCACATGGCTAGTAAGTGTTAAGTGTCTGAGGCCAAATTTGAACTCGGGTCCATCTGACTCCAAGGCCGGTGCTCTATTCATTGTGCCACCTAGTTACGCCGAAAAATATTTATTAAACATCTAATTGGGTTTGGCATTCTGGTAGCAACTTTGAATAGTACCACTGTATGTAGACCTCCTCAGTGAGTTTATACAATATAGGCATACATATAATATAGAGGATACTGTATTAAAACACCAAACCAATACAGAAGTATATAATAAGGTGTTCAGTGCTTCAGTGAATTAGTGAGCTAATTAGTATCTGTATACTCTTCATCAACGCCAATCTGAGCCTGTTCACGCCCTCTAATGTTGGATAGCTCTTATCTCTTTTGTTTTTGTTGTTCAGTGGTTTCAGTCCTGTTTGACTCTTTGTGATCCCATTTGGGGTTTTCTTGGCAGAGATATTAGAGTGGCTTATCATTTCCTTCTCCAGCTTTTATTTTATTTTTTACAGATGAGGAAACTGAGGCAAACGGGATTGTGACTTGCCCAGGGTCACACAGCTAGTATCTGAGGTCAAATTTGAATTCGGGAAGATAAGCCTTCTACTTATCATAAATACTTCATAATAAGTCCATCCAATGTCCTTGCAAAGTGAAGGGGGGGGGAAATGAATTTCATGACATCCTTAAATGAATGAAAAAATTATGTGTAGCACATTTCTCATAAATAATTCACTCATTCAGTTAGCAGTATATTTGTATAATGTTTTTATCCTTTTATTCAAGAAATAATGCTTCAACAGATCTGTGATCTTGTACTTATCACAGCCCATTCATTCCCTACTATCTTGGCAATTGTTGTCTCTGTCTTCCCATTAATCTTTCATAATGAATGTACCCAAGTATCCTAGAGATTCTTCGTTGGGTTCTGTTAATATTTTATGGTCACCACGAAACAGTCTGGCCAGACGTATCATTCTATAGATGACTGGCTTACCTTCTTTTTTGGTAAAACAATTCCTTACTGTCTCTTAACGATTCATTCATGGTTGGCAATATTCTGTGATTTCTTTATACCCATATGGACATACTACATGTCTCTCCATTGTAGTTTGCTTCATCGATCATTCTGTGGCACAGTGGCTAGAGCACTAGATCTGCAGTCCTGAAGACTCCTCTTCATGAATTCAAATGTGGCTTCAGACCCTTATTAGCGGTGAGACCCTGAGCAAGTTATTTAACCCTGTTTACCTCAGTTTCCTCATCTACAAAATGATCTGGAGAAGAAAACGTCAAACAGCTCCAGTATCTTTGCCAAGAAAACCCCAAAAATGAGGTCACGAAGAGTCAAACCTGACTGAAAAACAACTGACCGACAAAAGCAGCTTAAGATGCTTCAGAGAGTATTTTTTAGTTTCCCAAATGCAATTTAACCTTGATGTCTTTCTGTTCAGTCTTGGGTCCAGTTCATTGTCTTAATAATATTACCAATCATGAATGATTTTTATGTTAAAAAAAAGTATGTTAAGAGACAATAAGGAGTTGTTTTCCCATAAAAGAAGGCAGGCCAGTCATCTATAGAATGTCTGATTACAACTATTGAAATGCCAGTGTTAAAAAACTATTATGATTTGCATAACTTCCTGGTTTAAGGATGACTAAACTGGGTCATTGGGGTATCTAAATTTAGGGTCATTCTTGTGAGACAAATTCATAGGAGGTAATCTGTGTGACAGAATAGGCCTATGTAAATATTCAAATTGAAATGATTAATAGGGCGTATAATCATATAACATAACACAACACGGAGGCAGCATGATTTAGTGAGAAGCACTGGAGTGGACCAAGATTCCAGTCCCACCTCTGACAATACTAATTTCTCAAGTAAGTAGCTTAATTTCCTTGGGCCTCAGTTTTCTCAACTGCAGAATGGAGAGGGGTTGAACTAGCTGCCTAGGTCCTTCTAGCTCTAGATAAATAATCCTGTATCTCTTCTAGTTATTTAAAATGACCTCATTTAGTGGGACCATAATGTAATTTATACTCTAAAATGATCTTGTCTATATATACTTTTGCTTTATACATACATCTTTTGGAGTTTACACCATTACTATGTAAATGTCAGAAATGAATATAAGAAAAACACGAAAAATTGTATGATTTTGTGTTTGAAATGGAACCTGTCTATACAGAACTTGAATGTTTGAAAACATTTGTGAAATTCTTTCTAAGACGTCTAATGTAGACATTGGACGATTTTTAAAGATTGATTTCCTGTATACTACCTCAGTATGTGATCTGAAACATGTCATTTGATTCCTTTCTCCTTCAATTTATCAAAAGGAGTACAATGAAAGAACATTCAGGGAATGGTTTATTATACTGTTTTATGGTAGATGATTTTGTCATAATTTTTTATTTCCATTGAATTTGCTCAGCCCAACAGGACAGAACCGAACCCTCTACCCAGCTTCTGCTGTACTCATTCAGTCTTAGGCCATCTCTTATTGAGTGTTACAAGAGATCCCTGTCACACTTTAGCTTCAGCATGTTGGCAGTAGGATGCAACGATGCCTATTTTAGATAACGTTTTTAAGATTTGCAGGTCATTTTACGTATGTACATTCTTTCACTTGACCTTCCTAACAACCCCATGAAATAAATGGTACAGGTATTATGGCCCCCATTTTCTAGAGGAGGAAACTCGGGCTGAGAAAGGTTAAATAATTTGCCAGGGTCCCGGAGTCAGTAAGCTTTAGAGCGGGGAATTAGCTTAATCCAGATCTTCCTGGCCTTCAGTCTAGATACCCAGTTGACTCTGCCATACTTCTGCCTTCTATAAAGGGAAAGAACTGGAATTTCATGAAGGTAAAATGACAAGTGCTTTTGATCTTTGAAGAGCCCAGGGGACAATTATTAATGCTTAATTACTATGTGGGACAAAAATAATTATTTGTAGTATTAAATATATGTCAGATTAACTTTGTAACAAGTTTTATTTGATCACAGACTTAAGTCTAGCATATATATACTCATTATTTATAGCTCAATACTCATGTGATAGAGTTGTCTGTTCACAACTTTAAAAAATTGGAGAGAATATTGGGAGGCAATTTATGTACTTGGGGAAGGTGGTGATGATACCTTTCCTATTTTACTTATGATGGATCTCAAGTTATTTCTGTGTAAATTATCTCATAGAAAAGTATGCTTTGAAGCATTTTAAACTGCTGTCTGAGTTTACTATTCACTTTCTAGGGCACATCCTGGTTGACAGGTTAGTTGTTGGGGATAGTGGTGAAGGATGTCATTCATAACATTAGCCAACCATTTATACTTAAATATGCCCTATCTAGGAAGAATACACCTTAGTTAGAAGTTAAATCCAACCCATCCCCCACTCCTCTGTCATAATGATCTTCTTAAAGCATAGGTATGGCCATTTAGCCCTCCCCTTCCTCCCTCTGCCCCTCCACCTGAGAAACTATCCTATCCTAGTTTATTTAGAGTCAAATATAAAATCCTCTGCTTGGCACTCAAACCATAATCTGGCCTCCTCATACCTTTCCAGTCTTTTTTTATTCTTTCCCCCCCACATATTCTACAGTCTGGTAACACTGGCCCCCTTGCTTTATCTTGCAAAAGATATGCCATCTTCCAACTGCAAGCATTTTCACTGGCATGTGAAATCCAGACCTGGATTTCTCTGAGTCCCTATATCTACTACTACCTTCCCTGGCTTTCTTTAAATCCTAGCTAGAATCTTTCCTTATACAAGAAACCTTTATCAGACCTTAATGCTAGTGGGAAGTATTTTCCCTCTATTGATTATCTCTGAGGTTATCCTGTAGATAACCTACTTGCACACATCTCCTTCATTAGACTGTGAGCTCCTTGAAAGCAGGGACTGACTGCCTTTTACATTTCTTTATATCCTTAGGATGTACTGTGCCCGGCATACAGTATGTATTTAATTAATGCTTGTTGAATGACTGGCTACTATATGTTAGGAGGTTCTTGTGGTACAATGGGAAAAACACTAACTCAGAAACTGCAGGTCCTGGGTTTAAATTCTACTTGAGTGAAGTTAAAGAAATCATTTGATGTCCTTGGGCTTCAGTTTCCTATTAAGAAATTGAAGAGGTTGCATTAGAAGACATCTAAAATCCAGGTTTTGAACCTATGATACTAGTTGTGTGACCCCCTACCCCAGGTATGTAACTAGTGGATAGCACCAGGCCTGGAGTCAGGAAGGCTCAGCTTCCTGAGTTCAAATCCAGCCTCAGACACTTACTAGTTATGTGATCCTGGGCAAGTCACTGAACCCTGTTTACCTCAGTTCCACATCTGTAAAATGAGCTGGAGAAGGAAGTGGCAAACCTTTCCAGTATCTTTGTCAAGAAAACCCCAAATGGGGCCAAAAAGTGTCAGACATGACTGAAATGACTAAACAACAACAATGAAAATAAAACTAGGAAAAGTCCTTTGTCATATGTGAGCTACTATCATGTCACCAGAGAAGCTACAGTCTGATAAAAATAAATATTAACTAGAAACAAATAGTCTGAATTTTTAAAATGCAGCTTCCTAGAAAATAATATTTTAACTCATTTTTGGTTTCGTTTGCTTGCTTGTTTTTTCAGGGCTGCTTAACAACACCCAACTCCCCATCTGTGAATTCTCGTTCCCTTACATTGGGTCCATCCCTCTCCCTTAGCAACATCTCAGGAGTGTCATCAGACATAAAGAAGCGGAGAGCACCTCCTCCACCATCAGCAACACCATCAGTGACACCATCAGCAACACCATCGTTGCCCAGCACTGAGGCAATTGGGCAAGACAAGATGTCAGAAAAGGTAAAGAGAATATGGCTTGTTTGAAGCTAGAATTGGTGGTTCTGGAATGTCAGAAGGTCTCTGTGTGATGCTTCATCATTGCTTGTATCATGTTGTTAGGACAAGAATGCAGATTCACTCTAAATCAGAATGGATCTGGATCTTTTACTTAAGTGTTTTAATTTCTTGTGGTTTACAGCAGATTGTCTGGGTTGCTAAACCATTGCACTCCTTTATGGTAATGTAGCTTAAGCAGCCTTTACTCTTGGATTCCTCTGAATTTGCTTATTTCCATCAGCCACTACATGACACAATCCTTTTTTTTTTCCTTTTAGTGGGATTCATATGAAGGGTTAGTACTAAACCTCATTGTACAGTAATTCTACCTGTGTAAGCTCAGGCTGAATGTCACAAGTGTAGATGCACCAGGAAGTCAGCACATACATCCCAATAACTTTAAGAGCTAGACTACCTATGTGGTATTTATGCAGTAATGCTTAACTATTATGATGTGAGAAATCCATACCTTTACCATTCAAGATGTTTGAGCTGATCCTTATACTCACCTGTTGGTGACCTGCTTTACTTGTGCATATTTAAGAGTCCTGGTGCTATTTCTTTGGAATATTTGCTATAAATCTGATTTCTACACGATAAGACTTCAGAGCTAACTTGTTTGCATTAACTCCTGATAGTGAGCAGCTCTCAACGACCCTGGGCTGATATGGAATTAATCCTTATTTTCAGGTGCTCAAAATGAATGAAACTGAGAAAAGTAATTGAAAAAAGCTGATTCAGAGTCTTAAGAAATCCAAGACTATCTTTGGGAATTGAGTTTATCTGTTTACATAATGACCTTTTGTGCTGCCCAATGTTTAAAAAAAGTGGGGGGGGGGCCTCCCTTTTTATGCTCTTCAAAGGAACACAGCATCTTTGCAGGTGATTAAAACATTACGTGATGAAGGAAGCACCTGTAAGATAGACTCTTGCCCTCTGAGACAGACTTAAGCACTTTGATTCCTTCTCCCACCCCCTTTCTTTGGCTTTCTCTTCCTTCCCTACCTTCACATCGCACACGCATACTCTTTGAAACACCCAAACCCCCGAACTCCCAGTGGATAGGGAAGTCTTTCATTCTGTTCCACAATGGTGCTTTTCAAGGCTTAAAAATGTACCATGGGGGAAAAAATGCTTCAAAGAAATGTTTTTTCTAAGTCTGCCGTGTATTGTGCCACACACATCGGTCTCCAGCATTTCCTAAGAGTTGGGCAGGTTGGGGGTCAGGGCGGGTGGGACTCTTGGCTACCCAAGACAATATATGAGTCATCCAGGGGCAAGAGATCTACTTTATTATTTATTTTGAAAGCTGACTGCTTGGTGTGATGTATGTTTTAATTTTCCATTAAACCATGATACCCATAACTATTTGAATCTCAGCTTTCCACAGTGACATCTCAAAAGAAGTATGAAAAATACACTTAAATTTTCACACTAGTTGATTTATTCCTCCTTAGTTGGCTTTTTTCCACTATCCTTTATATCATCTCCTTCAGTATTCTCCAGGCTTCTCTTTACCTGTTTTATTATCATTCCCAAATTGATCTTTGAGTAAGCTAGGGACCCCTTTTGGTCACTACCTCTAGCCTATTGACTTTTAGAAATTGACCTCAAGTTTTTGGCATGATAACTTTTGGTTAGATTCAGAATTCTAGAATCAGAAGAGACCTCAGAGACCATCTAGTCTAAACTTTGTGTTACAGATAAGGAAACTGAGACCCAGGGAGGTCAAGTGACTTGACCACACAGGTAGAGCCATGATTTAAACCCAGGTCATCTGCTTTTGGATGCAGGACCCCTTCTTCTGTAATAGTTCCTTTCTTAAGCAGATAACCTCTGGCTAAATTAGAACCTTGGTATATCTCTTTGGCCCTCAACTCACTATGCAATTTCCTCATTACCCTCTTTGGATACCCCCACAAAAAACTCCCATTTTGTCCTTTGTATTGCTTGCATGCTTGACACTCAGTAGAGTTTAACTCTGTGACCCAGAGAGCTTCTTAACCTCACCCATAGGACTCTGACCCTGAAATCAAAAGGAACTCCTTGACATTCACAGCCCAAGTCTGTTTGTTATACCTCCAGTTCTTTCTCTTTTTAAGGAAAATGCCTTTTTCTTCGTGTTGAAAAAAGTTCCTCATGTTAGCTTTATTTTGCCTTCCTCATTGATGCTTCAGCTATGACATATAAAGAAACTTAGATACAGTTAATACAGTACTTTAGCAGCAATTTCGATTAAATGATAAAAAGAAAACAAAAAAGCCCGTTTTTTAGATTTTCTAAAATATCCCTGTAGTGTATCATTTTCATTCACTTTGGCTGCCTCATAACATCAGACTTCAAAGACCTTAAATGACTTCCCATGAGAGAAATCTGATGTAGGACTGAAATCCAGACTTTGTTTTGTATCATAGGACCCTGTGAGCATGCTGGTGAAGCCTATTGGCCCCTTCTCAGAATAGAGTTTACAATGCATAAAATAAAATACATAGGATTACGAAGGAAACCGTTTCTATGGAAATGAAAATTTCTGTGGAAGTTCACAGACCTGAAATTTCTTCAGAGACCCCAGATTAAGAATCCTCACACTACATATGCTGCACTGCCTCCATTCAATTTATCAGGTGTTTGTTACCTAGCTACGAAACAGAGGGAGCTAGATGGTCCAGTGGATAGAACATAGCGCTTAGAGTCAGGAAAACCTGAGTTCAAATTCTGATCCAGACTCTTACTAATTGACCTTCTCCCCAGACAACTCATTCAACTTCTCTGTGCCTGTTTCCTCATATGTCCAATGGGGATACTATTAGTACCTACCTCCCAAAACTGTTTTAAGAATCAATTGAGATAACATGTAAAGCACTTGACAAACCTAAAAGTGTGATGCGAATGCTATCTAGCTAGTTACGTAGTAGTAGAAGAAAAAAAGAAGCAATATTTATGACAGTTACTCTGACTTACTACTCTCGCATTTGTTTTTATTTGGGGAATGATGTTTCCTTTTTAACAATAACAAAATAAAGAATAGTTTTACTTCAAAGTGGGTTGTTTTAGGGTTTCTTTGTATAAGATGTGTTTCTAGAATGGGAAGCATATATATAACTACATCATTATAGTTTCATTTTCTCCAGTTTTTCAATCCTGTCTTCCTTGGTAACTGAGCAAAATCATCTACAATGAGAAACAGTACACAGTAAGTAGAATTAGTTGGGAATTCTGACTAGTGAAGAAAGTTTCTTATTAAAAAAAACTATTAGCACACACACTAGACTTATTTTCCCTGTTGCTGTGCATCCTATAAAATGGTTCTCCTTGTAGACAATAAAGGTTTTGCAAGGAGAGATTTTAACACAGATGCCACCTCTCCCATGTAACCTTCCCTCATATCCTTTCCCAACCAGGAATTATTTCTCTTTCCCCTAAATTCACGTCACCTTGTAATTTTATTAAACACTTTTGTGATTTGCATTATAGTTATTTTATGTGACTTATTTTGCCCTACTAGAATTGTCTTATTCTCCCCAGGATGGAGCCTGGTGCACTGGTAAATATTTGTTGAATAAATGACTTACTGAAGACACTTTTCTACATCCCACTTCCTAACATAGAATGCACAGCATATAGACTAGTTTAATCTGCTAGTGTTGGGAGTATAAAATGAGGAGAAATCTAAAAAACATTACTGCCATTATACTGCTACTAACATATCTTCTCTGAGATGAATGATGGATAAAACGATGGACTTGGAATCACGAAAACCTTACTTCCAATCCTGCCTAAAATACTTAGCAGATGTGTGTCTCTAGGCACACATGTGCTTTTAGCTTCAGTTTCCACATCTCAAAGAATCATAGATCCAGCACAAGGGTCCACAGAGGCTCTGAGTTCCACCACCTTGTTTTGCAGAAAGCAGGTGGAGGAGTAATGTCCAGTGGACCTGGAAAGAGAGTAAGGGTAGCTTCTGTAGGGCTGCAAAAGCACAAATGAGAGGCCTGTGTTTGTCCTAGAACTATAAGAAGCCCCTGGAGTTGGTTAATTAGGGCAGTCACATAGTCAGATTTGTGCCTAAGGTTATCTCCAATAATGAATTTCACCATTTCTGTCATTTCTTTGCATAATCTCCAGATAATCCTTCTGTAATTTCTTATGACAATGAAATAATCCTGAACTGCCATCGTAAAACCCTCCATTCCTATTTTTTTAACTCCATAAAATAGTTATTTGTTCAGTGCTTCTTTGTTAGAATTTTGTTGGTTGACTTCATGAGGATCTAGTCCATGAAGAATCTACTTAATTTTACTATTATTATTGTTATAATTAAGAATGAAGGGGTGGCTAGGTACCAGCCCTGGAGGCAGGAGTATCTGGTTCAAATCCTGAGTCCAAACACTTAACACTTACTAGCCATGTGACCTTGGACAAGTCACTTAACCCCAATTGCCCTGCCTCCCAAAAATTTTTTTTTTAAAGAATGAATAGAGTAGCCAGATTTGTCCTTATTGTGGTACAGATGAACTTACTTCAGTCTGTTTGTTTTTTCAGCATTGCTGTAAAAAAAAATAATATTCTTAAAAATATCATTTACAGGTTTCTGGGAAAAGAACCCAGAAATGTATTTTTGTTTGGTAGTGTTGGGGAAGAACGTCAGTTCTTTCTTAATAGACTTCCTTCCATAAAAAGATAAGATGTTTGTTTAGAAAACATTATTTATATGCTACTGTTGCTAACAGGCATATCCTGAAGTTTATTTTCAGTGATGTGACTAGTTGATGAGAAAATTGAAGTTCTTGGGTTTTGACTTTTAAAATAAATAATATGAAGTTTTTCTGAAAATTTTACTTAGAAATATAGGACTTGGAGGGGCAGGAATTTCAATAATTTCCTTGTGTATCACAAGTCTTCTTTTGTTCTTGCATTGTCATTTAGACATTAGCAGACCCTGAATTTTTCTTTTTGTATTTGGGATTTTTCCAAATTGATTTGGTATCATCTTATATAAACCTGCTGACAAGAGTCATTTACCAAGAAGAGAGAGGTTACCTTTCAGCTGTACAACTTGAACTTATAACCACTTTAAGGTTCACCATCCAGTAGGCTGGGCCTGAACAATGGGCGTTGTTCTAGTCCATTCAGCTGCTACGTCGGTCCATGTGACTGACACAAACATTGCAGACGAGCGATGAGTTGGGGCCAGAATTTTATAGAAGAAAGAAAATGATCTGAATTTGATCTGTGAAATTATTTAGTTAATTTCAATATTGTCAAATTGGTCCCCACAGCAAAAGTACATCTTTTAAGCAAGGGTACAAATGGGCTATAATATAGTTCAGCGAAAACCTATGCTTAAGAAATGGGATATAGAAATACCAGAAAAGAGTCTGTGAAATTCTCCACTTAGGGAGTAGTTGATTTGATAATTCTCTCCACTTGACACAGATTACAGTTGGGATCTGTCAGTGTGTTACTTAGTAGGTAAATTCTAGAAAGTTAGCTCATGCACATTGAGGTTAAGTGACTTGTCCAAGGTCATAGCCATTATCAGAAATTAAGATTTGAACCCATGTCTTTTTAACTCCCAGGCTGTTGCTACATGAAACTGTCTCTCATAATAACGGTGTTTGTGGAAATGGTGGATGATGGTAAAATCAGGGCGTGTTCATGAATGTGTATCATTCCAGAGGTTCTAGGGGCATAAGACTTGTTGGGCAAGGCCACAAGGTGATACAGTTATGTCCTTTAGTCACCCCACATCACTTCTAGGGAAAAATCAATGTAAAAGACAAAGGACTTGTACCCAGATCTCCTGGATGCCAAAGCCAGTTATCAACTGTGTGTGTGCATGTATGAATATATATGTGTATACATGTATGTATACATGTATGCATGTGTATATATATATATAATTATTCCCCATCCTTTGTCTACTCACATCACAACCAAATAAACTGAGTCCATTTCACTCACAGACACAAAATTCATGAGAAAAATACACTCTGATCTGGAAGCAATAAAACTTGTTAAAATTTTAGATTTGCCACCTAAATTTTTAGGATCAGGTACGTAATTTTTTACCAGAAACAACAAAGCAGCCCATCTCTGGTAAGAGAGGGATTGTTCTTTCCTAGTGTCCTCTAAAATTCAGACTAGTGGCAGTCATTGGATCAGTGCATAAAGAGAAAGAATTTGTGCCTATGTTGTGGGGGAAAAAGGAGATAACTAGCAGTCATTATCTCCTCCTTTCCCATTACCTTTTATTTTTTGCTGGTCAGCCACATCCAACTCTTCATGACCCCATGGATCATACTGCCCGTGAGGTTTTCTTGGCAAAAATACTGGAGTAGTTTGTCATTTTCTTCTCTGGTGGGTTAAGACAGAGGGTAAGTGACTTGCTCAGGGTCACACAGCTAGTGTCTGTGGTTGGGACTGAATTCAGGTTTCCCTGACTCTAGGTCCACTGTTCTATCCAGTGAACCACATAGGTAAATAGAGGTTAAGTGACTTCCCACAGGGTCACACAGCTAGTAAGTATCTGTGGCTAGATTTGAAGTAAGGTCTTCCTGACTCCAGGCCCAGCACTCTACCCACTGTGCCATCTGACTGCCTCTATTGCCTTTTATACATTACTATATGAAGGATTCTGGCTGGTCTTATTGCCAGAGCAAGGTTTAACAGAGAGACAACTCATCCACCATGCAGATCTCCACAGAATGTAAAATACCTCCAAGAAAGTATGAAGCATATTGCATAGGTCTTTGTGGAGCATTCACAGGAGCCCAACCCGATGATGATGATGATGATGATGATGATGATGATGATGATGATGATGATGATGATGATGATGATGATGATGATGAAGAAGAAGAAGAAGAGCTAACATTTATAGAGCGCTTACAGGGGACCAGGCACTTTGCTAAGCATTTCACAGATATCATCTTTTTCATTCTCACAACTCTGGGAAGTAGGTGCTATTATTACCCCCATTTTACAGTTGAGAACTGAGGCCGAGATTTTTTTTTAGTAGGTGTCCAAGGCCAAATTTGAATTAAATTCTTCCTGACCGCAGGCCTGACAAACTTTCCACTGAGCCGCCCGCCATGTGTAAAATAACCACATATAAGAAGATGGGGATGTACAGTTATCTCCAACTGTGGAGGGAAGACCCACATCAGTGAGATCATAGCTCCTTTGTAATATAAGTACTGATGTATTTAAGATTTGCACATGCCCTTTGGTTCTTCCAAAGGAAGGCCATGACACACACAAAGTTAAGAACCAACTCCTGATTTATAATATAGCTGAAGCTGCTTTCATGAGGTGTAAATGGTAAATGCTAGACGGATAATACAGACAATAAGCACATTGAGACTTCAGAAGAGGAAAGGATCATTTCTGGTGGGCCTTTGGCAAAAGTGGGCCTTGACCCAGGGTTTAAAGAATTAAGTAGAATTCAGATAAGTAGAAGAGAAGAAAGGAGCATTTTAGAGAGTGCTTGAGGACAGTAGTAAGCTTTATGCAAAAGAGTATTGTCATCAAGGTGGTGTGCTCCCTGGAGAGGTTAACTTGTTAACCAGCTGCTATGTACATAGGAAATTCTCATATTAATACATTTCCTCCCTCATTTCTATATATTTTGCTCTGTACCTATTTTTTTAATCACTACAAGAAATCAATTTATTGAGGCAAATTCACAGTCTTTCTCTAATTCATCTTAAGATACTCAGGAACTGAGAGGTTAAGTGATTTATCCAGAGTTACACAACTAAGATGTGTCAGAAGCGGAGTGTAAACCAGATCTTCCTGACTCTCAAGCTGACTGTCATTCATGTGTGTGTCTGTGTGTGTGCATGTGTGTGTGAAGAGATCATATATGGACCAGACCTATGATTTTATTAGTATGGGAATTTCCCAGTAAGGAAATTTCTTCAGCCAATGCAGATTGGCACCTACTCTGCAACGTTCTGGAGCACGGAGATGGGCAATGTCATTACCATGATATTACACTGGATAGGACTCTAGACTTGGACTTAGGAAGACTTGAGTTCAAATCCTGCCTCAGACACTTATAAGATATGTGATCCCTGGAAAGTAATTTAACCCACCTGTACCTCTATTTACTTAAATATAAAATGAAGAGGTTGGGTTCAATGATCTCTAAAATCCTTTCTGATGTTAAATCTATGATCCTTTGATAAATAATGTAAATCATTTCATCTTAGAATTCATGATACCTAGTAGTTATGTGCGAGGCAGAGATACATTAGAAGAACATAAATCAAACTTCCAGAAAAAAAGATGTCTCCAGTTAGATACACTTAAGAGGAAAAGAGATCAAGAGTGTTAAGATGCTCTCAGAGATACTGAATAATTTAATTCCAAAAATACAACTATAAATAAAACAGACAAGACAAGGGGATAGATCTCAGAAGACCAATCTAACACTTGAGAAAGACTGCTTAGTGAGAGGTTATATCTAAGCTTCAGCCCCCTCAGTGACCTCAAAAGAGAAAAAAAAATGAGCCAGATAAAGTAAAAATAAACTTTGAAAAATCCAAGAGGGGAAAGAAAAAAATCAGAAGGAAAACTTCACAGAAAAATCAACAAACTGAAAAAGTAAATGACCCAAAAGAGTTCACAATAGATTAAATAAGGACTGCAAAGTAAAGGAATGCATTGTACAAAAGGTCGTAGTGCAACAAGACCCACCAAATTATAATGAAATAAGAATAATTTTTAAATAGAAGGTGAAGAAGGTGGAGGTGGAGGAGGAAGAACTAGGACTTAAATAGAGCTTTAAGGTCTGCAGAATACTTGACATATTTTAATTCATGTTATTCTCATAACAGCCCTGTGAGGTAGGTTCTATTATTGTCTCCATTTTGCAGATGAGAAAACAGAGGCAATGAGAGACATTAAGTGTCTTTCTTAGGGTCACTCAACTTAGTGTCTGGAGCAGGATTTGAACTCAGGTCTTCTTGACTCCCAGGTCCTGCATTGAGCTACTTCACTGCCCCATGAGACTCTACAGAATAGTTTTTAAGATTAATACAGGAATTAAAGGAAGATACAAAAGATAGATCTTAGGATTGGAAAATAAGTTGGGGTTTTTTTGCTTTTTTTTTTTTGGAGGGGGGAAGTTAGGGCATTTGGGATTAAGTGACTTGCCCAAGGTCACATGGCTAGTTTTTTGTGTTAAGTGTATGAGGCTGGATTTGAACTCAGGTCCTCCTGACTCCAGGGCCAGTGCTATTCACTGCACTACCTAGCCACACCAGAAACTAAGTTCTTAAAGAAGAATTGAAAAGACAAACATAAGAGAGATAGTCTAAAACAAATAATGGAGAATCTATAGTAGTGGACTGTCTGAAAAAAAAATAAGAGTAGTAGATCTGTAACTCAAATGTAGACATGGAATAAAGTATTCACCGATGGATCTGTAATAACATCAACTTGAATATTCTCTTCATTGATGCAAACTACAACCTTCTCGTCTTCTGTGACTCTTGTCCTAAACCTCTCATTTGCTTGGGAGATCAACTCATTGTCTTTGAGGACAAAGAGTATCGAATAAAATCTAAAGAGCACAGAGTACAAAAATGCTTGAGATGTTAATGTATCACAGCTTCAGAAGTTGAAGACTGAAATATGGAAAGACAAATTGAGCATTATTTGGAGAGAATATGGTAAAATTAAAAACTTGGTCACATATTTAAGAAGCCATGCCAGAGAATTAACCAGAAGTATTGGAAATAGAGGATGAAATCAATATATCAGGAGTGCTTAATTTTGTGTGTGTGTTATGGACCTTTTTGGTTGTATGGAGAACTCTTTGGTCTCCTTCACACAGTGTTTTTAAATGCTTCAAATAAAATATGAAGAATTTTAAAGGAAACAAATTATATCAAAATAAAGATGCATTTTTTTCTTGCCATCCAAGTTTATGGACCCCTAGAGAACTGGTATAAATCAGTAGTATCCACAAATTAGGGACCAAGGAAACCCTCCATTTTAACCTACCCAGAAACCTTGTGGTCAAATTCTAAGACTTTACACTAAATACTAAATCTTCTATTACCCAGTAAAGATAATATGAATCATGCAAGACTAGTCCTTTTTCCTTGATAAATAAAAGAATTAAATGTGATATTTAAAGTGCCAGAGGAAATCTGTTTCTATCCAATTACATTCTGCAAAGTCGAGCTTAACTATCAATGAAAAAAAATGTATCTTTTTTTCAGAAAGGAAGGCCCTGAATCATTCTTACTGTAAAAGACAGAAATAAGCAAAGCAATTGGTATGCAAATCCATTACATAACAGAAACTTAATAAATGTAAATAATTTCATGTCTCATGAAAGGATCAAGAAGCTATTTCATGTTCACATGCTTCAAAGATGTGGGAAGGCAATTTTTTTTTAGAATTTGCATCTTGTTTTAAGGTAATTGAGAAAAGGAAGGACATTTATAGGTGAATCTCAACCAAACAAAAGTGTACTGCTTCTTTGTGTTAAATAAAAGTATTGAGAGGTTAGGGTTTTTTGGAGAAGTGGTTATGGCAAAAAACAGTTCTCCAGTAAAAAAGAAAATAAAGTAAATTGTGAAAATAATAAAAATAATCAGTACCATCTAGTTTTAAAAAGAGAAAGAGAGAGAGAGAGAGAGAGAGAGAGAGAGAGAGAGAGAGAGAGAGAGAGAGAGAGAGAGAGAGAGAGAGAGA
>NW_027185761.1:3578714-3585420 GCF_028583685.1 Petaurus breviceps papuanus | reverse complement strand
AGAGAGAGAGAGAGAGAGAGAGAGAGAGAGAGAGAGAGAGAGAGAGAAGGGAGAATAAAAATAATCTAATTATTCAGGGAACTTTCCAGTGAGCTCAGCATTTAAGAAAACGGGTCATGGGGCGGCTGGGTGGTGCAGTGAATAGAGCACCAGTCCTGGAGTCAGGAGGACCTGAGTTCAAATTTGGCCTCAGATACTTACCAGCCATGTGACCTTAGGCAAGTCAGTTAACCCCAATTGCCCTGCCCTCTCCCCTCCAAAAAACAAAAACAAAACAGGGGTGATAACCAAGGATAAGTACAAGAATGGCACCAAATGGTGTCAAGAAGGCTAAAGCAAAAGTGGGAAGAATGCTATAGTTAAAAACAGGGATGTCTTTACCAGTATGTTCTGAGCAAAAAATAAAAACAAGGAAGGACTCTGCTCAGAGCAGAGTTTGTCAATGTTAATAGATGTCAGAAAATATCAAAGCTGCTTACTTTCTATTTTGTTTTCATCCTTTCTGTGTGAAGCAGAAGGCTTTTCGGGCTGAAAAGGGGAAGATAAATATGACCAAAGGAGTAGGAGCTCAGATAGATGAGGTGATAAGAATACTAGTAAGAATAGCTAACATTTGTATAGCTCTTAAAGGTTTGAACAGGACCTTACATTGTCTCATTTGGGCCTCCCAATCTAGCACAAGAGATGCTGTTGTCATCTCCATTTCACAGATGAGGAACCTGAGTCTTAGAAGGGTTAAGTGACTTTCCCAGGGACACACAGCTAGTAAGAGTCTAAGGCCAGCTCCTGACTTTGATGCAAACAACAACCTTCCCATCTTCTTTGACTCTTGTCCTCTACTCACACTCCTAGCTACTCTAGTTGAGTTTGGCTCCTGTCCCAGCTGAGTTGCATTTCACGGTAATGAAAGAACTTCAGTATGTGATGAACTTTGAGCAGTGATGTGAGATGTATTGAAAGACTAGAGATTGGTCCAAGTGATTTTCAATAACGAGAGAAAAGGATTCTGCAAACTTTGGGGCTTTTGATAAATCCTAGAATAGCTTTTATAAACATCTGAATTATAAACAGTTGGGATGTTCTTCATGAGCCAAAATTCATTTCAGGGTTTCTAACTGTACATAATGTCCAAAAGTAGACAGCTTTAAGGAATTAGTAAGAGATGAATGAAACAGTTGCTTTGGGACAGTGAGGACCCATTTGAGGCTAATTAAAATAAATTTGCAATGGACCCAGTCAGGCAGGCATCATAGTGGATGGATGAATGCATGAATGAAATTAAATGCTTCTGTATGCTTAACATAATGCCTGGCACATAATATATATTCTTGCCTTGCCTTTTCTTTCTGTTCATATAACTGTATCATGCATGCTTTGTCTTGGTCCTTGTAAACACTTAAGGTTATCTAGCTTTTATTCTAAATATATATAGAAGGAATTACTGATTACTGTTTTTGGTCCTTGTTCTACTTAGTTATCTGCTGAGGAGGTAATTAAGATAATAGATTTACATAAGAATGGTAACAGACCTTGCTGCTCCCCAATCCCCCCTTTGCCAATGTACTTTCCTGGGGAGTGTGTGTGTGTGTTTTAATGGACTCCAGGCTTGAAATGTTTGCTTATTGTTCCTGACTCAAGCATAAACTTGGTTTCAAATGATATTAACTTTATGAAAGTGAAGTTTTATACTTTATGTGGCTTTATAGAGTCTACCACTATTTGCAGAATGTTCCCAAGAGCTAAGGGTCTTATTATTTAGATTAATTTCTAGCCTTTTAATAAGATTTAAGAGGTTCTTTTCTCTCCCCTGTACCCCCTTTATTGGAAGCAGATAATATTGCTTCATCTCCCTTACCTTCAGCCATATCTCTGGGGAATGAGCCAGGCTAGAAAGCTTAGGCTACCTGTAATTAAAAATACTGCTGTGCTAATAATTCCCCAGCTGACTGTATGCTTGACAGGAGTCAGACTATGTAAATTCCAGTTAGACACTCTGGCCCCAGACTAAAACTTCCTCCCTTATTGGTTAATATTTTTGGTCAACCATTCATTCATTCAACAAACATTTATCAAATGCTAGCTGTGTGTGGAGCACTGTGTTAGGTCCTAGGGGAAATAAAACAGTTTAGATAGACAAAGCCCCAACCCACATGGAAGCTAAAATAGTCATATAAAACAACTGTTTGTTTTCCCTAACCAGGAAATTGAAATAAAGTCTACTTCTGGTCAAAGCAGACAGGATTATTCTTACAATATTTCTCTAATGGCAAACTCCATTTATATATAAGCATTAACTGTTGAATGTTATTAAATTTCTGTTTTGCCCTGTGGCTCCAAAGTTGTAGTTGTTTTTAATCCCCTATGGAATAGTGGCAAGAGCTCTGAATTTGGAGTTAGAAAACTTGGGTCCAAGTCCAGGATAGCTCTATGACCTTGCTTAAATCTCTTTGCTTTTCAGAATCTCAA
This sequence comes from Petaurus breviceps papuanus, assembly GCF_028583685.1. Taxonomy (NCBI): domain Eukaryota; kingdom Metazoa; phylum Chordata; class Mammalia; order Diprotodontia; family Petauridae; genus Petaurus; species Petaurus breviceps. Next base: position 3,582,954 of record NW_027185761.1, on the reverse strand, counting down.
TTTCCTTATCTGAATAACGGAGATAGTAATATCCAGTTATGTTTAAAAAGGTTGATATGAGAATCAAATGGATAATGTGTTGAAAGTACTTCATTAATCATAAAGTGCTGTTTAAATGTCAACTGTCATCTTGATCATTTAGACCCCAGAACCAGGTATTTTGATAGTCAGGACTTATATTCAGAGCTACTGAGCATGGCATTGAGGATACAGGGTGGTCCTTGGACTCGGGAAATCCCTCCCCCCCCCCAAGACTCTTGTTGCTGATCCTTCATTTGTGAAGAGAACCAGTGACATTGTGGGGTGAAGTTTTGACTTGCAGGTTTTTTGGATTTAAGTGAGCCAGAATTACACAAGGAAGTCTGCCTCTGGCTTCCTGACAGAAGTCAGGAATACTGGTGATGGCCTGGAATACAGTAGACGATCTTCGATCTTCGATGTTTGGCTGAATTCAAAGTGCACGACAACACCTGCTTCAGCTGCCTTCTCTCATCAGCCCATTTTGCCAGGGAAAGTCTTCACATGCTTGGGGTGGGCTATTTCCCTAGCCCACTGACAGGTCTGAGGTCTGTTAATTACCCTTACCTTGGTTTAGCCTGTCTGCAGAGGTGGTTTTACCTGGGTGTGGCTGCTGCACATACTGTAGCAGGGAGCCACAGGTGAGAGTTTGGTGAAGGTCCACATATGTATTAAATAAGATATCTGTTTTACTAGCTCTCTGACCCTGAGCAAATGACTTATCATTTCAGTGCCCTACGCAGCTCTCTAAGATTCTAAGCTGCTGAGCATCATAGATTTGGAGTTGATCTTAGAAGCCATTCCTCTTCATTTTTATAAATGAAAGACAGAGAAGATAAGTTCAGGGTCACAGAACTAATAAGTTCCTAAGGTGGGATTTCCTGACTCCTAGGCCCATACTCTCTCCCCTACACAAAATTACCTCTGTATTTTGTCAGTCCATACATTGGGGGAAAGCCTTTGCACCTAAGGAGTTTCTTGAACTGACTGACTCAAAAGTCTGAACAGAAACAACAATAAACAGAAAAACTAACGAAATAGTTCTTATTGTGAAATCTAGGCACTAAGTGATAACTATCGCCCAAACTTAGAACATTCCTTTGTCCTCAGATCCAAGAAAAAAAATTGGCAGAGGATGAGCCATGGGAAATGCAGTTTTGCCTGAGGCTACATTTGCATTTTGTTTGAAAAGGCTAGTCTTGCTAAAGTGTGTTGTTAGGAAGCATAGGAAAAGTCCCTATCAGGAGAGGTACAGATAGAAAACCAGACATCTGGAGATTGTTTAAATTTCCTGAAAAAACACTGCTGGTGCAACCTGGCTACGTGATTTGTTGAAAGCTAGCTGGCCCGATAATGCTGGGATCCAGGCGCTGTCCACTTTGTTAAGTTTTTCTCAATAAAACAGAAGCAAAAATATTTCTCAGACTTTTTTTTTTTACCCCAGTTTAGCATCCTAGAGTTCATATAGTATATTTGGCCTCTGTCTTTAATACGGGGCTTTACCATGAATCATTTGAATCAAAATAAAAAATTGCTCCCTGATTGCAATTCAGTAAATATTAAGCTCCTACTGTATGATAAGTACCAAGGACACCCTTTCCCTCCCCTCTAGGTGCTTGTATTCTCTGGAGGCTGAGGGATATATATAAATCTTCAAGTAGAATGCAAGGTAGGGAGCAAGAAAAAAAAAGGTCAGCCAGTAAGCAAACATTTATTAGGCATGTTCTATATACAGGACACAGTGCTTGGGGGTACAAAGAAAAAAATGCAGCTATCTGTCTTCATGGATGATTGGATTGCAGGAGACAACATACATGCATACATGCATGCATGCATACATACATACATACATATGTATATGAGAGAGCGAGACTGTGCTGTAATAGCTTAAAGAGTGTTGTGACAGGACGCGTTGTGTAAACAAGTGTAGCAGCACAGGAGGTCTGGGCTCACTCTTCCAGCTGACATTCCCAAGAGCACGTCAGGTGCACAGATTGTGACTACTAGTTCAACCCCTCAGAATCCTAGGGGGTAATCCTGAGGGCTAGGAGGTTTTTTGTAATGGGCAAAATATTCACCAACTCCTTTTGGGTATGTTTGCCCTATTGATTATTAGCTGATAGCAGTTAGCCAGTCAGACTTCATGAGCTTTTGAAAACTTGCTTTTTTACTTTTTTTTTTCAACTTAACAAGCATTTAATTTTCTCTCCTTCCAGCCTCTTTCCCAATGGGGGAAGCTCTCATAACAAATATGTATAGCCAAGCAAAACAAATACCTCCTTTGTTAATGTCCAAAAATGTCAGTCTCATTCTGTATCTTGAGCTGATCACATCTCTATCAGCAGATGGGTAGCATGCTTCCTTAGACATTGCATTGATCAGAGTTCTTAAGTATTTTGTTTTTTTTAATATGTTTTGTTTTTACATTACAAACATTTATAGATTACTCCTACTTTTTGAGAGGTCTCTTGTAACAGTGTCGGTTAAATAAAGTTAATAGTACAATGGGTAGCAAGGAGTAGGTAGCAAGCAACAGTGGATAGAATGCCTAGCCTGGAGTCAGGAAGGTTCATCTTCCTGAGTTCAAATTTGCCTCAGACACTAGCCATGTGACCCTGGGCAAATCACTTACCCCTGTTTGCCTCATTCCCTCATCTATGAAATTACCTGGAGAAGGAAATGGCACAAGCTATTCCAGTGTCTTTGCCAAGAAAACTCCAAACGGGGTCATAAAGAGTAGGACACAATTGAGAAATGACTAAACAAAGTATCAACCCCTCCCCAACATATACACCTCTTTATTTTTCTTTTAATTTAACAGAAATCTATATTCTCTCCCTCCCATCCTCCCCCATCCCTCTGAGAAAAAAGAAAAGCTTAATTTCTTATAACAAACTTAGAATTATAACAAACCTATTTCTCATAACAAATAGTCACGCAAAACAAACTCCCTCAATGTCTGTATACAAAAATACATGCTCATTCATGTCTCGTTCTCACTCTTATGTTCGTTACCTCTCCATAATGGATAGTCTGTTTCGTCATCAGTCCTCTGGAATCATGAATGCCAGATACTCCAGTTGTCTGGCATATGACACTGTGATGCATTGGTGAATACTTCATAGCTCCAGAAAGTGGTGTTTCGAGCTTGGATTGGGAGTCAGAGGACCCAGGTTCAAATTCTGAATCTGGCATGACCTTGGACAAATCATTTAACTTGTTGTTGGGTCATTTTTTTTTTAATCTTGTCCACTCTTCATAATTTGTAACCCCATCTGAGGTTTTCTTGGCAAAGATAGTGGAATGGTTTGCCGTTTCCTGCTGCAGCTCATTTTCCACATGAGGAAACAGGCAGAGTTAAGTGCCTTGTCCAGGGTCACACAGCTAATAAATGTCTGAGGCCAGATTTGAACTCATAAAGATGAGTCTTCCTGACTCTAGAACTATTGCTTTTATCCACTGCACCACCTAACTTCCCTAATCTTTTTGGGGCCTGAGTTTTTTCATCAAAATAATGGAATTGGACTAAGCAATCTCTAAGAGATTTTCCAGCTCTGAAATTTATAAATGCTAAGATGTGAGCATTCTCTAACAAGCAAAGATGGTAGTACCCATCATGTGTAATTCTTAACTAGGATGTTTTTATCATTCTTTCAATACAAGACCTCTACCCAATGAGCTGAAGGACTTCTCTAGGCCTTGTAATATTTAACTGGATATCTGTGTATCTTTGTGTTATTTGCCATCCCTTATATTTCTCTAAATGACTAGGCCACTTCCTGTCTATAATATTACATTGAAATGCTTATAATTAGGCTTTATTAGTGTCTAAGGATTGAGAAGGTGTGCTTCAATGAAAACATACGCCTCCTGACCATTACCTCAGTCTCATTTTTTCCCTTCTTCCCCCACATTTAAAACAGCTTCCATCCTGAAAGAGAGAGGGTCTATTCATGGGTTGCCAAAGCTGGTTTCCCACTTCCAAGTCCTCCCAGCACTGGTATTAACATGTGTGCATTAGAAAAAGTCAGTGCTTGCCAGGACTAGAAAATATCATAGTATGACAGGTTGAAAACTCAAAACTGACATCCAGCTTCCTTTTCCTGTCCTATGAATATGAACCAATCATATTTACCAGACAACTCAGGCTTATTGTGAGGTTCAGAAGGTGACTTGCCTGAGTATAGGAAGGACTTTGTCTTTCTATAATCTATATTAGTTG
>NW_027185761.1:3542254-3578704 GCF_028583685.1 Petaurus breviceps papuanus | reverse complement strand
GACAGAGCAACAGCAAAACATCTAACAGCCCCATTAGCTCCAAGCCATTTGTAGTTCCCATTTCCATCTTCATAGCACAGTAACCAGAGATAAATAAAGAGCTGCCAAAGACACATTGTGCCCAACTAGGAGTTTTATCCCCTGAAATAGAAAAATGTAAAAACTATTCATCAGAGAAAAGAGCTGACAAATTTTTAATACTTTGCTAATTTCAGACTCGTTTTTCTTCAGAATAATGTATGTTTTCCAGATGTTTCCAGTCACCACACCTAATAAACTTACAGCAAACATTTAGGGACATGGATCGCTAGTGCTAGAAGGGACTTTTTAAACCATCTAATCCAAATTCCTCATTTTACAGATGAAAAAACTGAGATCCACAGAGATTATGACTTATCCAAGGTCTCCAATTGGCAGTGCTTGGATGGTTTTAAATGTTTATGAGAGAAAAAAGCATACACTCAAACACATGCACACAAGATCAATCTCTTCCTCCATTATAAGTCGATGTTAGACACTTGGAAAGAGTATGAATATTTTTTTCCTGTGAGAGCAATTACGACATCGTACATAAGTGAGCAAATTTCAAGCCGCAAACCATTTGGGACAAACAGTGGTCAGATGTAGCCAGCACCTTTCCCTTCTCTCACAGCAAGTGTAACCCGGTGGACAAAATTAATTCTTACCTGCAACCTTAAAAAAAATGTGAGTGGAAAACAATTCCCCTTATAGGATTGGCTCTTTCTTATGTGTTTATGAGTTTACAACAAGACTTTAGGAGGAAGGAGGGTGACAAGGTTGAGGTGTGGTTTCCTTTATATCAAGGGCATCCTGCCTGAGCAGCTTGAATAAACTTCAGTTTAAACAAAGCGTAGAAACTCTCTCAGCTTGAATGAATTGCCAGAAAGTCATTTAGGGTGTAGCAGACTTCTTTTCCACTTCATAAGTGATAACTTGAGTTGAAGCTACATGAAATGATTTGTGTTAGGATGGGCTAGTTAGGTTTCCTTTTATTTCACTGTTCCTGTACTTTACACAAAGGTCAAGAAGAAAAATTCAGAACATTAGCATCCCGTGTTTTGCAGTAGGTGATTACCTCAACAAAACATTTTCCCGGAGACCAATTGGCTCAGATTACTTATCTTCCTCTTACAGGTCGCACTGAAGTCAAACACTCATCTCAAACCTAAGACCTAAGTAGGTATTTTTTTTCTTTTCCCATAAAGCAGGAAGGGAGGGTTCTCCATAATGGATCTTGACCTATCAGTTCTCTCAGTCTCTCTTTTGTAATGTATTTCCATTCTCTTTTAGCCTGTAATAGATATCGTTTCTCACATTATCCCCATACTCCCCAAATTGTCAAAATCTCAGTTGAGAAAATTAAAGACTGCGCCATAATGGGCTTCTCCCATCTCCTTTCCTTTTGCCTTTCCCTAGTTTCCCAAAGCAGGATGCAACAAAGCTTATTTCCCCTAGTAGCTAAAGCAGTTTTTCACAATTTTGTACCTTGAATTTACTACTTTCCTCAGAGCAGTCTTGTGAGGGAAGCTGTACAAGAATCAATATTCCCATTTTATAGGTCTGGAAGGTGAGGTTCACAGGGGTTCACAGACCTTCCCAGACCTATCAGTCTTACAGACAATTATGTAGCAGGGCATGGATTCAAATGTCCAAGATCCCTAGTTCTAAAACAAGTGTTCTTTCCAAAACATCAGATGCAACAAAGCTTATTTCCCCTAGTAGCTAAAGCAGTTTTTCACAATTTTGCAGTTCCCTTTCACAGAGGACAGCAATGCCTTTTCAGCTTTTGTCCAGGGTTTTCAAGTTCCCTAAAGACAAGAAAAAAAGATTAGTTCCCAAGGAACCAAGAATATTCCCTCTGCTTTTTGTCAGCAGTGGCCAGTTCTTACAGTGATGAAAGAAAAAAATGTTCAGCAAGCACTTCGAAAGCATTGTGAGAAAATTTCTTCATGATTGTTCCTATCACATTTCAGTTTTAGTTACTTCATTGGTATGTTGAGATATTTCAGGTATTTGATGCCAGAAATGAATTTCACAATTTCTTATTTTCACAGCTAATTATTTATTAACTATTCACAGAACCTGGGGGGAGGGAAAGAGAGAAGGATCAAAAAGTAACCATTTTTATAGATAAAAATCTTAAATTATTTGCCCATGGTTCAAGGTCTCATGTCTAACTATAATTAAAGAGAGGAAATTTAAATATTTGCTGTCTCTCTACATTTTACCATGAAAGAAGCAGATGTTAACAGTTGCTAATGAATTATATTATCAATTCAGTTTTCTTCTGTCCTAAGGATTACCTTATTATCCAGGAGCTTTTCAAGTCTATTCACTCAACAAACATTGAGTGCTGAGTGTGGCCTGTAACTGATGTTTTGGAAAGAACACTTGTTTTAGAACTAGGGATCTTGGACATTTGAATCCATGCCCTGCTACATAATTGTCTGTAAGACTGCTCTGAGGAAAGTGGTAAATTCAAGGTGCCGTACACATTTAACCCACTGATTTTTATGTGCATGTTCTCACAGCACTCCAAAAGTTTGTAAAGCAATTATTTGGGACTCGAAACTATCTGAAACTTACCCTTTACAGTACCAAAGTTAAAAGAAACAATATTTGAGGATACAAATAGTCTTACTTAAATTAATTGGGTGAAGGGAAGAGAAATAGAAACAGAAAAATGAAGGTGAGGAGGGTGGATCTGTGTCCATTAGGGCTTTTTAAACACCAAATCACTTAAGACTCCAGCAATAGAAGATCTGACAAGATTCTCTTTTCTGTAGATAGAAGAAGCTTTTTTGCAAACCAAAGTCCCTTCTGATCAGTGCACCTCTGTCCCCCACATTTGCTTTGTCAGAACTGGAGCTACTTTGGATTTCTCTGGAGACCTCTGCAGGTCAGGAGGTGGGGAATTGATGTCTGAGAAAGAGAAGGTAAAGGGCAATAGGACTGACCTTTGCCATAGTATTAGGGGACTAATCAGCTTAGCTCTCATATTTATTTTTAGCTAGTTAGCTCAGCTCCCCTTGTAGACAAGGTGATGGGAGAGGAGAAAGCTCAAGAAATTTCGTTTCTCTGCCCCGGTGAGTAAATTTACTCCCAGTATCATTGGGAAAGTAGAATTTCTCCTGGGAGCAAAGGCAGCATTTCTATCTCTGCTTCCAATTTTAAAATTTAATTCAGAACTTTGTGCTAGATACAGGGGAGGCAGAAAATGACAGGACCATCCTTCCAGAAGGTTATAATCTAGCAGGGAGGGGTTGAGGCCCATGCAATGACTGACAAGTCAGAAAATGATGAAAAGCATAGTCAAGGCTAAAAAGTAGTATGATAATTTCAAAGGAGAAGAATCCCTGATAGCTGAGCTGATAAAGGAAGATGACACCTTAGCTGGGATGTCAAAGGAAGGGATTTTGGTGAACATTTATACTTCATAGTTTCAAAAATAATATCTTTTTAAGCCTGGTCCACATTTACAGAGGGTTTAATTTTTTGTTTGTTTTTTTGTACGTCAGGTCAAAACTCCAGTAGAATGATGTTGCAAAGGTGATTTCCTTTCTGGGAATTTCTTGCCAGTCAGAGGATCAGTCAGTTAAGCAAGCATTTATTAAATGCTTACTACATACCAAGCACTGTGCTAATGCCAGTAGATTCAAAGACAAAAATTAAATAGCACCTGCCTTCAACAGGCTTACATTCTGTGTACATACATGAGTATCTACTGAATATATACAAAAATTCATTTAGGGAAGGGAGGGCCTGAGCTGCTTGAGGGAATCAGAAAGTACTTCATGCAGAATGTGATGCTCGAGCTTTATCTTGAAGAAATCAAGGGCTTCTGAGAGGCAGGGGTGAGGAGGAAGTGCATGCACAGGTATGGGGCACAGCCAGACCAACACTGTGGGGGCTAGAGGAGTTGGAAATGCCATGTGTAGAGAAGCTAGAAGACCAGTTTTGCTGAACCATAACATTCATAAAGGGGAGCAGTATATAATGAGGCTGTAAATATAGGGTACGTCCAAGTGGTGAAGGGATTTAAAGGCCAAATCGGAGTTTATATTTGAATCTCAGGGCAATACAGAGCAATTAGATTGTGTTAGTAGGAGAGTGACAGGGTCAGAGTTCTGCTTAAGGAAGATCCTTTTCATAATTGGGTAGAGGATGAATTGAGGAAGGAAAGATGTGAAGCAGAGACTTGGCAATAGTCTGGATGAGAGCTCATGCAGGCATGGACAAAGGTCATCGGATTATAGACCTAGAGTTTCAAGAAACTTTCAAGGCCATCTAATTCAACTGTCTCATTTAAGAGATAAGAAAACTGAGACCCAGAGAAATTGAGTGATTTGCCTGGGGTAGTATAGGGAGGAAATGACAAGGCTTAAGGACAGAACTGCATACCTGATAACTAAAAGTGTGCCCTCCAGCTCAAGCTCTTTCCACAGAGCCACATGGCTATGATGAGATGTTGTGAAGGTAGAGGTAGAAAGATGTGGAAATATTTATGTGGGTTAAGGATAACTCTGAGGTATAAACCTGAGAAACTGGAAGAATGATGATACTCTCAAAGAGATAGAGAAGCTTGAAAGAAAAATTGTTTAAGGGAGAAAGATAATGATTGTTTTTTTTTTTTTGACATGTGGAGTTCGAAATGCCCACAGGTCATTCAGTTTGAAATATGTAATGGGCAGTTGGTGACCCAGAGGAGAGAGATTAGGCCTTCATAGGTAGACCTGTGAATCCCCTGCATGGAGGAGATAATTAACCCCATGGGACCTGATGAGATGACTAGAAGAGTAAGTATAGGAAAAAGAGAAAAGGACCCAGGACAGGTTGTTGGGATACACCCTACAGTCAGCAACAGGAGAGCGTTGATTGATATATGGATGATAAATCAGCAAGAGACTGAGGAATGATAAGGTTACTGAATTACAGATTTAAAACTGGAAAAGACATGGGTCATCTAGTCCAACATCGCCATTTAGAGCATCATTTGAACCAACTCCCTTCTGTGATGCTTTGGTTAGCTTTCAGTCGCCTCTTAAACCCAGCTGGAGCTCTTAGATCTTGAGCCTACATCTCCTCATTGACAACACAGAGCTATCTACAATTTTACCCATTTATTCCCTCTGGCCCAGTCAGTCAGACTACTTTTCCTGATTAGGGAGATAATATGGTGAAATCTATGTATGAGAAAAATTCATCCAACACTTCTATATAATGGATTGGAGAGGGAAAAGTGTAGGCAAGGAGACCAATTTGGAAGCTAATCTAGAAGTCCAGAATTGAGAGAAACAAGCACCTGAACTGGAGGTGTGGCAGTAGAAAACAAATGACTATAATTAAATATATAAAACAGACATAATCTAGAGGACATGCAGTTCTTTTTGTCTTTTTTTTATCATAGACACAGGGGAAACTAATTATTTTAATGTTCCTGTTTCAAGTTTTATCTCACAAAGAGAGAGTTGATCCCTTTTCTGTATGCCAGGAGGCAAGCTTGCCAAAAAGGCCGTTGGAAGGTTCACAAAAAGTCTCAGAGAAAATAAGGGCTCCCTCTTAAACTCGGACAGTAATAGATCCTAAAAAGAAGTAGAAAGCTTAAAGAAAGAAGGGCAGAGATGGCCAAGCATCATGACTACTGTCTAGGTGTTTAATGTTCTAGGTGCTTCACATGTTGCGAAAATATGAAATATGTCTTTCTGGGAGTGGCTAGGTGGTACAGTGAATAGAGCACCAGCCCTGGAGTCAGGAGGACTTGAGTTCAAATGTGGGCACAGACACTTCACACACACACACACACACACACACACACACACACACACAAACTAGCCGTGTGACTTTGGGCAAGTCACTTAAACCCAATTGTCCTGCCTTCCTCTCTTCAAAAAGCAAAAAAAAAAGTCTTTCTGCAGAATTTTCATATGCTATCGATAACCCCCCAAATTAGGGACAATTTGATTAATAATTCCAATTGGGCCAGCAATTACTTTCAGACTCTATAGCTTATCCTAAGATGAAATTTACATAAACAAAAAGTTAATTGGTGTTACAAGTTAAACTCCTTCAGCTTGAAATTCAGGTGGTTCTAGGTAGCCAATGAGAATTTATAAGGAGATAAATATATGATCATTACAATCCATTTTAAATTGCTTCTGACCACCTGACACTTAAAAAAAAAACTCTACATGTCTCTCTGTTGTGGAGGTGACCCTGGGCCATCAAAAGTTTTGCCCCTGAAGTTCAAATTCTGGTGAACTCTACCAACTTAGAAGGATTTTTAGTACAGTTGTAGTGACCCATCAAGTCTCTTAAGGACCAACTTATAAATTTAAATCCATAGAGCTTCTCAATGTAAGAAGATTGACCACTAAGTGATGAGTTCTTTGGCCAGGGTAACCCTTAAAACAAGGAGAATACAAAATGACCCCTTAGCCCTAGTGATCTCTTTCTTCTTTAATAATTAAGTGATAGGAAAAAGCACAAAAGATGTGAAGAATTGTACAAACTTTATTATACATCAATTAAACTACTATTATGTTCCAGGCATTTTACTAAGCATTGAGGACATAGAGGAAAGCAAAAAAAAAGTCCCTGATCTCAAGGAAAAAAATGAACGATTTATTAAGCCCTTAATTTTGTGCAGAGTGCTATGAAGATACAAACAAAAAAGCAAAATAATCCCTACTCTTAAGTCTAAAGAGAAAGTTAATGTGCAAACAACTATATAGAAAGAAGATAGAGGATAAATTGGAGATAGTCAAGAGAGGGGAGGTACAATCTTTAAGGAGGACTGGGGAAGGCATTGTGCACAACATTTAATGTTACCTGAAACTTGAAGGAAGATAGGGAATCCAGGAGACAGAGATAAGGAGGGAGAGAAATTAAATAAATGAAACCAAAAGATGTTGCTAAATGAATAGATGGTACATAGGGTGCACTTGGAGAAGCAAATAAGGGGCTTGCATGAGTTGGCTTCAACATGCTCTTGGTGGCCATGAGAAATCTGTTTTTCATAGGAAATTTAGAATTTCCTATGTTTTGGAATATCAGTGTTTTGAAGCATAAGCAGACCAACTCTAAACCAAGTCTACTTCCATCTTGATTCTTGATCATTTCAATACAAAGATACATCCTAGGAAAGGATGTCAAAGCATTTGTTGTAAAATGTAGTTTGAGTTACAAAATTGAGCAAAGAATACCCAGAAAGCACATTCCTGTTTCATCATAAATACTTTCTTCAAGATGAGTCCAAAGGTGTATACCAATTGGCAATGAGTATACCAGACATTATGATCAAAGAAAGAAAGGAAGAAAGAAATTTTCTTTTTCTTAAGAGAAATAAAAAAATGGTGACTGATATAGGAGTCATTTCCAAATCAGTTCTCTGTGCAGTCAGAACATCTGCTAGCTAGTGCAAAAGGTGAAAGAAAGAAAAAAAAACAGACCAAATTGGAAAGAAGATTAAAAATGAGAAGAAACTGCTTAAAATTACAATTACTCCAACCTGAGCTATGCAAACAAGCTCTTGACTTGTGGGGTGGGAATGGGGCAGAGGGATGGAGTAGAGGGAGGTGGACCTAGGTAAAGAGACTGACTTAATCCCCATATCTGTAGAAAAGCAAAGGTTTACTGAAGTAAGAAGTCTAGAGCAACCTAGATCTATTAGATTATAAACTTCTTAAGGGCAGAGATTGTCTTTTTGTATCCCCTAGGCTTAGCCCATGCCATTCACCTGTAGGTGCTTAGTAAATGTTGATTGATTTATCTACCTGTATCAGCCCATGTTATAAACTGAGGATCTCCTTTCTAAACATGGAAGCATGGCAACCAAGGATAAAACTGGATTAGCATAATAACAGTAATGACACTAGTAAATGGTAAAATATTATAGGAGGATGTGAGAGGCCTGAGTAGGATCCCCTCACTTCTTCTGTCCTTCAGGGCTTCTCTTAATCGACCTATCCTACTTCTGTATTACTTTTGCCCACCATCTTCCATAGGGACCCCAGTCAACATATCGGCACCCTCTTCTAGATCTCTTGGCAGTCAGTAGATTTTAGTGGGACACATGGGTTCTCCTTAGTTATTCATTTCAGAAAACAGTGGGGGAGGGGAAACAAGGAAAGTAAGTCTACAGAAAGCTTGGCAGGAGCTCCAGTTAAGTCAGATCACACACTGAGCATTTAGATAGGACAGCAAATAAGTGGCAAATGCTACAGATTTGTCAGCATTTCCATACCCTATTCTCATCACTGATCATAATGGAACCAGCACATTTCCCATTTTCTGTAACACTATGTGAAAATGGAACTAAATAAAATGAAATTTAGAAAGAGCAGTTGGACCAATCCTAGTGACATTATAGATTTTATTGTAGAATGATCCCTAGAATTCATTTAGTACATTCCCTTCATTTTACAGAAGGAAAACCTAAAGCTCAGAAAGCTCGACTTACTCGCCCTTACAGCTTAGTAAGTGAAAGAGCGAAGTTTTAAACTTAGATCCTCCTTGGATTCCAAACCTGTTACTCTTCTAAGATACTCAGACTGCACATAGGAAAACAACATTACTGGAAATGACAGAATTCTGAAAGCAATTTTCAAATTTTGTTTTCAGTTTTAAAGTTCTCTAAACTTGCTTTTCCAGGACATGTAACTGTCTACAGGCCTTGTTACTGTGGGCATTTGGGGGATTCCATTAATTCTTATAAAATGAGAGTCAGAATAGATGACCTCTATGATGTCTGAGGTCCCTTCTATCTATAATTCTATGAACCTATGATCTCTTTGGAGATTTCTAATTCTCTATTGAATACTGTAAGTATACATCTAAGTACAGTGCCTAGCCTTTCTCCTTTACTGTTTTTAGGAACTGGGCTTTCCCAAAACTTCTTTCCTGCGGAAAAGCTTTATTCTGTATCTTCATCTCATACTTAAGAGACTAGCTCTAATGTATAATTATCATTCTTCTCCAAAGGGAAGTCCTTTCCATCAAAAAGGTAGTCTGGGTTGAGAGTGAATAGTTCAAATCTTAATATGCTAATGGAGAGCTTCTGAGTAGTATATTTGAAGTCAAGAGACCTGGATTTAAATCCTGCCCCCAATAGTTACCATTTGGGTTCTGTGGGTAAGTAACTTAACTTCCCTGTGCCTCAGTTTCTTTCCTGTAAAATGAGATTAATAATATTTCATTACCTTACTAACTGGATTGTTGTGAGGAAATCCTTTTCAAACTTGTATAAATGAGAGTTGTCATTGTTTTTATTTAGGTATTTCAGTAATCCAGAATAAGGTCTGGGTAGCTATTCTTTCCAGCTGACATAGATAGCAATCCTCCTGAGCCATGGTTGATGTTGTGGTTGAAAAATGCATCTCTTCGTGGCCAGCCTTCTAGCAATGTTTTTCTCCAGTCCTTGGTTAGATGTGGAATCTATTGCTAGGCCTTTCTATCTTGGTAGCACAAACCAGAGATTGTGTACCATGATTGGTGTGGCATTTGAGAACCCACTGCCACCTTCATATCATAATGAGTCGTCTCAGTAAGATTCTAGCAAATTAATGTGGTGGGAAGGAAAAGGAGGAGAGCACCTTAACGTCTACCAGATTCTAGGTTTGTGGAGTTAATCCCAGGGCCTGAAGAGGGTTAGCTAGCTCTCCTGTCTGGGTGGTACAGTAGATCAAGTACCATGCCTGGAGTCAGGAAGATCTGAATTCAAACGTAGTGTAGAAGGCTTACAAGCTGTGTAACTTTGGATGAGTCACTTAATCCCTGTTTGCCTCAGTTCCTTCATCTGCAAAACAGGGGTAATGATAATAGCCCCCTCTATTTCCCAGGGTTGTTGTGAGGATCAGCTGAGATAATTGTAAAGCACTTAGTACATTATCGGCCACAAAGTAAGCAAAGTTATCATCATCATCATCTCTCACCATTAGAATAGATTATTCCCTGATACCCAAGTGATAAGCATTATGCCATTAAACAGTAAATGCAAAATCTAGCACCCAACTCATGTATATTACACAGTATTATATTCTAACTGGCTAGATCTTGTATAGTGTAAAGAACACAAATACCATCTATGCCCTTCTTTAGATGAAAGAGGTATCTCCTGACCTCCATTAGTGTTTGATGTATGGAGACAGGAACCAGCATCCAAGTGGGAGCTGAGAAAGAAAGGTTGCAAAGCAGTTTGAGGCCAGATAGCTCTTGCTTAGATAGACAAAAAAGCTCTGCTTCTCATGTTACTATTCAGCAGAAGCTCTAATTTTCAATCAGCCTTGAAAATTTAGGAGTGCTGATTATCTAGGAAACACATGGCTGAATTCATGGACAATCTTTTCAGAACTTACACGTGGTCCTTCCAACACCTTCTGTTTGGCATGCATACAAGATCCCCAGTGCTCCTAGATTCCAGGAGCTGTCATCTGGAGGGTTAGGAGGAAGTCTCTTGATGGTAGGCTCCAGTAATCAGTCTAAAGATGATCTATGTTCATGGACTTTGAAAAACAGGTCTTCCCAGTTCAAATACTAATAATTATTCTGAAAGTAACCTTGGAAGAATCTAGCATTAATTTAGGATAGGGGTTCAGGGTATGCCTAAACCTTTTGCAGAGGTACAAAAAAAAACTATTGAACTTACAGCATGAAAACTACAATATAAGCTTTACAAACATTTATACTCAAAGGAATCGTTCGTTCTCAGTATGTTAGTAGAAAAAAAAAGATTACAATAAACCATCCTTAATACAAATACTTCTGTTGAGGAAAAGTCTCCCAAATGTGGTTTGCTTTTGTATAGTCAGTATATAGTAAGTAACAGTAACAACAACAATAATAACAACATTATTCCTCCTTCTCTAGAATATAAACCCTAGAGAGTATTTCAATTCTGTCCTTATAAAGTACAAGCAGGGGTGGGGAACCTGCAGCCTCAAGACCACATGTGGTCTTCAAGTGCAGCCACAGGTTCCCTACCACTGCAAGCTGTTAGAACAAAAATCCACCCAGGATATTGTGTCATTACCTGTCCGCCAAAATGGCACACTCTCCTCTGCCACTCATGTAGTCAGTCCTTGATGCCTAGAATAGTAAGAAAATTTTTGCATGATCTATCATCTATATGTCTATTGATACAGATATCTGTATCTGTAGATATAGGTATCGATAGATATATATCTAGATAGATTACATATAGATCTATAGATAGATTGGTATAGATATATAAATGTGTGTGTGTGACAGAGAGGCAGAGAGAGGGAGGGAGAGAGAGAAGTAGAGAGACAGAGAGATAGGGAGGGATAGAGAGAGAGAAGTAGAGAGAGAGGGAGAGAAAGAGATTTATTCACTAAGGACCAAACAGTCTCTTAAATCTGGGCCCAAGAGGCTAGACTGCAGGACCTAGCTGACATCCTGGTGGAATGTACTGAGGTCAAGTTCTTTTGAACTTCAAGGCAGATAGAGATTCTTCATTAAATAGAGCTGCAAAAGGAGCTTGGGTCATTCTCCAATCAGTGTAGCCTGAGCCAAGAACAGTGAGCACTTTGGCTTTGGCTCTCTTTCTTCCCTTGTGGCAGAAGTTAACCCCTCAGGTGCAAGCCGAAGCTGGGAAACTAACTAGTCTAGGGCTGACAGGCGGCCAGTCAGCA
The DNA here is from genome assembly GCF_028583685.1 of Petaurus breviceps papuanus. Lineage (NCBI taxonomy): Eukaryota > Metazoa > Chordata > Mammalia > Diprotodontia > Petauridae > Petaurus > Petaurus breviceps. Next base: position 3,567,035 of record NW_027185761.1, on the reverse strand, counting down.
CACTCCTTGCCTCCTAGCCTGTAGTCCTCTTTCTCATTGAAGCTAAAAATGGAGGTTGAAGTGGGGAGAGTGTAAGTAAGAGGAAGAGAACAAACACTGAGTGCCTACCATGTGTTGGGCACTGTTATTATCCCTTTTGAGAAAATCACTTATTTACAAAATCAGTGATAACTCAGAGGAATGATTCGCTTTAATCTAGTGTCCAGAATCTATAATTTGTGTTCAGTTGGCTTAGCATTAGAGGAAACTATTATTGGGGTCAAGATAACCACTTCACTTCCAGTAAGAGACTATTGGTTTGACTGTGTTCTATGACATTATAACCCAAGTAAGCCACTTTCAAATGTATTATAAGCAAATGGACATTGCAGCAGAGTTAACCAATAGATGGAGGTATACATCTACAGTTGTTAGTCAATAGAAAAATATTTTTTCTCACCACCTGATAAGCCCATGTACCCTATTTTTCCATAATTGGATCTGGGTGAAAAATATAACTGGGAATACAAAATTTAGCATCCACTACTGTTAAAAAAAAAAAAACACTCCAAGTTCATATATGAATGAAGCTAGGTCAGTTAAAATACATATATACTTAGAAAAGTACATATTATTATGGTGTCTATTGAGATTTTTTATCTTTACAGATCTCTAAAAGGAAACAAAGCATAATCCAACTCTCTTTGCAAGCAAATTGATAATTATGTTTGTACTTTTAAGATACTCTTTCTAATATATCATAATTATTTTTTCTGTCTTCTCCCTCCCCCAAGATAGTAAGCTCCTTGAGGGCAAGTTCTGTGTCTTATTTGATATTTATATACCCAACATGTAACTGAGTACCTTGACAATAGTAACTACTTAATAAATGTTATTTTTAATTAAATGTACAAACTGATTTAATTGGTTGGACCAGTGATGTCAGTCCAAAAAAAAAAAAGGAAATAGCAAAGATTTAAATAAGTAGCATGGCACAAAGTAAAGAATACAAGATTTGAAAGCTAAGAACCTAGGTCCTAATCCTGGATCTGCTGTTTATCATCTCTCTAGAATTAGACAAATTGATTAATGCTTCCAGGCCTCAGTTTTCTCATCTGTAAATAAGGAGACTGAACTAGATAACCTCAAAAGGTCCCTTCTACCTCTAAAACTATGATCCTATAATTTATCACAACATTGCTATGTGCTAAATGAACTTTGAGGGATGTAAAAGGTATAATATTCAATTAGAACCCCCCGGAATAGGCAAGTTGGTCAGAAATGGCAAAGAACTTTGTGCATATGCGTTATAGTTGCTTTCTCCTCTTTCAGGTTTGAAAGTTGCTATTTTTAAAAACCATTATGAATATATTTTAAGTATATAAAGATCTGAAATAATTCATTAAAACCCCAGTGTTCTTTCAAATGATTACTTAAAACTAGAAATGTTCATTTGACTTTGGGGCATTTTTTATTTGTTATTTGGAGGGTTTTCTGGTTTGTTTGTTTTTGTTTGTTTGTTATTGTTGTTTTTTGGTACACCACTTTCTGTACTTGATTTTATGGGGTCCTTGCAGGGGAAAAAGACCAATGCTAAATAGTTAAAATAAATCCCATTTTCCTCAGTCCCAAGATATTGAATATCTAATCTTCAGATAGTCACCTGAAAGATCAGCACATCTCCCCAAATAGCAGAATGACTATCCTGAAAAATGCCGTTGCTAAAGTACACAGATATAGTTTCATCTGTGACTTTATAATGCAATCATAATTTTGCTTAATGTATCAAACATGGGTTTTGAACTCAGGCCTTCAAGGCCAACTTTCCTCTATACCAGCAATTTTCAACCTTTTTTGATCTGAAGGCCTCTTTGCAGTTTTAAAAATTATTGAGGACCTCAAAGAGCTTTTGGTTATATGGAATTTGTCTATGAATATTTACTTTATTTGAAACTAAGAGATCTTAGTATTATTTTGAAAATAGTTTTGATTTTGCAGATCCTCTGAAAGGATGTCAGAGGACGCTGAAGGGGATCTCTTGACCACACATTGAGAACTGCTTCCCTACACCAAGGGCAGCTAGGTTGTGCAGTAGATAGAGTGCTGGACCTGAAGTCAAGAAAACTCATCTTCATGAGTTCTTATCTGGCATCAGACAACTTAGCTATGGGACCCTAGGCAAATCACTTAACCTTGTTTTCCTCAGTTTCCTCATCTGTAAAATGAGCTGGAGAAGGAAATGGCAAACCACTCTAGTATCTTTGCCAAGAAAACCCCAAATGAAGAATCAGGCACAACTAAAATAACTGAACACCAACAACTAAACCCTATACCATGCTGCCTTTTTTTTCATGTAGGGTTAGCAATTTTAGAGCAAAATGAAAAAAAAAACACATTCTCAATTATTCACCTATCACTGAAATATCAAGCATTTTGCTATTTTAGAATCTAAAGTCACTTAATTTTTTAACCACTCATTCCCATGCTAGCAATATCCCCAGTCTTTTGCAGTCATACAGTTCCTTCTGGCTGTAAGTTGTGGGAAGAATTGCCAACTATTTCTCAGCAGACGATACAGCCTGTCTTGGGAATAATACCACAGCTAAACATCTGGTGAGATCAGGATGGAATCACTTGACCTCCACATGTGGTCTCTGTGAAGAAGATCAACTAAAACTGGAAAGATAGTTTGCAAGCGTCTTCACACATTGTTCAGTATAACCCTATACCTCTCCTGTGTAGAAACATGAATTAAATTAACTTCATCTGGTTTACTAGTCCCAGAGACCAACAAAGCTAGCTGTCAGGTCTGAACTCCACGTGGTAAAATAAATTGTATACCAAAACCTTATGCAGATAAGTGACCATAACCTGCTGGGTTTACCTACATTTGTGCATATGTGAATGGTGCAGCTCAAATGTGAAAATCTGCCATTTTGCAGATAGGCTTGTCTTTATGCAAATATGTAGATGAACCCCCCCCCCACCTCACCCACCTAAATTCTGAAAACCATGTAAGTGTTCCATTGTAGTACGTGTCAAAAACCATGTCCATGAGGAGGAGTGAGACTAATACCAATTAAGTAGAGCTGTGTAATGCTTATTCTGGAAGTTAAAGCTTGGATACCATGTTTTGCTTACAATTTTTTGGTGAAATGTTAAATGACTGGGGGTGGGGCGGGGGTGGGGGTGCGCCTTGGTGGCCCAGTGAATAGAGCACAGCCCCGGAATCAGGAGAACCTGAGTTGAAATTCGGCCTCGGACACTTGACACAATTACTAGCCATGTGACTTTGGACAAGTCACTTAACCCCAGTTGCCCTCCCAAAAAAAGCAAAAAAAAAAAAAAAGAAATGTTAAATGACTTTCCCAGGGGTCATGCAGCCTTTAGCTTTTAAGTTTTAAAGCATTCTGGTTTTCTCAAGTAAACTTGCCAGTTTCTTTTGGAAAGAACCACTGCCTGCGCACAATGGAATGCAACTTAAGAGTTAACTGCTCTGAATAATTTTTTGATCATAAACAAGCAACTAAATTATGTGCGTTTAAAAAAAATTCATCCACTCAAAAGGAAAGGAAAAAAGCATACCCGTGAGATAGGAAAAAGGAATACCTCTTTTATAAAAAGGTCAAGGAAAAATGGAATTGTTTGAGGATGTTGTCTCTGGGTATTTCAGGTTGCCTGCCTTTTTTACTGACTATGGCAAAGAAGACGATTGCATTGTATTCAGAGGAAGTTGAGTTCTCTTGCCAAAACAAACATCTCCAGACACCTGTATAGTCTACACATCTCAATGCATGTGGAATTATTTGGTGTTACAAAGTGACTTCCTTGAGTGGAAATCATATGGTAACTAATAATGAAATTTTGCAGAGAAAGGAAATTGCAGCTATTTTAGTCATTTAACATCTCAAATTTGTTTATGGATCATTTCCTGTCTGACACATTCAGTTGAACAAGTTAGTGTTTGAAGGAGATTATTCATTTTTAACTGGCTTTCGTTTGTGACATTTCACAAAGGGGGTTTTTAATAAAAACAAACTGAAAAGTGAATTTATTCCTTCTCCACAAAGTGACTTTGTCTTGCAATCGAGGGAAAAAAAAGACAAAAACCAAAATTAACCTTTTTTTTATTGGATTCATGCTCCAAGGACTCAAGCTTTGTTTGAACTTCATGCACTGGTCTTAGACATAAAAATGGTCAGTAGACCATATCATTTTTGTCATCCTAATTTGCCTATAAAACACATGGACAGTGAAATCTCTCTTTCTCTCAGTGAGAAAATGGTACCAACACAGTTTGGAACTGTTTCTTCTTACCATGCATGTCTTCCCTTATATTTTAAAGATTATGCCTTTGATTAGCTATAAAAAAAAGTCTGAAGAGTTGATTGCGATTTTTTAATGCGTTTCTAACCCTAATTCCTTTTGTCTACCAGAGTCATTGGGCAGGCTTCCTTTTTCCTTGTATTCCCTTAGTGACCTTATCTGCCTTCTCAATTGCAGCTGTAACTAGTAATCCTCAAATCTTGCAATCTCTGACTTATTTCCATTCAGTATCACATCATCTGGGATTTGTTATTTTTCTTTCTTTTTCCCCCCCTGGGGAGGGGTGAAAAGGAAGAGGGGAAGAGAGAGTTATAGAACCTACCCTTTCCTCAAATTTTATAGAAAAGAACTAATCCTTATATATTACCTAAAATTGCCCTCTCTAGGCGTGAGCTAGGTTTTTTGCCTTTTTTGTTGTTGTTTTGTTTTGGTAGGGGGATGTAGATTAGCGATTTGTCTGTAATTTGTAGCCTTAGAGAGAGTTTCTGGGGCCCTGAAAGCTTAAGTTACTTGCTTACGGTATATGTCAAGGGCAGGATTTGGAGTCAGAAGAGAACTCGGTTCAAAGCCAGACCTTTGTCTACTATACTGCACTACCCTTCTCAGCCAGTATAAGAATCATAGAGTTCTTTGTTGTTTCCATCGATTACAGGACATACTTAATTTCACAGATGTAAAAAGATATGTTTTATTTTCTCTTACCCTAACATTGTACGTCACCAATAACAATAGTACAGTCCTCTGTCTTCTGGTCAAGTCTTGACTTTTTCTTCAACCATAACTTTATTTTCTGACTCCTCCACTGGTTATACCCAAGATTTTCCCCCTTCAGTTCTGCCTCAGTCACACATTGAATTTTCTCTTCTCTTACTAGCATTCAGAAATTACCAAACAACATTTTTATCTAACTTTCCATATTTGTCTTAAAGCAATCTGTTGTCAGCCCACTAGAAGAAAACTTTTCAAAAGTTTGGACCTACTCAAGAGGGAATGACAGTGTGTGGTTTTTTTTTTAAGTATAGTCTTCATAGTTGGATAATCTGGACCCAGGCTGTTAATTTATCTTTGAAAAGTCCACAGGTTATATGTGCTATCTTTGTCTCCACACACTCCACAGAAAGATGTATGGTTAGTGTGACAGAGTTAGAGCTAAAATGGATCTCAGAGGTCATAGAGCCCAACCCTCTCACTTTACAGAAGAGGAAACTGAGACCTAGAGAGATTAAGTAACTGGTCCAAGGTCGAACTGGTTGGAATTGAGAGCCAAGATTGGAGCCCAGGTTCTCTAACTCCAAATCCAGTGTTATTTATTTCCACTTTAAACAAGCTTCTTAGCAGAAAGAATGCTTGTTGAGACCTTGAACCCAAAATATTTCCGTTTTTTCTTACTGCAACTTTTAGATGTCAAGTTATTAAGGCCAAATCTACGTGGCATAAAAGTGATGTGTGGTCTTGCCAATCAAGGAGTTCTGTAGAAGGGCAAATCATTGAATCCAGGTCTTTTTTTTTTTCTTCTTTCCACTGCACCAAGTTGCTTTTCAAGGTAAGTTGCTATAGCCCTTTGATTTCTGACCTTGACTTTCTGGGCCCGGGACTCTGGAGTGCCCCCCCTAAACTGAGCCTCTGGAATCACTCTGTACAAGTGTCATAGAGTCCAGCATTTATCGTGTATGCAGGATATATGAGTGTAGTCCAAGGCAGTATGGTTCAGGTATGTAGGGGGAATGCATAGAGGGGAATGAACTTCCGCTCTTGAGAAACTTAACACTTACCAGAGAGAGGACAGATGCAAATAAGCAGAGAGGCCTCCCACTCAGGATTTGGAGCTTTGAAAAGGATTAAGACTAGTATCCCCAGAGTCCATTCCAGGTGGCTGACACCCATTGCACATGTCTGGGTGTGAAATAGCTGTGGTTTAGGGATGCTGAGGGCTTCTTTATTTAAGTTAAGTAACTAGAGCCCATGGTTGGGCCTGTTGTGAGGGTCAGACTTTTGCAAACCTTAAAGCACTAAATAAATGTCAGCTAGTATTATGTTTCATGAACAATTCAGAGTTGCTTCTCTGGACCCTCTAGAAGAAGGCCAGTAGACAAGGAGATGATAAAGATAATAGCTAACATTTATATGGTGCCTGCAGTGTGCAAGCACTATGCTGAGCACTTTACAACTGTTACCTCTTTTGATCCTGTAGGGTAGATGCTGCCTCATTTTACAGGTGCGGAAACTGAGGCAGAGGTTAAGTGACTAGCCCAGGGTCACACAGCTAGTAAGGGTCTGAGGTCAGACTTGACTCTTCAAATGTCAGTCTTACTGAATCCAGGGCCAGTGCTCTATCCACTGTGCCACCTACCTAGATGAGAGAGAGGAAATAATAGAAGGGACAAATTCTTAAAAGGCACTACAGGAGATGATGTGATCAAAGGCAAAAGTAAAGGATTTAGACTTGACATGGAGAAAGGTTACCTTTTTGTCAGAAACTGGAGAAAATGCACATTTTTTAAGATGTCCAATTAAGAAAAAGAGTTCAATACATTAGATTTCCATTTTCCCTACTAAAGTAGGAAGCAAGGATCCCTATTAATAGGATTAACAAGTCAGGTCTAAAACCCACTTGACAGGCCTAGGAATACAAATACAAGCTCTAAGAAAGACAGTCTCTGCCTTCAAGGAGCTTATTGTCTAATGGAGGAAAAGAATACATAAAAGAGAACTAAAATGGGGGAATTGGGGTTGAAGGTGGCCAGAGGCAAGGTAGAGAAAGTCCTGTGTAGATGATTCAGCAGTGCTGCCTGGGGTAAAATGAAGACTTAATTGACCTGTGCTTATTCAAAAGGGAGGGTCTGAGAGAAACCAGCAAATCACAGAGAGAGGCCCAAGGGGAAGACAGTACTTCCAATTTGAAAAGTAGTCCAAGAGTGAATTAAGCTTCCAGGTAAAGAGGTTTCTTTCTATGGCATGACAGAAAAAGCTCTGTGGAGAGAAGTTAGCAGTACAGCCTAGAGAGTTATGGAGACCGAGGGGGATGGAAGGAAGCAAGTGTGGTTTGGAAGCCCTACTTAGAGAAGGTTTGGATCAGCTGTTGGGAAGAGGGTGTTGGAATGTAAGCTCCATGAGGTTAAGTACTGTTTCTTTATTCTTTTTTTTTATCCCCCAACACCTAAAATATGGTAGGTTATTAGGACACATTTCAAGGGCTTAGTAAATGCATATTGGTTGATGATCAATTAAGTTGATATATAAATCTTCCCCTAATCAAAGAACTTTGACTCCTAGTGAGAGGTTTTTAACCTAAAGTCTGTGAACTTTTGTTTTAAAAATTGTTGATAATTGTACTTTAGTGTAATTGATTCCCTTTACAATGCTGTTCATTTTATGCTATATATTTGAAAACGTCGTTCTGAGAAGGGCCCATAGGCTTCACCAGACCTTCCTCCCCAAGGAGACCCTGAAAGAAAGGCTGGCCGAGACACGGGATTTTAGGATTAAGAGCTGGAAGCATCCTAGATATCAGCTGGTTCAGTCCTCTAATTTTACAGATAAGGAAACAGTGGTCCAGAGAAGACAAGTGACTTACCCAAGATCATACAAGAAATAAAAAGCAGAATCAAGAACTTGGGTCCTTTCACACCAAAACAAGTCTCCTTCCACTATCCCTCACTGCCTCTCCCTCAATCTGCAGCCAGCTAGACAAGACCTCAGCAAAAGAAAGGGAATGGAGATTTGACTGACCGTCCCAACTTCCTTGTGAATTAAAAACCTGACAGGAATCCAGTTTCCTGGACTCCAGTGTTGGCTATCCCCTTTTTTTTATCCTTACTGTTGCTTGCCTGATTTTAGCCTATTTAATCTGCACTCCGTTGAATACACATCTGCATAAGGGAGCTTACAACTGGTGATTTTTTTATAACAAGCTCACTGTCGTTGGGCAGACTCAAGCATCCTCTATAAGCCCAGAATCTAATTAAAGTTTTGATCTTTCACAACAGTACATCATGCTTTCCACATTCTTAAAATATTCCTTCAGTAATACTGTAAATATCTCTCAAAATAACACTGTGTCCAGAAACGAATTTGATTGGAAATCTCCTCCTGCATCCTGTGTGGTCTCGCAAAGAAAGAGGGCTGAAGGCTAAGGGTGAATTGTACTTGTCAGATTTAGGTCAAATAAGAACATTTTATCTCAATTATAAGATGGCCTTTGTATTCAGAAAACAGGCGGTTTTGAAGGCAAGTTGGCTGTCTGCTGCTAGGTTACAAGAGAAGAAACCTTAGAATAATCTCATCAAGTCTGGCTTCTTATTTTTCCTAACCTAAAAAATCTTAGCACTGGGAACAGCAAATCTCAGGGAGGGAAGGGGGCTGATAGCAGAATGTGGATAGTGAATTACTTCAGATCATATTGTTAGGGCCTAGTTCCTTTATAAAGGAATCAGTCGGCCATGACAAATGAGTTTCAAGTTCTATTGTTTGGTTATACTCAGTTCCAAAAGAAAAAAAAAAAACCCAATGTCCTTTGTGCAGTTCTTTGTCTTTTTTTTTTCCAGGTTTACTTCCCAGACTGACCAGTGTTGACATTAAAGAACCAATTGCATAATTTTTATGCTGTGCCTGAAAATTGAATTAGAGTAAAACCCTCTGAAGATTTTTTTAAAAAACAAATAACTAATAACTGCCTAATAGAGAATGTTTAAGAGGGGGATGGTATATTATAGAGGACCCTCTTACTGCAAAAACTGAAGAATTTGAATTAATCATACATGATAGTTTTAGAAAGTGCAGGTTCTTTGAAAAGGGATTTTGAGATACAGATTTTTCTTGTACTTAATAGCAGCTTATCATACTTCATATAAGCTTTTCCTCTCTTTTAACTTCTAACTTATGGTTGACTGAATAAGAGAACTAATTTTTATGAGGTTGATTAAGCCTTCATTATTAAAATCATTCATATTTTATTTCCTTCGTCTCTCTTCTAGATTAGTTTGTGCTTGACACTTCTGCTTGATCTCTTAAGAATTCTGCCAGAGTCCAACTTTTAAAGCCAACAGCACTTGTGAGGCAGCATAGACTCTCAGAGTAGGCTGTCATCTACAAAGAAAATCCATTCCATGTTTAAAGAAGGAAGTGATGCATCTCTGAGGAATTTAACTGTGTTGGGCTAATGTGTTTTACATATTCTCTTGTCTCCAACAAGTGCCAAGGGAGGTTTTATCAGTTAGCAAAAAATAAAAATGGTGCTCCTTGGTTGACTTCTATTTTCTCCATATACTCTGTGTGCCTAGACATGTATGTTTTCTCCCCCATTGGAATGTATGCTTTTTGAGGACAGGGATTGTTTTTCTTTTACTTTGTTACTGTTGTTGTTCTGTGTGCGCTTTACTTCCTTTGTCTTCTCAGCGCTTAGCATAGTACCTGGTACATGATCAGCAATTATAAATACTTGTTAACCAACTGATACCAGTCAGTATAGTTGGGTGAGGAAAATAGATGATTATCATCTCTAGGTCCAGGAAAGATTCCAAGAAAATCTAGCTAGAAGATGAAATGGTAAAGTTTAGTATGGCTGTGATAAATAGGGAGTTTAGGTACTTCGTGAACATTTTTACCTGAAGTTGATACTCTAAATTAATTCGACTTTCTTTAGGGAATTGCAAAAACCTAGTCTGGGTTAAAAAAAAAAAAGACTCTTTTTGAACAAGTAGCCATTTTGATTATAATTGGTGTTGATTTGAAAGGCATCCTCAACTTGAATATTAATAACCATTAATGAAATTTTATGCAAATAATTCTTGATTTCTAAAGGAAATCCATCCATCCAACAAATACAGGCATTAAGCATCCCTTGCATATGAAATGTCATGTGTCCAAAACTGAATGACCTCTATGCCCTCTTGGAGTCAATTTTATATCTTTCAGATTCTCTTTAAAAAAATATAGCTCCCCATTCTTAACTCCCAACCTTTTACCTTCCTTGGTCAAGGAAGAAATACCACTCATTTAAGCTGCCAAGAAATGCACAAATACAATTAAATGATCAAATGCCATTTTAGAAGAAGGAATGGTTGTTTTACAGAGCCTCTCCTCAGTACTTGAACTATTTGTCTTTATAGGCAGGGGCTGAATAACTTATATTTCCCTTAGTAGTAGAAGCAGCTTGGTACAAGAGTTAGAATATTGAATTTAGGGGTGGCTGGGTGATGCGGTGAATAGAGCACCAGCCCTGAAGTCAGGAGGACCTGAGTTCAAATCCAACCTCAGACACTTAACACAAAACTAGCCATGGGACCTTGGGCAAGTCACTTAACCCCAGTTGCCCTACCTTCCCCTCTCCAAAAAGAAAAAAAAAGAATATTGAATTTAGAGTCAAGAATATCTGAGTTTGAAATCTACCTCAGACACTTCTACCATCTTTGTGGACCTGGGTATGTCATTTTATCTTCTATCATTCTCAGTTTCCTCATCTGATAATAGACCTACTTCACTGGGTTTTTTTGAGGAATAAATGAAGTAATATATGTAAAGACTTTAAAAACCTTAATGTGATATTTAATATTAGTTCTTTTATATTTCTTATTAGAAATGATAAAGAGCTTGGCACATAGTAAGTCCTTGATAAGTGTTTTTTTTTTCATTCCTTTAGTGAAAAATAGAAATTGAGGCAAAAGATGACCTAATTTGCCTTCATAAAAGAATCAGTTAGGATGGAGAAGACCCTCAGAGTTTCTGGCCAGATTAAAAATAGTCACTATTTACACTCACTCTGAGCCTTCAGAATGCAAACAATGAACTTAAAAAGGCCAGAGCCTCCCCCCTGTGTCCAGGGCTATAACTAGTCATCATGACCAATGTCTCCCCACAGACTCGGATGCCTTGAAAGGGGAGTGAGGCTTTGCATGGCTCTGCCTAACTTCAATCCACTTGCAAGTCAAGACATCACCCTCCTGATAGAATTGGTCATCTATGAGAAGAAAGGATAAATCACAACAATCTGAGTAGTGGAAAGTCCAACTAGATTTAGAGTTAAGGACCTGGATTTGAAACCCAGTTTAATCACCTTGGATGGGACCTTGAATAAATTCTTAACCTTCCTAGGCCTCATATGTAAAATAGGACTTCTTCCAACTCTGAGCTGTGATCCCATGACTTATAAGGTCCCTTTTATCTCCAAATCTATGATCCTAAAGCTATGTAAATCACCTTAACAATAGCCAAGGACACACCCCCAAATTTTTAAACATTTATTTTGTGAGAAGTCCTGTAATAGGTAACTACCCTGTATATATAAAACCAATCCTATTCTCAAGGAGATTGCAGTTTAATTGGGCAAGAAAGGACATTTACATGAATAGTTATATATAAGGACAGTTAAATAAGTACAAAGAAGAGATCTGTGCCAAGTACTGTGAGAAATTTGAAGAAAATGCTTCTCCCTAAGGAAAGAAGGGAAGGGAGAATTAGCCAGAGGAAGCTTCGTGAAGACATGTTACCTGACTTGGACCTTAAAGGAAGAGAAGCCTTAATAATAAGATGAGTATTGGGATGCATTGTGGGAGGACATAAGCCAAAGGTACAGAAATAGTAAAAGGATAGGGCAGCTAGGTGGCACAGTGAGTACTGAGCACCAGCCCTGGAGTCAGGAGGACCTGAGTTCAAACGTGAACTCAGACACTTAACACAAAAACTAGCCATGTGACCTTGGGCAAGTCACTTAACCCCAATTACCCTCCCCAAAAAGCCAAAGAAAAAATTAGTAAAGGATAGGGTGAGAATACTAGACAGAGCGTATATGAAGTGTGACTGGATCATAGCATGTAGGATAAGGTTCATCATATGACCTGAAGTTAGACAGATTAACTTACCTCTGCCTTGAAGAATCCTTGCAGCTTCCTTTAAGAATTGGCTCTAGGGTCATCTGCAGACCACCTTTCTCAAACGTTTTGATTGTTAATGTTTGATCTCTCTCCTTCATCTTTGAATTATCATATGTATATTTCCCTGTTTCTATGTTCTACCCCTCTACTCTTGGTAGGATATTAGTCCTGTTTTGCTTTTTTTCTAAATTTTGTTTATTTTTGTTTTCCTTATATCCCCATCACCTCGAACGGTGCCTTGAACAGCAGCAGGCCCTTGATAGAAGCTTCATAAATTGGATTAGATTGGGGGTGGGGGAGAGTATGGGAATAGGGCAAGATCATAAATTTACATTTAATTCTGCAGGCACTAGGGAATTAATATAAATTAAGTTGATGTAAAATCAAGTTGAGGATCCTAGATTTATAATTAGGAGGTTCCTTAGAGGTCTTCTAGTCCCGTATGTAATAAATAAGGAACCAGAAATACAGAACCCATTGTCACTCAGGTTAGAATTTACTCAGTGGTAAGAGGCAGGCTTTGAACTCAGATCTTTTGATTTCACACCCACTGCTTTTTGAAACTATGCCATGCCTTTCCCAAACAGAAGGAGGCCCTCCCTGAGGCTGAAACTCAGCAATTTTAGATTATGGGATTGATTTACTGTCACTTGCACTAAGAATGCCCCTGAAAATAATCCCAAACCGCATTATTACACAAAGAATTTTTTTCTTCCTCAGGCTCTCTGACTCCTCCATTAATCCATTCAAAGACATACACACACCATGAAAGCTAGGGCAAGGAAAAAATGCACCTCCCCACATACCCCAGCAGCATCCCAGAAGGTCCTCCTTTAACCAAAGGGATTATTTCATGCAACAAGGCAGAGGGAGGCAGCTAACAGAAGATATTTTCCTAGCCTGGTTAGAGGATCACTACTTTTGCAGATCAGGGCGATTCAGTTCTGATGTTTCTTCATGTTGTGTTATTGGCTAAGATTCTTTCTTTAAGCCGAAAAGCTTTTTCTTTACCTTAGGTTTGGGAGGCAGGGAATATTGCCATAGAATCTATAGTTAGAAATACTCACATTTATTTCTGTGTCCTGAAAATGCATAGTAAGTGTTCACTGCTATAACATTTGGGGGTTTTGTTATTGTTGTTCTTGTTTTTCTCTTGGCTCTTAACACACATGTCACATACTTAGGGACTTTGGCTGTGTGTATTTCCACATATGAATTTTAAAGAGCAAGTTTTTTTCCATAAAATTGTGTATTATGAAATGTCTGTGGCAGTTGCTTATACAAATGTTTCTCGCTCAAGTCTGTTACAACAGGAAAAATATTTTTAAAAAATTCCAGGTGGAACCAAGATGGTAGAGAAAAGGCAGCAACTCTCTTAAACTTGCCCCCAAAACCCTCTGAATACCCTTAAATAATGCTGTAAATTAATTCCTGGAGTGGCAGAACCCACAAAAAACAGGGTGAAATAATTTTCCAGCCAAATACAACTTAGAAGGTTAATAATAAAGATATGTGCCAGCAAGGTGAGAATGGAGCAGGCTGCAAAAACACAGATCAGGTCCCAGCAAACCAGAAACAGGCCTTGGGAGTCACTGAATCTGCTACAGCAACAGCTGCTTCCAGAACTCTCAGACCACAGAGAGAAGGGGGTCAAACAACTGATCAGAAAGAGATTACAGTGGTCTCTTTGTTGGCATTAGGGGCAGGACTCTGTTGCTTTGCAGGGTTGATCAGATCAGGGTTGCAGTACTGGGTGGCATTCTCAGGGCAAAGAGAAGCAGTAGCACACCAGAAAGGGCAGCAGTGGAGCAGACACCCTCGTCACAATTCCAAGGCAGGAAAGAGTGTTCGTCGTCTCTCGCAGACAAGAGTACAGGCAAGGAGAGTAGTAAACACCTCTCCTTTGATCATACCACCTTGGAAGAACTGAAAACTTCCAGATTGCCAGAAGTATCTCTGAAAACAAGTGCACAAAAAGCCTGAAGCTTGGGACAATACACCCTCCACCCTAGAAGCAGAACCCTACTTTAACAAAGAGTTAAAAGTTAAGAAATAGACTAGGAAAAAATGAGCAAACAACAGAAAAAAAAATCCTGACCATAGAAAGTCACTATGGTGACAAGAAAAATCAAAACACACTCAGAAGATAAAATAAAAGTCAAAGCTCCTACATCCAAAGCCTCCAAGAAAAATATGAATTGGTCTCAGACCATGAGCTCAAAAAGGCTTTTGAAAATCGAGTATGAGAGATAGAGAAAAAAATTGGGAAGAGAAATGAGAGTGATAAACAAAAAAATCATGAAGAGTCTATAGCTTGGTAAAGGAAACACAAAAAAATACTGAAGGAAAAAACACCTTAAGACTAGACCAGATGGTTAAAGATGTATAAAAAAAAACAAAAAACCAATGAGGATAAGAATGCATTGAAAAGCAGAATTGGCTAAATGGAAGAAGAGGCATAAAAATTCACTGAAGGAAAAAAAACTTTTTTAAAAATAAATTTGGCCAAATGGAAAAGGAGGTACAAAAACTCACTGGAGAAAATAATTCCTTAAAAATTAGAATCGAGCAAATGGAAGCTAATGACTTTATGGGCAATCAAGAAATAATAAAACAAAAACAAAAGATTTTAAAAATAGAAAACAATGTGAAATGTCTCATTGGGAAAATGGACCTGGCAAATAGATCCAGGAGATATAATTTAACAATTATTCTACTACCTGAAAGCCACAATCAAAAAAAGAACCTAAATGTCATCTTTCAAATAATTTTCAAGGTAAACTGCCCAGATATTCTAGAACCAGAGGGTAAAATAGAAATAGAAAGAAACCACTGATGATCTTTTGAAAGAGATCTCAAAATGAAAACTCCCAGGAATATATAGCCAAATTCCAGAGTTCCTAGGTTAAGAAGAGAGTATTGCAAGCAGCCAGAAACAAACAATTCAAGTATGATGGATCCACAGTCAGGATAACATAAGATTTAGCAGCTTCTACTTTAAAGGATTGGAGTGTTTGGAATATGATATTCTAGAGGGTAAAGTAACTAGGATTACAACCTAGAATCACCTACCAAGCAAAACTGAGTATGATCCTTCAGGGGGGATGGGGAGAATTGACATTCAATGAAATAGGGGACTTTCAAACATTCTCACTGAAAAGACCAGAGCTTAAATAGAAAATTTGATTTCCAAATAAAAGACTCAGGAGAAGCATGAAAAGGGAAAAAGGAAAGACAAATCAGTAGGGACTTAATACGGTCATGCTGTTTATAGTTCTACATTCAAAGATGATATTTGTAACTCATAAGAACTTTCTTATTATTAGGGCAGTTAGAAGGCATATATATAGACAGAGGGCACAGGTGTGAGTTGAATATGAAGGGATGATAATTTAAAAAATAAAATTAAGGGGTGAGAGAGGAATGCACTGTGAGAAAGGGAAAGGTATAATAGGGCAAATTATTTCACATAAAAGAAATAAGAAAAAGCTTGTATGGTGGTGAGGAAGATGGGGCAAGTGAGAGGGAGTGAGTGAACCTTATTCTCATAGGAATTGGCTCAAAGTGGGAATAACTTACACATTCATTTTGGTATAGAAATCTATCTTACCCTACAGAAAAGTGGGGGGGGGAGGGAAAAGAGAAGGCTGAGGGGTAATAATAGAAGGGAGGGAAGATTGGGGAAGTCAGAAGCAAAACACTTAAGGAGGGATAAGGTGAAAGGAGAGAGAATAGACTAAGCAGAAGGGGAAAATAGAATGGAGGAAAATACAGTTAGCAATAGTGACTGTGAAAAAAAAATTGAAGCAAGTTTCTCTGATAAGACCTCCTTTCTCAAACACATAGAGAACTGAGTCAAATTTATAAAAATAAGAGCCTTTTCCCAATTAATAAATAATTAAGATATGAATGGTTTTCAGATTAAGTAATCAAAATTATCTATAGCCATTTGAAACAATGCTCTAGATCACTATTGATGGGAGAATTGCAAATTAAAACAATTCTGAAGTACTGCCTCATGCCTAATTAGATTGGCTAAGAGGGCAAAAAATGAAAATAACAAATGTTGGAAGGGATGTAAGAAAAGTGAGAGATTAATGCATTGTTGGTGGAGTTGTAACCTGATTCAGCCATTCTTTAGAGCAATTTGGAGCTATGCCCAAAGGGCTATAAAACCATGAATACCATTTGACCTAGAAATACCCCTACTAGGTCTGTATCCAAAAAGAGGTAAAAAAACAAAAAGGAAAAGGACCTCTGTGTACAAAAATATTTATAACAGCTCTTTTCTGGTGGCAAAGAATTGGAAATTGAGGGGATGCTCATCAATTGGGGAATGATTGAACAAATTGTGGTATGTGAATGTGATGGAATATTGGATGAGCAGGATGCTCTTAGAGAAACCTGGAAAGACTTACAGAAACTGATGCAAAGTGACATGTACTGTGTACAAAGTAACAGCAATGTTATAAAATCATCTCACCTGTGAATGACTTAGGTATTCTCATATACAATGACCCAAGACAACCCTGAAAGACTTAGAATGAAAAATGCTATCCATCTCCAAGGAAAGAACTGATTTTGTTGGTGTCTCAGTGCAGATTGAAGCATGCTATTTTTTATCCTTTCTTTACTTTTCTTGAGTTTTTTTAAATCTATGTTTTCTTTCACAACATGACTATTATGGAAATGTCTTGTATGACTACACATGTATAACCTATATCATATTGCTCACCTTTTCGTTGAGGGGGATAGGAAGGGAGGAAGGGAGAGAATTTGGAACTCAAAGTTTTTAAAAAGTTTTTAAAATGTTAAATGATATTTTTACATGTAATTGGGGAAAAAATAAAATACAAAAAAAATCCTCCATTTAAAAAAGCGTAGCACATAATGAATGTTCCTTGTTAGTGCATTTTGTTCTTAAATCAAGTAGAAAGAAATTGCTTGAACAGCAATTTTTGTTTCTTCTCATAACTTTCCATGAAGCGTGCCCAGTGTTATTCTTTCTGGAATCACCAAAGATGGCAGTGATAGGATTTGTTTTCACTGGCACACCTGGAAGGAGGAGGCCTTAGGCTTTTAGCAAATGAAATGTAACAAAAACAACCAAATGCAGTGACTTAGTTGACCCCAGGGATCAGTCAAAATTTGGGTGGACTCCTCCAAGCCCTTCCTGGGAACTGTAAAATAAAATAAAACATAGGGCAAAAAATACTCAGTGGACAAAGACTTTTCCTGTTATAGACACCCGAAGATCCTATCTCTTTCAAAGTAATGTGATTCTTTTTCTCTTATTTCTGGAATGTTCCCAAAGAGTTTAAATAAGATAGGTAGCTTATATCCTGAAATGTGCCTTGTATTACACTGTACACTAATTTTGAAGACTGAATTGTCTGAATTAAGAATTGAAGTCTATTTATAGGTGAAGTTAAATGTTTCACCTGTATTAAGGGACATGTGGCCTAGAGAAGAGAAGACTCTAGGAATAACACAGTAGTCTTCAAATCTTGGTTGGATTGCCATGTGGAAGACTGATGAGCCTTGTTCTGTTTAATCTCTGAAAGAAAAATGAGGACCAATTCAATCAATGTTGCCAGGGCAATATTGCCATTCAATAAAAAGAGTAACTTGCTAACAATTAGAAGTGTAGGTAGTGGATTCCCCTCCTTCCTGGAAATCTTAAAGCAAAGATTGAATGACCACTCTTCAGGGATGTTGTAATGCAAATTCTTGGTTAAGGCTACTTAGACTCTTACATAGACTCTTAGACTCCTTCCAGCTTTGAGATTCTATGATTCTACTTTAGGGCTAGTAATTTAGTGATACTGATAGCAAGTGAATGTTTATTTTTATAGAATCAATAACAGATCATAATACTGAGGCAGCTAGGTGACAGTGCATAGAACCCTGGACCTGAAGTTACAAAGATCTGAGTTCAGATTCCTCCTCAAATATTTACTAGCTATATGACCCCTGGACAAGTCATTTAAACCTCTTGACTCAGATTCCCTATCTGAATCATAATAACCTACTTCCCAGGGTAGTCATGAGGATCAAATGAGATAATATTTGTAAAGCACTTTGCAAACCTTACAACTTGATTTAAGTGCTAGCTATTTTTCTAGAAATAATATGTAAATATGTGTAAATTTGTATATGTACCAATTATATATAAGTATATATAGACTATATCTAAATAGTAGCTATTATTATACTTCACAGACTGCTTCTACAAGTTATGACCTCATTTGTAGAGTGTTAAGACAACTCTTGCCAAGGTTTGATCAGCCCACTTCCTGTTATAGGGGCACCTTCTCTTATTTGGTTTGAAAATTCATGCCATTTTAATCATTTGTTTGAATTAGACCTGAGGACCCTTTTAAAATGCATATGTATTACCTGGGAAGGAAAATGGGGCTGGAAGAGTGGAAGGGGCTAGATATATCACATTAACACATAGACAAGTTGCCTTTTTTTAGTTTGGGAAAACATGGAGCAGAACCCTAAGGGAATAGATGAGTAGAAAGATGTGAACTCAGAAGACTGAAGTATAATGCCTCAATCTCTATTAGATTATAAATTCCTGTGAGCAGTACTCCCTACTTGTAGTTGCTTAATGTTTAAATGAATGACCGAATGAAGTTGTAATAACAATTTAGGTCTATTAGAGTAAAAGAAGAGGAGGTGTCAACACGTATTCAAACAAATATTAAATGTATACAAAGTGATAGTCCTTTGAGATTACCTTTGTCTACTCTGCATGCATCTTTTATGTACCAAGTTATTTGCATGTTGCTTTCCCCCATTAGAATGTGAACTACTTGAGGGCAGGGACTATTTATGCCTTTCTTTGTGTCCCCAGCACTTAACACAGTGCCTAGCACATAGAAAGTGTTTAATGAAGGCTTGTTGACTAATCCAGTAAGTTGAAGTCACCAGACTAGATCTCAGATTTTCCAAAAGAAGTTAACTATATTATTGCTTTTGTATCTATCCTCTTTTCCTCTCTTTTGTTGTCTTTTCAAAATCTTATTATATCAGATTGGCCATGCATCCCTCATCATATCTTTTTAAACAATTCCCCCATTTATCTTCTTTGAAACTGTCTTGGTGTCTTCTGGATTTCATTCTTAACTTCCCATTTCTCTTGAGCTGCCTTTACCCTATAGAATTGTTGGCCAGGAGATCCTACTTACACATTTTTGACTCCTTTTGCCATCAACTCTTCTCAGATTGACACAACATCCACCTCTTTCACATATTTTAAAATAGAGTGGTCACTTCTCCCTGAGGTTCCCATTATTTCCACTTCAACAACCAGTTTCTCCTTGTTGGTAAGATTCAAATACAGAATAACAATTTATGTCATTGCTTACCCTCCTTTTTGATGGATGGCATTATTAAGGCAAGCCAAAGATTTATGGCTGCTCTGCTTTTGGCAGAAACACTGACAGCAGATGCCTAGATAATTGAAGTCCCTCCATCACTGCTGTACCATATCTTTGTATCTATTTTAGGGTGTTTCCTGACCTGCTTCTCCCTTTATGGACTGTTTCCTACCTCTGTTTAAGATACTCCCTCAAGTAGTATCTGTCTTCATTGATCATCAACCAAATGCTTCCTGCTCTACTTTCCTGCCTTGGTTCCAGGATTTCCTCACATAATTAGATCTTCATGTACAATGTTGGGCCATCCATCCTTTTCCTTTTAATCTCTTCTATTTCTTTGTTATGCTCTTCCACAGTCGTATTCTAGTTATTCATATTCTAGTCATGGTTGCCACAAGAAGTCTCATTGGTATCTGTGTATGAGAGCAAATGTATCTCCTTGTCTTATGGTCTATATTTCACCTCACTTATTATTTAGAGGTTGTGTGTTTATCTCTAGGCACATAATGAATTTCATTATAGGTTTCCTTTTGGGATTTTTGTCCTGTGAATTATTGGGTTGCTAGCTGGCACAGTGGATAGAGTGCTGGATCTGGAGTCAAGAAGACCTGAGTTTAAATCTGGTTATAGATACTTACTAGCTGTCTGTCCTTTAGCAAGTCATACAACCCCAAACAGAGGCAAACAGCCTCATTTTCTTCATCTGTAAAATGGGGGTGATAATAACACCCACCTCACAGAGTTGTTCTGAGGATCAAATGGGATAATATTTGTAAAATGTTTACTTAGCACAGTACCTGGCACGCAGTAGGCACTGTGTAAATTAAAGCTAGCAGTAGCAGCATTATCTCTTCCACTGTCATTCTTTCTACTTTGTAGCTAGGTGGTGCAGTGTAGACTATACCTGGATTCAGGAAGACTTTACTTCACAGCTGGCCTCAAGATACTTACTAGGCTCAGTGACCTTTGAGCAAAGTCATTGAACTTCTTAAGGACTCTGGATGTCTCTCTAGGACCAAAACATAGAGAAGTCCCTTCCCAAGAGCTGCCTGCACCAGTGAAATCCCAGGAAACAACCAGCCACTAGTATAGAGAATCAATTTCCAATGTAGTTGGATCAGCGTAGTTGGAATCAACCTCAACGTAGTTGATCCCCTGCCCAATTATAACCCCAACTTGACTTTTTCCTTTTTTTTTTTTTCTAGGTATCACAAGCATCACAGAACGAATTACAGAAGAAAAAGAGACGTGCCCCAGCACCGCCACCACCTCCACCACCACCACCAACTCCCCTCATCCCAAACAGGACAGATGATAAGGAAGAGAACAGGAAGAGCACAATGGGTGAGAGACATCTTTCTTCTCTTGATTTATGCATGTGCCTTGTGGATCGGCTCTTTGCTTCAGTTTCTAGGCTTGCTGTTAACAATGAAAAAAGTCGTTTCAGGGTTGTAGTATAATATGGAAAAATATTTATGCTGAAGAAAGAAAGTCTGGAAATCAAAATGTTTGCCTGATGGCAGTTATGGGGACACATGCAAACTTTGTAGCTGAATGATATCCATAGGGTAGAAGAAGGTAAGACAAAAGAGAAAGGAAGTCAGGAAGGAAAAGAATGAATAAGAGTTTGTGTTGTGTGAGAGAGCTTGTAAATCCATGCATTTGGCACCTATGGAAGTATTTTTAAAGGATATCTGCTGAAAATGATTATGTTTAGGCCCATGATATTTGTATATCATTTGACCATGTTCAAGAACCATTTGCTTTTGACACACCAAGTCCTTGAAATTAATCTCCATTTATGAATTCTTTACATGTAGAGACCCTGAAATGCTTCAAGGGGGGGGGGGTGGAGAGGCAAAGAAATGTGAACTTCAGGTAACTTTTCTAGAAGAAAAAGGTTCACTGATTCAAAAACACAGATATTTAAAAATTATGCAGTGAAGGGATTTCAGAAATGAATTGTATAAGAAAACAACTGCTGAAGAGCATAGAAAAGTCAGTTATGAAAGAATACCCCAGTTCATTGGAGCTCATTATCCCAAATGATAATGTACCTGAATATGGTCTGTAATTACCTGCCTTTGGCCATGTGTCTCACAGCAATCGAAGACCATATCTGCTCCTTTGTGGGAGTTGCCTGCCATGTCTTCTTGTGGGAGTCCAAAATTTTAATAAGAACCACTTGACTCAGTTCACAATCTGAAGGAGTTCATTATGCTGAGAAATAATCGAGCCCATATTTCATATGAATCCATCTGTTTTCTTTTCTTGGGAAAATCCAATCTTCACATCACCTTCACATAAGCCTCCCCCCCCCCAATTCCATGATGAGACATCCCTTACTCTCAGCCATTATTTCTGCCAAACACCTGCTTATTCAAAAAATTATCTTTTAGACTCTTAGCAAATCATATATGTCCTACCATAGGCTTGTTTGTAAGAACTAAATACCTATCCTCTTTTAAAACTCTGTCTAAAAATGGAAGAAAAACCTTAGGTATGTGGGTCTAAGACTTTTACCACTATGTCTAATACCTCTTGTTAGAAACAAAAGTGACAACATGAGTTGGATCTAGTCAAACCTAAATCTGGACTAGAACCATCATATTTCAGGAGAGGGGAGCCACCTGCTAGTCCAGCAAGAGGTTTCAGTCTTGTCTCTGCCTCTCCTTCTCTCTTCTCTGTCTCTTCATCTCCTTCCCTCTCTCTCTTTCCCTCTTCTCCTTCCCCCTTCTCTCCTCTGTCTCTTTCTCTATTCCTTCCTTCCTTCCTTCCTTCCTTCCTTCCTTCCTTCCTTCCTTCCTTCCTTCCTTCCTTCCTTCCTTCCTTCCTCTCTCTCCCTCTCTGCCTTCCCTTCTCCCTCTCTCTTCTCTGTTTCTTTGTCTCCTTCCCCTTCTATCTCCCTTTTCCCTTACCTTCCCCCTCTTCCTCTCTCCTTTCTATGTGTTTCTCTCCTTCCTCCCTCTCCCACTCTTCCTTTGCTTCCCCTTCTTCCTCTCTCTTCTCTGTCTCTCTCCTCACTCCTCCCTCTCCCTGCCACTTCTCCTTCTCTCTCCTCTGTTTCTTCCTCTCTTCCTTCCTCCTTCCCTTTCTTTTCCTCTCCTCCTTCCCTTCCCCTTGTCCCTCTTCTTCCTTCTCTTTTCTCTTTCTCTCTTTCCATTTCCCTCTCCTTGCCTCTACTTCCCTCCTCCTCATTCCCCTTCCTCTCTTTGTCCCCCCACCTCCCCTCAAGCATACATGTCCATTTATATTTCATCAGTGTGAGTATTCCTTCCACTGAGCATATCATACCTCCTCCTTTTTCAAAAGACAAACTTATGTTCCCATTTCTGAACCGCTCCTTAGACGTCTCCCAACTCAGTAGCTTTCTCTGCTCTGGCATGATCCTTTTTTTTTTTTTTTTGGCTTGCTTCCAAGCCACAATCAGACATTGGAATTAGAGTTTATATATGACTACTTTACATACACTCATGGAAACACACACACACACATACACATAGGTAGTATATAAAAGTATAACTGAACAGGCTAGACTAATACCACTAAATATGGAGTGATATATTAGAGAAAAAAGGAAAATCTGTGCAGTTTCGGAGAACACATTTTAGATATATGGCCATTTAGAGGAGAAAAGTCATTTCTGCTTTTTAAAAAGTAATTGAAGTTTTTTCATCAAGATGGTCTAAATTACAGACAAAATAAATCAGCTAACTAGGCTTGAACTGCCCTCCCCTTCTACATGTAAAAATAATTTACTTCATAACATGAACCAAAAAAAGTTAGTATTTTGCCAACCTCTGCTTGGCTTCTTTCCTGTGTATCTTTTTAAGTTCAAGCAGTGCAAAGTATTGAGGGTGGTTTTTAATGTGTAACTTTGGGAAGTAATATCATTACTTTATCATAACACTTTATGCATGTTTAATCTTATTAATATGTATATGTTATGGCCCAGAAAATGTCTGACAAAATAAATTTTGCTCTGAGGAAAAAAAGGTATGAACAAGATTTATTTAGATTTTTTAAAAGCCAATCTCTAATCTGACACGGTTTCATTCTAGTCGATCTGGAAAGTATTTTGATACAACTAGAGAATTTGCTAAAAGAAAAAAAAAACCTCAAAAGAGAAGATCAATAATCCCTTCTTCACATGTAGAAGAGTTCACAATAAAATCAACGACATGGTATTATTAAATATTTTTAATAACGATTTAGAAGAAAGAGTACCCACTGAAATCAGTCAGTTAGCAGGTGACACTAGAATGTTTCATTTCCAGAACCTTCATTTTCTAATCCAGTAAACTGAAGCCTAGGGATAGTAAGTGGCTTTCCTTGTGTTATACACATAGCTAATAGCAGAATCTCTTGAATGGCATCCATTAATCAGAAACCAGGTGTCCTGATCCCCTGTATACTCTCCCACTATACTATTCAGCTTCTCTCCTAAACTCATCCAGTTGAGCCTTGAATGAGGCAACTGTAGAAGAAATAATAGGAAGCGTTCCATAAGGAGCAGTGTGGTACAGTGCATAGAGCCAGCCATGGAGCCTAAGCTAAAACTCTACTTCTGACATCTATCCTGACCATTTGATCTTGGACAAGATACTTAAGCTCTCAGTGCTCTAGGCAACTCTCAAGATTTCTGAGTTGCAGACAATATACCAACCAACATTGGTTAAGTTCCTTATTGGGGGTTCCTTAAACAGTGAAATCACAGATCCCCGGCCTTGTCAACATAATAGTAAACTCATTTCCCCAAGAAGTGCTAGGTATGGGAAAGTTTGAATAAATAAACAGATGATCAATCCATAACAACTTATGGATAGTTTTTTTTTAATAACAGAAATACACTCATTCATTTAGTGACTAACGTGTGTTGAGACATTCATTGTTCAACTGAGGTTAACAGTCCCTTTTAGCTCAGTAGATGGAATAATCAGTGCAAAGCATTTTACAAGCTTTAAAGTGCTATACACATGTCAGTTACTATTATTATGAATGATAAGCATGTTTGCTTATAGTCCTTTTCAAGCCCAGAATTTAGATTTTCATCTGCATGTCCACAGACCACATCTGCCAAAAACTACAGATTGGAGTTGGATGGACATGTTTTCATTTGAGCCATAACATATCCATTCTTTTATAAAATGTACAAGTGTATGTGCATTTGGAGTGTGTGTGTGTGTGTGTGTGTGTGTGTCAGAGAGAGAGAGAGAGAGA
>NW_027185761.1:3267328-3542154 GCF_028583685.1 Petaurus breviceps papuanus | reverse complement strand
GAGAGAGAGAGAGAGAGAGAGAGAGAGAGAGAGAGGAGAATTGGAATCATATATCTCAGATTTCTTTTTGAAAGGAAAGGTGTCTCTCAGCTAAAGCTTTGGAAGTAACTAGCCCATTGATTCCATATAGGTGTTGGACGACAGGTGCCACAGAAGCCTCCTAGAGGCTCTCCTCGAGGCCCACCCCAGTTAGTGCTTCCCCCCCCCCCCCCCCACCCCCCTCCAGACACAGATATTGTGGATTCTCCAGGGTTTCACTGTGAAGCAGATGGGACAGAATCCTCAGAACTGGGACCCAAACGTAGGTGTTTTATTTCAACTCTGTCTTTACTGTTCATTTCTCTGATGGACTTCTAATGGATGAATTTCCAGACTTGCCATTCTGCTCTTCGGCCATATATGTTTTTCCTTTCCAGCCTCTCTCCTGAAATGAACAATGCAATATGTTGGGTTTTTAGCATGGAATGTGCCATGGGTGAAATACTGGAGCATGTAGAGACATATTTAATTTGTGTGTGGTTAGAATTAAAGCCAGAGTGATACTTTTGTGGCCAAGGACAGTCAGTAAGGATATCATGTTTCTCTCATTAGAGATGTCTTTAAAACATCCTTACTGATAGCACAGCCCACTAAATGAAAATGTTGTTTTGTTGTATTTGGAGGCTGAGCATGGCAACCAGATAACTTGTAGGGTTTTTTCTTTTTTTTTTTTTACAACTTCACAGTATTAACAGCACAATATCAAACGGCTATTCTGCCCTTTTTAGAGTTGTTGAACAACTGGCTTCTAGACTTTGAATGAAAGACCACCATTTGATATAACAACAATAACACTACAGAAAACATATTCTTTGGTGCAAGAATATTATAATTTTATTTGTAAATAAAAACACGTATCGTATCATCTTTATTTTCTTTAACTTAGAGATTTAAAGGAATACACTGTGTCAATTGACAACTTGTGCCCTCAAGGCATTCTTAAATTCTCAATCCTTCTAGTGTCAACAGCATTCCTTGGGAAGGAGGAAACTGAGGCATTCCACTTAGCCTATGGTACTTATTGCCAGGGTATAACTTTCGATTCTTTTCCTTGTGTAAGCTATCCCTCAATGCCCAGTATGTTGAAATTGGGCTTTCTGATCACCATCACTAATATGTCATGGTTTAGAGGCAGCTAGGTGATGCAGTGAATAGAGCACCAGCCCTGAAGTCAGGAGGACCTGAGTTCAAATCTGATCCCAGACACTTAACACTTGCTAGCTGTGTTACCTCAGGCAAGTCACTTACCCCCAATTGCCCTGCCCTCCCCCCTCCAAAAAGCAAAAAAAAAAATTTTTTTTAAATATGTTGTGGTTTAATAAGTACCATAAGGTAGTCTAGCCTGAAGTCAAGGGATAGTTATATGGAAAAATCACATCATTGCCCAGTTCAAGCACCTGCTTGCCTTTGTCTCTTTCAAGTGTGAGTCAACATGTGGTGCTATTATGTTCTAAAGCTAAACCATCTTGGGATATGTAAGTAAGAATAGGCCCTTGCAGCTTTTTCCCCTCTCACTTTGACTCAAAATTATAGTTAAGTTGACTGGAGTTGGACTGCAGCTAATCCAGAGATGTTGTTCATATTGTTGTCCAGTTATTTCAGTCATGCCCGACTCTTCATGACCCCAATTGGCAAAGATATTGGAGTGGTTTGGCATTTCCTTCTCCAGTTCATTTTACAACTGAGGAACTGAGGCAAACAGGGTTAAGTGACTTACCCAGGGTGACACAGCTACTAAATTTCTGAAGCTAGATTTGAACTCAGGATCATCTGGCTCCAGGCCTGGCACTCTCTCCATTGCACAACTTAGCTGCTGTTGGAGTGGAAAAAGAAATGGGATTCAGATCCACTCTCTGCTGTTATAGTTGGCCTCTGCCGCCAAGTCCTTAATCACTCTGGGCTTCATTTTCTTCCATCTGAAAATATGAAAGGATTGGATTAAATGATCTCTAAGATTCCTTCCAGCTCTAGATTCTTTAGTTCTAAGACATTACCAAAGTCACATAGCTATTAATGAGGCAGATCCATGAATGGGACCCAGGTCCTTTGATAATTCAATGAGACTGTCAGAATTTACCTCAAAAATATGATAAATGGAAGTTCCCTTCATTGTTATTCGTAAATTATCATTTTCCATCCTTAAGACATTTTGTGTTTCTCTTATTTCTGATAAGGAAAGTGCTTTTGCTGAAATTATGATGTGTTGGATGTCAGGTATGGAGGTATAGGTTACCAGAGTTTGGGAAGAGACCTCCATTTAGGGAAAGTGTAAGAGATATTCCCAGAAAATTTATGTAACCTCTTGGGCCTCTACAGTGTCGGGGAAAGAGAACGCCTCTTCTCCAACTTGATTGGAATTGAGGAAGGGTAATTTCTGAGTCACATCCAGGGCCGTAGAACTAAAGAAAGAAAGGAAGAAGGAGCCTCGGTTTCTTTATGTCAAATGGTTCCATTTCTCCTTCCATGGCCCCTCCTTTTGGCCCTCTCTTTGTGCTTCATTTCATTTGTATATCTTCTACAATGAAACCTCTCCCCCACCCCCATATCCCAAATTAAACTAAGGCAGATATACAGAATCACCTCCATACTGTTCCCTACCCCAGGAACACACACACCCCAACACCCGGACATCCTCACACAGAAATAGTAGTGAGGAAAGATCCAAGATTCAAAGATAGGATAATCTCCTTATGGTCCAGGACTGCATCTAATTTCATCTTGTATCCCTCAATGCCTAGCACAGTGCTTTGTTCTTAAGTGCTCAATATCTATTTGAATGAATTATTCAGAGAGTCATAGAAGAAGTTTCCATGTTCCTTCTTCTTTTCCTTTCAGTCCCCCCACCCCTGAAACCATGAAACTTAACAGGTTAAAACATGAATCTTTCTTTGCTATAACTAGTTTGCCATGCTATGTACAGACTATTAAAAACAATGATCCTGTGTCCCTAACTGACCTAAATGCCTTAGTGATACAGGCTGGGGGAGGGGGGAAGGAGTGGGATGGGGAGTGTGGGGATGATAAGACAAAATGAACCCACTGTTTCCCCTTTGGTTTTATTTTTTCTCTAACATTTAACTGCATGGAGGGTCTAACCTCACCGGGACCTTACAATCCATCAATGCCACGGAAAAGTTCAGATTAGCCGATTTATATTTCTCTCCTGGTACTTCTTGGGCGGTGGCTTCTTTGGGGTCACCTGGTCTTTCAGTGACTAGATCCTCCTGGCTCCCTGACTACAGATATTCTCGGACCAGTTTCCAGCAGTTCCACCTGTCACCTTCCATTGAGCTCACTTGAATTTTCTCTCCTTTGTGACATGAATAAGTATTCATAGCAAATGTTTTCAAAGGTAATACTTTCTTTCACATACACTGTAGTATTGAGTCAACAAGAGCAGCAGTGATCTGCAAAGATGAATAAATATAAACACAACTAGAAGACCCTAAAGTAAAGACACTGTACTTGCCCTCTTATTCCCCACTCTGAGTCTTAAAAATAAGACAAGAAGAAGAAATTAAGCTTATTGATATAATTGTAGCCCATTCACCCACCTTCATCCATTTTCCATCACTCCTTGTCTCAGCTAACCTTTGAATCACTCTTACTTTGAGCCTTCTTTCCTTATCTCTTCAACCTCTTTAATACTTTCGCTGTCCTTCTCGAAAGCCCTCTAAGTGGCTTTCCCCACAGAAACTCAGATTCAGAAGGGAACAAAGAAACCTTATAATCCCATACCTGAACAGTAATCTCCTCTACACCAATTCTGAACTGTGATCATTCAGGCTTTGCCTGAGAATGCGTTGTCTCCTACGTTAGTTTATTTCCCTTTGGGTAGTTTTCATTTTCCTTCCATGGCAACAGAGTTTGCCCCTGCAGCTTCCACCAATCGATCCTGCTTTTGCCTTCTGGAACCAAGAAGTCTCATTCTCCTTCCAGATGACTGCCCCTCAGAGACTTGATGCCCACTATCATGTCTCCCTTAAGTCTTCTCTTATCCAAGCTAAACATCAACATCCCCAATGTTGTGCGTGATGTATCTCTAGTTCCCTCCCTTGACCTGGATGCTGTCTTCTGGAAGAACTCCCAATTGTTAGTGTCCTTCTTACCAGTCCTCACTCTGACTCATTTCCATCGGGCTGGGCTGTTGCTAGGCCTTGGCTTGACCATAATTACAGCTTTCTGTGTAAATGTAGCTTTTTGCTCCCCATGTTAAAGCTTTAAGCTATGGTTGAAGTTTTCCACAAGGTCACCATAAGTTGATTTACCTCAACTCAAAAAGAATTAGGAAGGCATTCTTTCCTGGTCAGTAGTGGGCAATATAGCTTTATTTGAAAAAGGAACATTCTCTGCAGTCAAAAGTACTAGGTTATTAGAGTGATTTCGCTGTCTAAGTCTTTAAAGAAGAATGCTGAGTAGAAGGAGCCTGATGCTTTCAACTCCCTTTTGTCACACCCTGGATTGAGATCATAATCTAACTTTGGTAATGCTCTGTGCTTCCCATTCCCCATCTGTAAAATGGAGATAATAATACTTGTACTAGACTCACAAAGTCAAAATGTAAATAGCTGTTTCAAAACGTAAAAGTGTGATAGATATATATTGTGCTTGTTATAGTTGTTACTATTATTTAGTGCTTACCAAGAAGCTCTGTAGTATATACCCTTCAATTTTCTGTATGCTTTGCTCATAAATACTAAGATTGTAAAACATTTTCTTTGTGTCATCATCTCAGGCATTAAAAATTCACTTCAATCTTATTGGATAAAGGGATAAAGCTGTAGTTTATATGTGATAGATAGATAGATAGATAGATAGATAGATAGATAGATAGATAGATAGATAGATAGACAGACAGACACACACATATATATGTATATGGAGAGAGAGAGAGGGAGGGAGGGAGGAAGGGGAGAGAAGGAGGGAGAGAGAGATCCGGATATTATTTGAGATCTTATTTTCATTTTTTAAATGCCAAGAATTGGACCCAACCCTTACTCTGTAGTTACTTCTCATCTATGATTGCCATCTTTTAGTTTGGAAAATATAAGATATGTTGTGATCAGGAGAAAATAGAGAAAAGAATAAAGTGACAAATGTGGATAGTTATCTAGCTAGCTAAACTCAAACATCTGACACAGTCAAATATGAATCCAAGCACAGAAATATAAGAGAATGCCAGATATTCACAGTACACCACCACTTCAAAACTGTTCCCATATGCCCCAGTAGATTGTTAAGAACACTACTCCAAGAGGGAATTTGTAGATACTGACTAACCTTCCCATTCAGCAGCCCTATGGATCATTCAAGCATTTGGCTACTGAAATGGAATGTTAGATTGAACTTTAGTTCAAGAGAGAGTGAATTCTATTCAGAAAGCATGTTAAGGACCAATTATGTGCTAGGTACTAAGAATACCTAGACAAAAAACAAAACAGTCCCTGCTCTCAAGAATCTTGCATTCCCCTAGAAAGAATACTAGCAAACACGTGGATTTGTAGGAGAATTTGGTAATAAATAAAAACATAGAAACCTATCAATCATTATCTTCTGTAAGTTAAGAATATATTTCTTAACAATAACCTTTAAAATGTAGTCATATATGGATTCCTGCAAATAGAACAGAATTAAATTACAAATGAATATTTCTCTTGAGCATAATTGAGCATATTTATAAACAAGATAATTCAACCTCCCCATTCTAATTCCATCAGGCAATAGAGGGAGAAAGTAAAAGGTCTTCCATTATGTGTTTCTCAGCCAAAAAAGAGAATTCATATACTTTTCCCCTACAATCATCTAACTACTGATCTAGTTAGGTCACATATAACCACTATTTTTCTTTCTAGACTTTTCTTCACATTCCCCAGGGAGCTGAATGCAAAAACTATGCCTTTTGCATTTCAAACCCTGGGCCAGATTTTATGGTCTTTGTGAGTATAGCTTTTTTGTTTTTTTTTTTAAGAATAGGTCACAGCTTTGAATCAAGGGGGTCTAATTCTATCAACAACAGAAAATCACCTCCCCAGCCCAATCACACATAAATAATTGAGGTTTTTTTGAAAAAAAAATTTTAGAATTCATTCATTTATTTATTTATTTTAACTAAATAATTTAATATTTAATAAATATTTATTGGAGGTAAATAAATCTCCAATAAATAATAATACTTAACTAATTTATTTAATTAATTTATTTAAAATAATTCCTTTTCTAAAAGCTGTTGTGTAAAGAGAAGCTGATACAGTTGGGAGGTGAGAGTGACCATTATCAGCCCCCCATTCCTAACATCTAGAAGATAATCAGGGAGACAGAGAAGAATCAAACTAATTGGATTCTAACTGCAGCATCTCTTTCTTCTATATCCCTTGACCTTTGCTATTCTGTCTAGAGAAGTTCTTGGTAGTAATTATTCCAGTCACTCTTCAGAAGCAGTAAGAACTAGTCCCATCTTAATTGTAGAAAAAAAATGAATATCCATGAGAGAGATCCTATTTGGGGGCCTGGCTGGAAATCAGGAGGAGAAAAACTGTCATCTGGGTTATTAGTTTGGCTGACTGTTATCCCCTTTGGTGTATGATGATGGAACGCATGACTATGCCTCCTTGAAATTGAGTTCTTGAAAGTTCTTACTTGTTAAAGCTACTGAAGAAAAGGCTGGGAGAGGTGTGCGCTCCAGGAACAAAGGTCTGTTTTCAGCTGTTGCTTTGATTCCATTAAGACTCATTCCTTCCTCCACAATCCATGACATCACCTTCTTCCTGGCAGCTCCAATTGAATAAGACAGCTGTCTTATTAGGCAGACCCAAGCTTGACTGGAAGAATACTTTATTGCACACAATCTGAGAGAAATAATTGTACCACATCATTTCTCAAACTTATGTGGAGCAGAAGTTGTTCGTGAATAGGGCTTTTAGGGATGGATTTGAGCCCTCCTAGAGTGGATAGTAAGAGTCCATTTTCTTGGGACAACGGAACAATTGTTCTGCTTACTATTTGTTCTTGAATCTTTTTATTCTCATTAAATGAGCTTTCCCATTAACCTTTAGACATCTCATCACATAGCTCTGTGTTTTGTGTGTGTGGCTAAAACAAGGCATTTGTGCTTGTGAGGTTTTTTTCTTAACTTTCTAATCAATGGCCAATGATTTGATCTGTACTGAACTTTTAATGTGCTTCACCCACCCCATGCTTGGTCACCCTGTTTGCATTGGACCGGTTTGAATCACATGATTTGCAGTGTTTCTAATGAATGTACTGTTAACAAGCGATCTATTACTTATCCCAATTAAAGGAGTTTGGGGATTTTAGGGTCACTGCACATGGAGTTTAAATTGCAGTCCCTTAAAAGGGTTTGAAGTAGAACAGATTAAACTTTTAGTTGCTACCTTTTCCTTGTGTTTTCTGTCCTATTAGTTTTATCCATAATGTCTTTTAGACATCATTGGGTCATAGATTTAGGGCTAGAAGGGACCACAGAGACCACCAAGTCTAGCCCCTACTTCCTTTTACACATGAAAAAATCAGGGCCCAGAGAGGTGAGGTTAATTACCTAATGTCACCCAGGCAGTAAATCAGCAACACTGGGATTTGAATTCAACTCCTGCTACTCCAAATCCAGACCCTTCCACTGTACCACCTGCCTTCCTTTATTAAAGTATGAGTGTGTGGTAGATGGAGGGGAGGAGGTTGACTCCCATCCACTTCTAAATGATACAGCTAGATAAAAGCACCTTCTGTAAGGGTCACCATGCTCTTTTTTCCCTTGTATTTTAATCCATGGGCCCAGGTTTCCTTCGAAAGAACTCTGTGGAGATTGGAATGAAAGAAAGGAAGGTTAGATTCCAGAAGATAAGAATAAAATTATTTATTTGTTTTATTATTATGTTAATATGCAAATAACATATTACAGTAATATATTATAAAGAATATGATATGATTTTATCATTAATATTATTAGAAAGAATCTAAGTTTTCAGAGCCATAGCCAAAGTTTAGGCAGTGGGGTATGGCGGTAGAAGAACCCTGGTCTTGGTTGTTAAGACAACTTAAGTTCTCCTCTCTCTGCCCCAATGTACCGTATAACCTCTGGCAAGTCACTACTGCTTTCTGGGCCCCAGGCTCCTCCCATGTACAATGAGAAGGTTAAACTAGGCTGCACTAAAATCTATTTCAGTTTTGTAATTCTGCAATCTATAATGATATCACATAAGCTTGTTGAATAAAGACAATAGCATTTTCCTTTTGATACTATGCCTTTCTTGGGAATGAGTTTCTGCCGTGACTTTAAAAGTTGGAGGGAAGGAGGGAAACAGCCCACTTACTTTATTACAACAAAATAGCTAATTCTAAAAGTGGGTTGAAATGGAAATTTTTTTTTTAATTCTTTTTTTATGGGGAGAGTCCTTCAGCCATCAGCTATGGGTTTAGGGAATCTTAGAGGCCAGCTCAGGTAAGCACCCTTCCCTACCAAGTCTATGTTTGCCTCTGAAATTCCCACTAACAAGAATGTAAGCTACACGGCTGCTCTCCCTGCTATGGGAATAGGCACTGAATCCATGAAAACAGGAAAAGGATAATGAATAAACTGCGCTTTCCCAGAAAATGAGAGGAAATCATTGACTGTGGGAGCAGCCTGATAGGAGTCCTGTTCCTACTCAGAAACAGATCAGAAAAAAAGGTAACCTCTTTTTTCCTGTGTGATACCACTGAACCATCTCCATCCATATCAATGAAAGTACTTCAGGGTTAAGTGGAAAATAGGGACTAAAGGGGGTGTACCCACTTTAGGATCAAGAAATAAAAGTAGCATAGATGTGATAGACTGAGGGACATCCTTGGAGGCCAAAAGACTAGAGTTCAAGTTCTCTTTGACTAGGAACAAGTCATTTAACTCCTTGGGGCCCATAGGCAACTCCTTAAGACTATAATAAGTTACACTATAGTTGTCGGTCTACATTGGTAACTGGAGTTTCCACATTGAGAGTTTACTGCCCAGAAGAAATCATAGGTCCAGAGCCCTTCTAAAAAGAGAAACCACAAAGAGTTCATGGTTATCAGTATGCTTAACTTGTGAGTGAAAAAAGTATTCTTTTATATTTACTAAGTCTACTCAAAATCCTATGCTATGTATAATCTTAAGCTCCATAACTTAAGAGGCATGTGGGACAATGTAGAGAAACAACTCAGAAGAGAGTCACAAAAATTAATAGGAAAGGAGAAAGGAGGTGAGATTATTTAGACAAAGGGCAAATGAATAATTGTCTTGTGGGTTATCATAGAAAGAATTATGACTTGTCTTCTTCACTGAACACAGAACAAGAGGAAATGGACTTTGACTGAAACACAAAAGAAATTAAAATTAGGTGAGAAAAAAATGCCTTGACATTGAAGCTTTTAAGACATTTATCTGCCTAGTGTAGCTTGACTCTGTGGGGATGTTTTAGCCTGAGGATAGAGGGATGAATTAGAGAACTGAGTATCTTAGAATTTTTAGAGTTAAGGAGACCACCATGCCTTTCTTTTTACAAGTGCCACTTTTTGATAGGTAAATCAGGCATCCTAATTAATATAAAAATTAAAATTACTTTTTTTTGTTCTTAAAGCCCAACCCTTTTGGTATGGAGCTGTGATTCTGGCAGTGTAGGGATTCCAAGAGTGGAAACTCCCACTACTGAGCAGACGTGAAACTTGTCTGTAGCTTGTGGTCTGAAAATTGCCTCCTGCATTGAGGGAAACCGGGAGGGTAAATGACTTAATGAATTGCCAGTGGTCACATAATTTGTATGTGTCAGAATTAGGACCTGAACTCAGATCTTCCTGGTTCCAGGGCCAGTCTTTTATTATTAGATAACCATCCTACCTCACTTTTAAAATTGAGGTTCTAAAAATTCATTTTCACTTGAAGTGTATTCGTAAATCAATCTGTTGTTCACTATATACAAATGAATTATTTTGTGCTTAGCCCAGTATTATGTTCAAAGATACTCAACCCCTGCCTTAGCCCCTGATCTTGACCATTTTAGCAGACCCTTCAAGAATGCAGTAGACAGGAAAACAGACTACCTATTCTGCCCTGGAAGGGGCAGTCCATTTATACAAGGTTTGAAACCTATTAGCAAGAATTATGGCAGAAACTGCTCCTGACTTTCCGCTCGGTATTTCCATTGGACAAAAGGTAGATTTTCCTCTGCTCTGGGTAACTGGATAGTGTCAGCTTTCATGGGCATTATAGTATTTGGTAAGTGAGTGATTTTGTTCAACTGAAATCAGATTCCATGAGCAGTGCTAAAATCCCCAAAGCTCCAAAATCATTCTTGATGGTAGACCTTTTATTTTGTCATGGTGTCAGCTTTACATATTTTCCCATTTCTTTTCCCCCTGCAGTTTATTGTTGTGCATCATTCCCTACACATGGCAAGCGCTTCTGACAAACTTTGCCTCTTCCTAAGACCTTCATACCTCTGGTATTTCCTGGGTGCCTCTCCTATCCTCCAGTTCTCCTGCTGTACCTGTTCACTTGTAGGACTGACATTTTGACTTCCTCTCCTCTGAATATGTACGTCACCCTACAGTCATATGGGTTGATTTTGCTAAGGTTTATGTGCCTTTGTTAGGAAGTAAACTTATTTTTATATGTGAATTCTCTATTATTGTAGACTGACCTCTCTTTGAAATTCTCCTTTTATTAGCCCATGGATATGTTCCTGTGAAAAAATGTGTGATTGGTTTGGTTCATTGTTCATTTCATTATAGACTTGATCATATTTTTATTATGTGTTACTCTCCCTTCAACAATTTATATAAACACATTACAGTATTATTTCTCATTTTCTGTTAAGCTAAATGAAGACTGTCTCTATTATAAAAAGTACATTCAGTTTAGATAGAACTGAGGTGGGCAGCATGATAAGGTAGAAAGAGGCTTGGATTTAGAGTCAAAGAATCTGTACCGGAATCTTAGCTCTGCTATGTGCTAACTTTGGTGTCCTCAGACAACTCACTCAGTCCCTCTGGACCTTATTTCTAAGGTTCCTTCCAGTTCTTAATGTGATCTGCTCAAATCCATTGGATTTGCCATGCATGACCTCACCTGGCAAGAGAAGTCTGACATAGTGGATAGAGTGCTTGATTTAGAGTTGGGAAGACCTGGATTCAGATCCTGCCACATTTTAAATTTGCATGAGTCTGAGTAAATTACTTAACCTCTCACAGCCTCAGTTTTCCATTCTGTAAAATGGGAATAATAGTAATAGCATCTTCCTCATAGGGTTGTTGTTAGAATCAAATGAGATAATGTATATAAAGCCCTTTGCAAACCTTAAAAGCAACTATTATTATTATTATTACACAAAAATACTAAAAATCAATCAACAAACATGTATTAGGCACTTACTGTGGGCCAGACACTATGGATGCAAGTACAAAGAATGAAACAGTCCCAACCTTCAAGGAACTTACATTCTGATGAGGGGGAAAACAAATATATGGAAAAAAGATGGCACAAATATAAAATGAATCAAAGTCATATATGTAAAATATATACAAAAAATGGTATTTGAGGAGAGAGGGCATTCCTAGTTGGGGAGGATCAGGAAAGATTTCATGCAGAAAATGATGAACAGCCCCAAGAGAATCAGACCACATGCTCTATATCCAATTTATCAGTGCTATATAAGTAAATGAAACCTTAGTCCTAAGCACCCCATGGATGCTCTTATAACAGTGTACTGTGCTACCTGTGTAGCCCTCCCCCCCCCTAAAAATTAACATGTCTAAGTCTTTGGGGAAATACAAGGTTCCTTTCATATCTTTGGCTACAGATCAGGCTACCGTGAACAACCTCAAAGGCCATCAGACATAGAGAAGTGCTCAAGAGAACACTAGTAATAAAAAGATTCCAAGTTCAAAATTTGAAAAATAAAACTAATATATCATACTGTTTTTTATGTAATAGGGGAGTTTTTTAATGTAAAAGATGTCATTAAATTTGAAGTATTCATCATTTCTCTGAAAAAGAATTTGAATTCTCCCTACTCTGAATCAAACAAATTCAGTATATTACTTGTCCTGTGTCATCTGGTACATTGCCATTGGAAATATCAGCTGTTACCTGACATGTCAACATGGCTGAGATTTATTATTAATTAAAGCCTAGATTATTTGTTAGATGAGGGTATAATGTTCATTTCGAATCATGATACATCTGCTCTTTTGTCAGTATGAGCCCATTCTAGAAGATTTTCCAGTATGGTAGACTCTCTGACAGAGCTTAGTCTCTAGCAGTATAACCTTGGAAAAGGCAGGGTTTACCCCCCTACCACAATGAAGTATTTTTCATTACAAGCATATCCTATTACCTCCATAGAATAGAAATTAGTATTGTTTTGACCCGACCTTAATGTGAGACATCAAGTGAGAAACAAATAAACTAGAAATAACTTTTAAATAATTTTTTTAAAGACCAGCTAAGAAGTGCTTTCATTTTTCTTTGGAATAAAAGACTTCTGTCACATAAAAGTCATGGTTATTTTACCTCAGTTCATCAAAAGGTGAGTCCAAATAAGGAAAAGGTAATGTCTGCCAAAACGTTGTGAAAGTCTCAGGATTTGTGATGATTTATGACTCAGATCTCTAATGTTGTAAAAATTAACAAGAATTCTAGCAACAAACTCTTATTTGAGAATATCTATTGCAAAAATTAAAATGGTGACAAATGGGCATTCAGAATAGTTGTAGAGAGGAACTGGAGAAAATTACAGTGTTTATGGGTTATAATTCTCTCTTTTTGATTCACATGTGCGATTTCATTTGTTAGAGGAACCACTCACAGTAAGGAAACTTTTTTTTTCACCATTGCAGATTAGCAATTGTTCTTCAATACATAGGTTTAGAAAGTTGCCTGAGAAGTGATTTTTCCAGCCATCACCTAAGCAATATGTATCAGAGCCAGGACCTGAACCCAGATTTTCCCAACAATGAGACTGGCTCTCTATCCGCTATTCCATGTTGCCTCCCATGACTCTGGGCTATAAATAGAGTGGATCAAACATCTAGAATTGAAGAATTAAGGTCAGTCTATATTGAGAAGTAAGATTCTTAGATGCGTGCTCAAAATAGAAGGCAGATAGATGCCTGTTAGCCACCTTGTTATGTCAACTTCTTTTAACCCCAGGACAGATTTGTGTGACTAAAATAGCTACAAGATCATGCCACCATTGATTTGTTAATTACCACAGTCAATATGAAGATAATCAAATATATTCGTGGTTTATTTTGAATATCATCTCAGTGAACTCCTATTATAGAGAATAGTGACCTGATCCAATGCTGAGTAAAATCCATTCTAATTCAGTAAACTTTTTTTTTGAAAATGTAAAAATTTCCTGGTTCTCTCCTGATGGTGAAATATTCTGGCCTTAGAGAATTATACTGAGTGAGGAGAATTTACCAGGTGAAGTACCTTTTCTGACACACTTTGCTTTCCAAGAAGATTTTACTTCTAACTGAGTGTATTCCATGGCTAGGCTCTTCCTAATCGGTTTTATTTTAATTTTGCTCTTGTATTAGTAGAGGAAAATTAATCAGTTTCACAGTAGTCCAGTTCCAGTTTCTATTCCCTCATCAATATTTGAACCTGTGACTTTCATACTGAGGATGGCTAAAAGTACTGTCTTCATAAAAAAGCTCATTTTAATGCCCCATAATGATATGAGATAACCAGATACCCCAAAGGCAACATCAAAAGAATGAAAGCTTAAACAAGTTGTATTAACCTATAAAAGTTTTGAGTTTGGTCCCAGTTGGGAAAACCAATCCAGTTAAATATGAAGAAGCTCACCACCAATAGGGTAAGATGCTAGGTAATGAATTCATTAGTCATGGAAATTCTCTTAGACAAAGAAAAAGAGAAGATGGTCCTTGGTCTGGTCCAGTCAGTAGCAGCGAGCACCCTAGCATACCCAGGATGACTGTCAACACAGGTTCTTAGATCTACTTTTTTAAAGGAAAGCAACTCAAAATGGGTTAACAATCTTGCTTTAATCAAGCATATGTCATTACCCTAGTTCAGGGGAAAAAAGGTCAGCACCCCAAACTTCAGAGAATACAGAGGTTACAAGCAGAC
The DNA here is from genome assembly GCF_028583685.1 of Petaurus breviceps papuanus. Taxonomy (NCBI): domain Eukaryota; kingdom Metazoa; phylum Chordata; class Mammalia; order Diprotodontia; family Petauridae; genus Petaurus; species Petaurus breviceps. The sequence continues at coordinate 3,527,987 of NW_027185761.1, read as the reverse complement.
AACAAATACAGACAGAGAAACAAATCAGCAGACAGGCTTCCAACTGTCTGACCATTACATCCATACCTAGTCATTTACCAGAGAGGGAAGCACCAACATCTGGGTTTTCAAGGCTGGGGGGGGAGGCCCCTCAATGGCTGCCCAGTGTCTCATCCGGTAAAATCACACAACTCTTCTCAAAGTGAGCCCCAAAGCAAAATCTCACATCAGCGTATATATAGCCTTCTTCTGGCTCAGAGAATGTCACCACCCTCTTGACCCCACTGCCTAATCACAAAGCAACAAGGTGTGGGCATTCCTGAAAAACAAACTTCCCGCCACAGGCTCCATGTGACCACATTCAGCCTATTAGGGGGCAGAGTATATTTTCAAATCAAGGAAGGTTCTCAGAGTCACTTAAGCCCATCAAGGGGCCTAGGGGCAGGGAAGATCTTAAGTTCCCATTCCCATAACACAGTCCCCTTCCACTTCTGCAGTGACAGGAAGGGTAGGGGCACCAAGAATCACATAGATTTCATGCCAATTGTTTGCATTCATTTAATTTGGAATAATCCTCCCATTTAACAGCCAATGAGTTATTATACTGTTGATTAATGTGCTACTGGAGAAACTGAACCATATCATTATAAATATACCTACTATTAATGAAAACAGAATACATAACAAAGATATAATTAATGAAAGGATAGCTCACTGATACTCTTTGGAGAGGCAAGTAAAGGAATTCAACAACTTCAGCTTCATTGTTCCCTAAAGACAATGAGAAGGTATCTTAGAAATCATCTAGTCCAACTCCCTTGTTTTACAGATGAGGAAAATGATGCCTTGGAAGTTGGTGATCACTTCCAAGTCACACAAGATACTAAGTGTGAAGAGACAGCATTTGCACTTAGATTCCATGATTCCAAGTTCATTTTTTCCACAGCATCATATTGTATCCCAAATTCTGGTCATTTCTCTTTAGATTGTTCATGTTGACCATAAGCAAAAAGACCATCACACTTAAAGGTAATAGCAACTTATGTCTAACATCTGTCCCAAAGAATAAAGATATAAAGAAAGTCTATGAAGGACTTGCTGTGATCCAAACAAGATTTACTTATATTTATACAATTTTAATACAAAAATGGGCACAGAAAGGAGGAAGAGGAAGAAGAGATGGTAATGATGATGATGATAACAAAGTCGACAATGAAGATGATGACAATGACAAGGAGTTGGAATTGAGTAATAATTCACATTTATGTAGCACTTTAAGGTTTATAGAAAACTTGCCTAACAACAGCTTTGTGAGGTATGTAGTACGGGTGTTATTAGTCCCATTTTGCAAAGAAGGATACTGAGACTCTCAGAGAATTAAGTGACTTGTTCATAATCACAAAGCTAAATTTCTGAAGCAAAATTTGAACATGTATCACAAAAAAATCACAGAATTTCAGTCACAGATTTTCTTTTGGATTTATATAGTCCAATCCATCCTTGAAAAAAAGTCTCCTGTCTCTAAATACCCTACTCACTGTGCCACATTCTTCAGATAAGGGATGAGAAATACCAGACTTTGTAGACTTCTATGAAAGCTCACTCCTACATATCATGAATACTTCCAGAATAAAAATCAAAAGGAATTAGACATGATAAGCACAAAACATTTTCATTTTTAAAAATGAAATTGACTTTATTTTAACAGAAAAAAAGTATTTCCTGATCTCAGTATTATTTTCTAATTAATTAATAAGTGAAAAAAGCATTTATTAAACACCTATTATGTGCCAGGGATTGAGCCACTGAGCTAAGGACTGAGGGCAAGAAGGTTCCTACCATCAGTTCTATGCATGCAGTTAGATGATTCACTAGTGAAAGGTAAACATCAACACCACTTTTGAAGAAAAGGTGAAGATGAGAAGAAACTGCATACAATTACAAGAGCTCTGATGTGATGTTTTCAAATAAACTATTGGAGTTTAAAAAAAGGGAAAAGGAAAATTAATGAACAAAGGAAAAGGCACTGACTGTTACCATTTGCTAGCATAAAGCAGTCAGTACAACAAGGAGGCCAGAAAAGCCTAGAAACCTTTTCAGCATGAATGGTAGACAACAAGGAACAGTATTACCTCATAAAATAACTGAAGGAAAAAAAATCAACAGAAAGTTATGTGTTAAAATTACATATCTTAAGCCAGATCTCTCTAAGATAGGATTTCTTAACCTTTTTAAGTGTGTCATGGACTTCTTTGGCAGTATGATGAAACCTATGAATCCCCTTTTCAGAATAATGTTTTAAAATGCATAAATGCAATAAAATGCATTAAAAGTTTTAAATGCACGAAATGAGGTACATAGGATTATTAAGGGGATCAGTTATATTAAAATACAGTTATTAAAATATGTTTAAACAAACTCACAAGCCCCAGGTTAAGAACCCCTGTGATCTATTTACTTATTGAACTAAAAGGGCAATACTTAGACAATAAAAAAGAAACAGGTTTTCCAGTGTTTTTATCATTTGCTTTCATCATTGGTGACATTGATGATTATAAGATTATAATCTGAGAGAGTAGAAACAGAAATCAAGAAGAATAATTTGGGGGGCAAAAACTATCCTAAAAATAACACAATTTTGAAGTATTGATGGATTAATTTTCAAGATATGCAAGAGAGAAATATAACAAATTATTGGGGGAGAAAATAAATAATATCATTACCTAATGTAATTGGGTACCTGTTCTACAGTCTGAGAGAATTACCTGAGGCACTGTGAGGGTAAGTGATCTGTTTAAGAGTTATGGAGCCAGTTTTATCAGAGACAGGACTTGAGCCCAGGTCTTCCTCATCCAAAGGCAAAGTTTCCATCCACTGTGCCGTGCACCCTTTCTTCACCATTGGTGAAGGAAATTTCCTCATAAGAAAATTGTCTATACCACTAAAATCACAGATCTGGTCCCCATCAGATATTGCTCCCCAAAGAGGCTATAGAAAAGACAATAATTGCCCTCTTGTGTGCCTAACTTCTCAGCTTAGTGATACTTGCATGAAAGTGACCTGTTGTATCAGCAATGCCATATTCACAATGCCTATAGAGATTACAAATATGCTGATATAATTATCCATTACAAAATACGTCATGTTTGCCATATGAGGAAATAAACTAGAAAATTTATTAAGATACCAAAAGACTGAGTCCCAAAACCAGAAAGTGAAAGCCATCAGAGTAGTTATGATATTGGCACAGGTAGATAAAGTAGAAAGCACCCACATTTTCAAGCCTTTAAAACAGAACAGGCTACCTCAGGCAAAGGTCCTCCTCTCCCCACACACAGCAACCACCCAGCGTCCTGGAAGCGCGCTCCCAGCAGCTCCGGCCCCTGGCAGTCCTCAGCAGGAGTCCTTAGCAGAAAGTCCTTAGCAGTCCTAACTCAAAAAGGACTTCGCGCTGCCACTGCCTCTGCTGCTGCTGCCGCCGTCACCACCACCGCCAGCCAACGCAGGAACGCTAGCTTGGCTTCCGCTTCCTCTTGCTCCGCCCCTTCCTGCTACATCAGCAAGTCCAACGGGGCATGGAAGATCTTTAAATCCCATAACCCTTACACCTGTGCACATAATGATGGTATCTTTGATGAAAATATGAAAAAAAATGGGTAGAGTTTTGCAAATTATTTTCTACCATGGACCACTTCTTTAAAGACACACAATTCATTGGTTTAAAGAAGACAAAATCTGGGGCGGCCAGGTAGCACAGCGAGTAAGAGCACTGGCCCCAGAGTCAGGATGACCTGGGATCGAATCTGGGCTCTGATACTTAGCACCACACCCAGAAATAACTGGCCGTGTAACCTTGAGCAAGTTACTTAACCCCAATTGCTAGGAAGGAAGGAAGGAAGGAAGGAAGGAAGGAGGGAGGGAGGGAGGAAGGAAGGAAGGAAGGAAGGAAGGAAGGAAGGAAGGAAGGAAGGAAGACAAAGGGTTTATGAAGTTCTGAAAAAATAAATTGACTCCTTAGAACAACTACAGTCTTGAGGTCACTGCCTCAAGAAGGGGTCTACCTTGAATGTATTTAGATCATACAGTACTCCCTGGTTAATACAACCACAGCTAAATTAGTTCAGTGGTCCCAATAATTATCAACAAGCAAGGGTTATAACAGATGCAGAGAGAGAGATAATATTGATAGATATAGATACAGACTCGCCAAAGGTGTTTTCCTCTGTCATAGATGCTTTTCTGCATGAAATCCAGGGAATGGAGATATGGTAAGATCCTCAGCTGCTCTTTACCAGTGGCAGTATGCTAATTATATCATGTTCTAGAGTACTACAGTGTCCTTACTTAAATGACTGCTCACAAGAAATCACCATAACGATCTACACTGGAAAAACTAATCAGATAAACAAATTTGTAATGTATAATGAGGTAGCCCAATGAATTAGTACATATGTCTTGCGGCTAGACAATGGACTAGGCTCAGAACCAAAGAAGGGGAAAAAAATAGAAGGAACTGCCCCCTGGAAATCCCTTCAGTGATTTCATAGCCTAATTTGATAGAAAAATCCAGTTTTCTGACACCAGAATCCTTCCAGTGCTGAGTTTGTGTACAAGTCATGGAAAATTACAAACTCTGAAGAATCAAAATTGTATGCAGCCCAAAGACAGTGGAGAGATGCATGATGGGCTTAAGTAGGTCACAGCATATTTCCAACGCAGTGACTAATATGTGAAAACTAGTGTCAAAAATGGCAGCAAGTGATGGCATATAGCCCAGATTTTGTATTTGGATCCAGGGAGATCCATTGTAAAGGCTTGCTAGAAAGACATGGACAAGAATCACACAGGATGAGAAGGCATGGATGAGTTGTAATCCACACGGATGGAGGGAAGGAATACCCACAAAGCTAAGATCATTGATCCACTAAAGTGTGAGCCCACAGGGAAAGCTTAGTCTTATACTAGAAGAACATAAGCTCCTTGAAGGCAAGGACTAGTTGATTTTCAACTTGTACCTATGGTTCCTAACACAGTTAATGCTTAACAGATGCATATTGAACTTTTTTTATCTGTTATAGGCTACACCTATATTGTTAATAGATCTGTATTGAAAAAGAATATAATTCATGTCTGAGTTTTGCCTTTTTACATCATCTCACTTCACATCTGAAGGCAGCAAGATTGAATAGAAACCAGTTGCTACTTTGGAATTGGGCCAGTTCATCACACTATAGAGTTTCCCTGGGAATACCACTTTTGTAGCAGAGACACCAGTGGTATCACTCATACTCTTAGAAGGAAAAAGATAACTTCTCACATATTTAAAGAGGATTAAATTTGAATATGTTAAATCTTAAGAACAAGGTACATGTTGGACACTACACAACTTCCTCTTTTAGCCACAAGATAGATACATAGATAGATAGAAACGTATCATGGGATATTTTCCTCTTGTTGGTTTTGCCCAGTATTGATGAAACGAATGCTTATAAGCCAATTAAAATATAAGTTTGGAATTTATTTTACCCAAGGATTGAAAATTACCCATTTGTGACTGTAATATAAAAAACAAATTTTCCTTATTTTACCAATTAAGAACTTCAAATCATATCCACAAAAAGGAGAGACTGTTAATTATTTACTCATTAACATTCAATTTTAACACCTGTTAGAATCATTATCACATTATGTCTGCAAGTGTATGTGATGTTTATCAAGTGCTAATTTTCACACTTCTCACTTTTTATGAAGACATATTTTAACTCAGTTGTAAAATGTGATACTGCTTTTCACATATTTTATGAATACTGTAATCGGATCCAAAATTCTTCATATACAAAGTGAGCTGTATTGCAGAGCAAACATTTGCATTATTTAAATACATTTGGGTCGAAGGGTATTTGTGTACCTGAGATAGTAAAAGCATTCTTCTTCTCTACCCCTCAAAAGTAGTACCCAAAATACCATGAACTATACTATAACGATTCACATGACCTTTACCCATTTTTATGTTCCTGCTTTTCCCTTGTTTGGGACTATTTAAGTATTTATGTAAAAACTCCAGTTAAAAAAAAAAGACAGGAAAGTCAGACTGGTTGATTTTATTACTTGTTAGTAGCCATGTAAAAAGGCTTATTGGGGGAATAAGTTGGAAGAACTAAATAAATTGAAGTTTGGGGATTATCTGTGGATTTTGGGTATCCATTCTCTCCTTGTCACCCACGGCAACAGAACATTGGATAATCCTTGTAAGTACAGATAATGCTTTGCTTACTTGGAAGTCATGTAGTTGAACTTTCTCATCTTGATTTATTTTACTTATAAAATACTTTATATAACATTTCTTTCAAGGTGGCAAGCTGTGATTATTATTGTAAATAGCAAATAGTTATAGGTAAAAGTGAGTAGATGGTGTCTGCTTTTTCAGAAAAAGCAACAAAAATAATGCAGTTTGCAACTGTTCCTAATAATAGTGTTTCTGCTTGACAGATTTTTTGGGGGCAGGGGAGGGGTAATGGAGAAATAATGGAAAAAATAGCAAAAAAAAATTTTCAAAGACTGCAGAACCTGCATTATAAAGGATAAGGCTTTGCACATGGGTGTTGAATTATGTTTGATGAATGAGGGAGTGAGTGAATGAATAGACATTGTGATAGTTTCATACAAACTCCTTAGCCTAGTGTTCAAGGGTCCCTACTGTCTGCTTCCAAAGTGTATTCTCACTTATCACATATCACAATACCCCTTTTCTTATTTACACCATAGTAGAGGTGAAGTGAACCCAGCCATCCCCTGTAAACATCTTGTGCTTTTTTCTTTCTGTTCTTTTGCCCCCATACTGATTCTCATCCCTGGAATGCCCTATCTTTGCATTAGCATCCTATCCATTCATCAAGGGCCAAGTGAAATGCTCTTTCCTCCTTGAAGCCTTCCTGGATCTCCATCACTGGAAAGAATACCTCTCCTTCATTTGGAATCATAGCATTTCTCTAATGCATTTACTGTATTCTAATATGTTTTGGGATCTTATAGTCATAGCTTTAGATCTGGAAAAGAATAGAGAGGTCATCTAGTCCAGTGTCTTCATTTTTTCAAATGAGGAAGCTGAAGTCCGAAAGAGTCAAATAATTTGTCCAAGATTACACACAGTTCATGGGTGAAGGGGGCACCTGAGATTTTAATCCAAATGCTCTAACTGAAGTTATCATTCTCTCCACATAGCACTCTGCCACTGTTTTCTGTATATATTATAGCCTCTGTTTGCTTGTTGCTGTCCCCATTAGCTACTTGACAGCAATGGCTGTCTTTTGCCTCTTTTGGATCCCTATTGCTTGGCACAGGGCCTAGCACATACTTGGCACCTAAGAAATGTTTATTGACTGATTGACCTTACTAAAATTTCAATTCCTCAAGGAGAGTGTCTTACTTATCCTTGAATTTACTTTGTTTCCTGCCATCCACTCAGAAAAGTGCATTTTACACTATAGTTTAGGCACTTAAAAATGATGAGTGAATGAACGAATAAATGCATGACATGAAGAATCATTGTGTCTTCTCTATGTTCTCTGCCATATCAGTAATTAAGAAGTTAGCAGGTATAGGCATATCAGCTTATAATTTTATAAGCTGTGAGCATAGCAGTAATCACATTGGTTGGCACCCACTTTAAACATTCACAACACAAGAAATGGCTATATCTGGAAACCAATTTCTCTCTCTCTCTCTCTCTCTCTCTCTCACACACACACACACACACACACACACACTCACTCCTTGAGAATACTCCCTTCATATCCAGGTTGTCACAAGTATTATTGTAGAGAAAATATGAACTTTACCTACCTGTGAAGAAGCACATATCTTGTATTAGAGGCTTTAGACTTGATAGCAGAGAAATAAGATAATCTAATACATATTAAATTGATGTAATGTTTTCTGACTATAAAGTAATATTAAATGTTTCCAAAATGAGAATATTCTCTCTCATCTTAGAAACATAAATTGTTTAATCAGCCAAGTTGCAGTCCAGGATTAGTATTTGTGGAGATTTATAGTGATTATCTTTTTCCTTTTATGTTCCTCTATGGAAGCACTATAACCTACTGAGAAATGTAAGTAAAATCTAATAATAAATCTTCAACTGAAGAGCTGCAAAGCTTTAATAAAAATCTGGATAAAGGCTTTTGTTAAAAGTAGAATTTTTGCAGTGCCAAATATGATGAACTTGATAATAGAGTTATCTGTTTGGAAAGGGTTATTATTAAGAATATTTTAATAATAAAGGAGGCCAATAATTTGAACTCAATATCTTTAGAGGAAAGGCAGATAACTATAGATCCTCTAATAATTCTCCCTTCCTCAGCTTAGTTTCAAAAACAATTTTTGCATAAAAGCTGGAAGGGACCTTAGAGTTCCATTTTACAGATGGGGACACTGAGTCCCAAGAAGGAAAATTGACTTGCCCAGGGTTACCCAATAAGTGGCAGCACCTTGATCAGGTTCAGTGACTCCAAGTTCATGATGAAATATAAGATTTTTTTCTACACCTTAATTTCCTCCCTTTCTTTTCCAGGCTTAAAGAAGTAGATGGATATATTTAGTTTAATCCTGTTTCTTAAAAGCAAAAGAATGCTAATCACAATTCTTTAGGTTGCTTTTCCCTACCATCAATAATCTTGGAAGGGAAAGACTCCTGTGACTTACTGCCAAAGAATTATAGCAGTTACCAGCGTTGTCTGCCTCAGGGCTCATTGCTGGTAGCAATTTGCTTTCATAACCCTATGCTATGGTTTCTTGCTCTGCCCTTTTCACTAACAACAGCAGCAACAAAAAGAATTTCCCTTGCTTCCCCCACTCCCAGCCAATATGGAATATATTGGATAATGCCTCATTTTCTGGTTGTTATTTCAGCCACCAGAGGGAGCCCTTATGTTCCATTGATAACATGTTCAGGACAAGAGGCAAAATGCAAAATGTAAATGCCAAGGGGCCTTCCACAAAAGATCAAGTACCTGGAGACATTTTTGGTTCCCCATTCAGTTCAGACTTATAGAATCTGGATAGCTTCCACCGATCATCTTGCTATGAAGTCTTCTGAGTCAAATGTGATCCCTTTCACAGACATCTCTTCCTGACCTTGTTCCATCGAGCTAACTCTTGCTCTCTTATTAACATAATCTCCTCATTTTATGCATATTCTCAGTTTTCCCCAAGCCTAAAAATAAACTTACATTTACCTTGCCACCACCTCGAGCTAACATTACTAGTTATCTCTTCTCCATCACTATAGAACTTCTAATCTACATTCACTTTCTCCACCACTCATCCTGTCTCTGGCTGTGTCCCCATCTCTCTACTGAAACAGCATTCTCCAAGGTTACCTACCAATGGCCTCATTCCAAATTCAATGTGCCTTTCTCCATTACCGATTCCAGTGGCCAAGTTCTCATCTTTGTTGACCTTTCTCCTATATTTGACACCATTGACCAACCAGTACTTCTTCATACTCCCTTTTCCCATAGACTTTGCCCAAGTATGAGCACATTGGCCATCTTCTTTTTCTCTAATTTCTCTCCTTTGGATATCTTATTCACTCCCTACAGCTCCACTTACTACCTTTATACAAATGACATTTAAATCTATATCTCTAGCTCTGACCTCCACCCTGAAGCCCACTTACACATTTCTCTTAGCCTGCTTAACATTTCCTCCTAGACATTCAATTGACACTTCAAACTCAACATATCCAAAGCTGAACTCATTTATTTCTCTCTAAGACTTGCCCTTTTGACTGACTTGCCTGCTTTTATTGATGGTACCACTATTCTCCCCAGTCCACAACCATCATCATTGACCCCTTTCTTTGTCACCCTCCCACCCCCAGTCAGTTGCTGAGTTCTAGTGATTTTACATACAAAGTATCTCTCTAACATCACCTATCTTTTCCTCCTCTGTGACTAGCCAAAGTAGACCTTCATCATCTAGCAATAGCCTTTATTGTCCTCGAACCTCGTCTCTTCCCTCTCCAGTTTATCCTTCATACATACCATTACCAACATAATCTTCCCCATGTTCTTAGTCTAATCACAGAACTCCCCTGCTCAAAAACCTATCAGAAAATCATAGAATCTCAGAATTGAAAGAGTTGTCATCGACCATATGGTCCAATCCATACTTGAACAACAGTACCCTCTATAACATATCTAGTAAGTGGCGATCCAGCTGTTGCTAGAAGACCTCTAGTCTTAGATATTAAAAAGCACACCACCTGTCCAGGTAACCCATTCTACTTTAGGGTAGTTCTCAGTGTTAGGAACTTTTCCCCTTACATTAAGTCTAATTGGTCTCTCTGAAGCTTCTCTCCACTATCTATTTTCTGGCTCCTGGAGCCAAACACTACAAGTTTAATTCTTCTTCCATATGATGGATCTTTAGTTACTTTGAGACGGCAATAATGCCCCATCCTAAGTCTTTTCTCCTCCTGGTTAATTCTCTTTAATTCCTTTAACTGCCTTCTTCCCACCCCCACCCCCCCACCATAATGGTAAATCTGGAGACCCTTAATAATCCTGTTTGCCTTCCCCTGGACACACTTCAGCCTATTGATGTTCTTTCTAAAATGTGTTTCCCAAAACTGAATGCAGTACTCCAAATGATGATACTCCCATCTGACCATGACATGATACAATGGAATGATCCTTTTTCCTGAAAGCCAAGTACCCCTTAATGCAGCTCATAATCATATTAGCTTTTTCAGCTGCCATATCACACTGTTGACTCATTGCAGTTCACAGTCTACTAAGGCTTCTAGATCTTTACACAAACACATGATTTTTAAGGTAGTTGGCATACTTGGGTTGAACCTCGAGGTTTCGTTATTCTGTATGTCTTAGGGGAGGTTCTGTATATTAGGCTGTGTCCTGTAAGCTGCCTGTGGTCTTAAGCTCAAAAAATATTGAAAGATGAGATGAGGACCTCTAGCTCTGACCTCCACCCTGAAGCCCACTTACACATTTCTCTTAGCCTGCTTAACATTTCCTCCTAGACATTCAATTGACACTTCAAACTCAACATATCCAAAGCTAAACTCATTTATTTCTCTCTAAGACTTGCCCTTTTGACTGACTTGCCTGTTTTTATTGATGGTACTAAGGTAGTGATAGCTATGTCCTGGCCACACTTTTTGAGCTTTTTGTTTTCTTGGATGTGTCTGGGCAAGAGGCAGAAACTTGGCCTTCCCTTGATTTCTTTAACTGAAAATGATTCCTATCTCCTTCAGGCTATCAGTCTATTCTTTCTGGTTGACCTCCTAACATATTCATTCATTTCCTAACTTCAAGTTATTTGTATACATATCATTTCAACTACACATCCAACATTAGTGTCTCTCTTGAATTCCATTTAGGTGTCATCAATTGCCTGCTGAAAATCTTCTGGACAGACATCTCAGACTCAGCATTTTAAAACAGAACTCATTGTCCCTAAATCTGTCTGATGTCTCCAAACTTTCTTATTGTCATTGAAAACATGACCATTTTCCCATTCATTCACTTTCATGATTTCAGTTATCCCTGACTCCTTTCTTGATGCTACATCTCCAGTCCCCCATACCAAGAGTGTGCCAAGTATTATCATTTACATTTCCATAACCTCTCTAACATTCACCCCCTTCTCTTCACTCAAGCAGACAGCATGCTTGTCCAAGCCTTCATCACCACTAATCTGAACTTTGACAATAAATTGCTAATTCATTTTCCTGCTTTTAGGTTCTTTTCTCTGTACTGTATCTTCAATACAGCCACCAAAATATTCATCCCAGGTCACATGTTTGATTGAAAAAATCTTCAGCGGCTATCCATTGCCTATAGGATCAAATACATACTCTGCCCTTTGGTTCTTATTTATTCTATTTCCCTTCCAGCGACATTAGATTGCCCAGAATTGATGATCCATCTTTTACCTCAATGTGTTTACACAAGCCCTCCCTTGTTCCTCGAATGTAAGTTCTCTCTTCATCTCCGCCTCTCAGAATTCTTATCCCCCAAACTCAACCCAAGTGCCACCTCCTCCAAGAGACCTTCACTGATCCCTTGAGTTTCTTAGTGCCCCACCTTTTCATTTCTCCTTATTTATTTTTTCTTGTGTGTGATAGAATGTAAGCTCCTTGAGGGCAAGAACCGTTTTATTTGAGTATTTCTATCCCCTTGTACAGTGTTGTGCTTATAGTAGATACTTAATAAATGTATTTGAATTGAATCATTAAGGGCAGAGACTCATTTTTTTTTTTTGGTCCAGAATTCCCAGTGTCTAGTACAGTGGGGTGGGGGTGGGGTTTCATAATAAGCACTTAATACATGTTCTTTTAATTTGTTTAAGTTTAATGTTAGTTTATTTGAAACTTAAGAATAAAAAGTAACTTATCTTTGTTCCATGCTTTATATGCTTCAGAATACTTTCTGCTTTCATAAAGCCAAAAGTATAAATCTCATCCAATTTAATACATTTTTAGACTTTAAATGGTAGTGTTCAGAGGATATGTTCTTTTTTCCCAAATGTCCTATCTCTCGGTTGTTGTCCCTTGCTAGTAGAGATAAGTAAGGGGACCCTTGGAATCATTACCTCCAAGAACAGCCTAATTAGTGTAATCAGTGGTCAGTTTTCAGCAGCCACTACCACAGACCCATGACAACCTAAGCCAGTTCCCTGGTTCCTTATAACTGGCCTGGGAAGGAAAAAACAAACCAAAACTACCCTTTCCTCCCCTAAGAGTTCCCATTCTCCCAATATAAATTATATCACCCTTGTGTCAGTTCTGAAATTCTGACCCAGAGAAGAAGAAATAGATTTACACAAAGGGTTGGTTGTAGGCAGGTGCCTTGTCCCTGAGGGAGTTTATGGTCCTATAGAATGTTACCAAGTTCCTTTCTGCACTGGCTTATCAGATCACTGTCATTCAGAGGAGTCTGAACACTAATGAATGCAGCTGCAGGCAGCAGCTGGTTGGCGATCTCAGTTGTACTTTCTGCACTGCTTCTCCCTATCTGCTATCTACCTATACCCTCACTTAATGTAGAGCACAGATTTTTCTTGGCCATAATTTGGGAGTAGCATGACCTTAGTCAAGGGTGTACAATTTTGTTGCTAGCCTCATACATTGTGCAAAACCCTGTTGACTGCTGTGACAACTAGTAACAGAACTTCATCAGTTCTAGTACTGAGTAGACCCTGATTCAAACTAAGGCTGCTGCTGCCTGACTGGTAAATCAGAGTTCTCAGGTGCCTCATTGGCTGCACAGGCTCTGGACACACTGTGCTTCTTCTACTGGGTGAACGAGCCAGGGGGAACCAGCAGGACTGAGTTTTTTGTTGGTCTGCTTTACTGTTTGGCCTATGGACGTGGCCTTAAAACACTCATCCATCTCTCGCCCTTTCCAAACAGTGTCTCTGTTTGTCATCAAATATCTGGCAGGTAGAACTCCTTTTATAATGTGTTCCTGCATCTGCCTCATGTGACACTTTTTTTCCCTCAGTAATAAAATTTACCTGAGTCTTTTACTTGTATAATTGGGGTCATTTCAGTCCCCTAGTCCTATAAAACAAGTGTACATGTAGACTACAGAAGGCCAGGCTGCCAATGTAGAAGTCTTAAAAATGCAGTAAACACAGGAAAATGGTGTGATGAGTGGAGATATGCGACTCTTGGTGTTCAGGATTCCTGAGTTCAAGCCCTAACTCAATCACATACTACCTGTGTGACCAGGGGCAAATCACTTGATTTTTCTCCCTGACCCCCAGTTCCCTCCTCTATAAAACATGGGCGATACTTGCTCCCCTTACCTCTTGGAATATCATGAGTTCCAGTTGAGTTAATATACATGAAAGTACCTTGTAGCCATAAAGCACTACATAAATATAAGCTATGCCTTTCTCTAAACAAGAGATCGTATTGCTTGGGAATTTGGTAATGGCACATGGAACTTTTCATTCCTATGTCATTGGTTTGAAACTGGCCCAGGTCAGCTGGTGGACTTTAGCTGATGGCCAGTTGCCCACATCAGAGAAACCACCAACAAGAATTGGAACCCTTTTTTCCAAGTCTCAGCAATAAGGCCAAATATCCAGTGGGCACAAAGACTGTAAGTTACGCCCTTTCTCTACAGTAAGTGCTGTGACTCAGGGTTCTGATGTCACATCTGGGTAATGTGAAGGAAGTCTGTAGAACAGCTGTACCTTTGAACTAATTTATTTGGCCCTCTCTGCCTGTCACCTCTTGCAGGCACTGAATCAGCTCCAGTGTTGTTGTGTATCCCTAAGCATTCACACTGGCTATTTTCCAGTTATATCACTCGATCAAGACTGTAGGCTGTGAAGGCTAATTTTATATTATTGAGACTGAAAATGGGGGAAAATGAGACCATTACTAAATATACCTCTTTTCCAAAACCTTTTACAAAGCAAGAGAAAGGTAATGAGGTGTTTTCTTTTTCATTTTAGGATTATTTTAATCATGTTGATTAGCTTTGATTGAATCAGATTGGAGCTGGATGTGTTTTTCCTTTTATAACCCCTAGGTATCTCAGCAAAGCCTAAGATAATAGTAGGAGAAAGACAGTGAGAGAAGATGGGGCATCCAGGCCCATACTTTATCAACCACAGTCGACTTCAGCTTTTGGCATGTCTTGAAATGGAATATTGATAAGGGCATGGATGTTCTTCAGCCACTTTCCATGAGGCAATTTGAGAAACATTAAAGGAACAGGATAACTATGAAGGCTGCTGGGGAAAACAGCTGCTAGGCATTTTACAGAATTCTGACCTCTGAAAGCCTAAGGGAGCAACAGCTTGAACAAGCATAATCTGACAAAGTAGGGATAGATAGAAATTACCACAATCTTATACCTTACACCTTAGTAGAAACCTATGAAATGCTTGGACTTAATTTCAGAAGGTCTGTGTTCAAATATATAATTTGTTTTTGTAGCATAGAATAATATATAATTTTATTTATATTTACAATTTGTAATAGTTGGGCTCTAAACAACTGTGTAACCTTGGGCAAGCCATTTCTCTGTTTTTGTTTACACCTGGATAAAATGAGGGTAATGAAATAAATGAGGGAAATAAAATGAGGACCTGCTTTTCATGTAGGATTTTAATGAGTCCAGTGAGACTCAGAAAGGACCAAGGACTTGAAGGTCAGTCATGTGGAGAAATTAGACCTGTTCTTTTTGTCTGTACTGTCCAGAAGCAGAAGCAATGGGCAAAAGTTGGAAAGAGATGAGTTTAGGCTTGGTATCAGGAAAAACTTCCCAGCAGTTTCGACTCTCCAAATGTGGAATGAACTGTTTTAGAAGGGGTGGGTGGAATATGAGACTTTTATCTGAGAAACTTGTTACAATGATATTTTCCTAGTTACCCTTTTCCCTTCTCATTTTTACCACATTAGGTTTGTTTGTGCAAAAACTTTTTAAATTGAGTATAATCAAAATTTTCCATTTTATCTTGTGTGACCTCTATTGTTTAGTCATGAATCTTTCCTCATCCATAGATCTAAAATGTCATGTTGTCTTTGTTCCTTTAATCTGTTTGCAATATCATCTTCCACATCTAGGTCATGAATCCATTTGGAGCTTATTTTGGTGTGTGGTGCGAGACATTGGTCTAAACCTAATTGCTGCCAGGCTTCTGTCCACATTTACCAGCATTTTTGTCAAGTAGTGAATCCTTCCCCAAGTAACTGAGGTTTTTGAGTTTATCAAACATCATACTACTATGTATTTCTATGTATTTCTTCTATATGTTGTGTCCTCAATCTCTTCTACTGATCAGCCTCTCTATTTTTTAAAAAACAGTACCAAATCATTTTCATGATTCCTACTTCACAGTACCTTTTGGTATCTGGCATCTCCTTGTGGATTTTCAGGCAGAGGCCAGACAAACATTTGTTGGATATGTTATAGCAAGGATGCCTTTTGTGAATGGGTTGGAGTAGATAACTGTTGAAGCACTTTCTACTTCTCAAATTCAGTGATTCTATGAAATGTCATGTAGCTATTGTGGCTTAAAATGCCATAAAAAAAATCATAACTTTGGAATTTAGATGCAGGATTATTTCCCTTCCTCTGTAAATCAGGCACCTAATAGAGTATCCCAGGTTTCTTTATTATGTTTGACTAGCAAAAGTATTTCTAGAGCACATTTTCAAGCTGCATAAAAAATTTTTTCCACCTAGAGATGAATATACATTGAAGGAAACTTGCCAAGTTCAAGGGAAACTGTACATGTCCAGAAGGGTGTGGAAGAAGCAAAAATGGGAAAGGCTCAAACAAGCAAATTATAGGTATTCTTCCCACCAAATGTTTTCACTTGGGAAACTCGGGTAGTTGAGGGTAAGCTTCCCCCAAGCATCTCCAGTGTGCAGAGCCATTGCTTAATCAGCAGATGGCCCTGGGTCTTGCTAACTCCGACAACTGTGGAGGAGACAGATGTGTGGCAAGGCTCACATTTCACCAAGATGAATCGTTCTTCTACAGTGTTTATACAGTAGTGACTGCAGGGTTTTATTTTGCTAGAGGGAGAGAGACCCATTTATCCATTAGATAAAGAGCTGTGTGCCCCCAAATGCATGCTTAGGTCAACTCTAATTAAGGAATTGAAATTTGAATCTGAAAATAGACCATTCTGAACTCTAGCTGCCTGTCTTACTAGTAATAGTTTAAAAAATTTCCAGATACTAAAAAAGTACTCTATTTTCTCTCCACCTTTCCCCAGTCCTCAAAAAGAAAAAAAAGGACCAAAATGTTTTCTGACCAATCAGTTCATTTGTACATCATTCACAACTTGAATACTTGCTCTTAGGAAGCTAACACGTTTTGCCCGTACTAATTGCATTAAAGAAACCTGGTTAGTGTTAGCTATAATATATAGCTGCTACAGGAATGATTGAGGTTAAGAGAAGACACAAGCACTTCGAAACATTGGCTTAGCTTCCAGGTGTGTCCCTTAATCACACCATGGTCTAGGGGCAAAGGAAGCAACTGTTGACAGCATGCAAGGCATGTGATTCTAAAAACATGAGTGTGCCTTTTCTTTTCTTCTTAAATAGAGCTAAAAAGAACTATTGCTAGCTGAATTTTGACCTGCGAATCAGTCCCCTTGGCATATTTACTCTACCAGGGCTGTCTTTAAGCAAAACATTATACAAACTTCACCTTCACAATTACCATTAAAGCCAGTTTAAAAGACACATAAGAAAAACACTCTGATGACTTTTATAGTCACATCTAGTCTTTATCCCCAAAGAGTTTTACTCAGCTTGTTACCCATCTCAGTTGCCAGACTCTTAGCTGTTTATAAGTTTGAAATCTTTCCTCAAAGGATTGTAAATTTAGAACTGGAACTAGAAACATCATTTAGACCAATGCTCTAGTTTTGCAGGTGAGGAAACTGACTCCCAGAAAGCTCACATTGATAAGAAATGATAGGGTATCCCCACCCTAACCCCAGATCCAATGGTATTTCCACTGTACCACACTATATCAAGTAAGCTCATAATTATAAAATGGTTTACAGTTTACACAGCACTTTCCTCCCAACAATGCTTTCAGATAGATAGAACAAGCATTATCAACATTTCACAGTTGAAGAAACCAAAGCCCAGAGGTTGAGTGCCTTGCCTAGAGTCATTCACCCATGAGTAAATGCCAGAACCTACAAACCAAGATCCAATGGCTTTCCTCCTCTTAACATACAGGCAGTGAAAAGATTTATCACCATAAAGTATAATTAAAAAAATTGTGATATAGACTGAAAGCATTTCCAGAAGAGGAATTCCAAAAAACATTTTGAACCAGTGATAGCCGTCATAGGTCAGACCTGACTTAGACTGGGCTAATACCTTAGGTTCAAGACTAGAATGAAATTATGTACTCTTAATTCCGATAATTATTAACAAAAAGGATGTTCACTTGGCCATAGCAGAGGAAAGATAGTCAAAGCAGAGAAATTGTGGAGTGTTCACTAAAGATAAACAGAGCCTTGGTTCAGCTGAGCATAGATTTCCTGTGCCCATGTTAACCATGCTGCTATTCTTGTGGTCAGAAGCCTGAGAAGGCTCTAGCCTATTGTGTTTTGCCTATGTTGTATGTTGATGTAAGTGGCCAATCTTTGTCCCCTGAGTGAGTTAAATCTTGAGGACAGTTCCAAACCTTTTAACACCAAAAGGAACAGGCACTTCAGTATCGGGGTGAGCGTGTGTGTGTGTGCACACACACAGATACATACATTTATTTGTGTGTGTGTGTGTGTGTGTATATATAATAATTTTACTCCAATTTATTGTAATTTCTTCTCTACTCAAAGAGTACTTTAAGTACAAATAATTGCAAATAGATATTATTTTACTTTGAAATAAAAATTTTCATTCTAATACCTCTATTTTTTTGCCTTATGAATAAAAAAAATATTTTTAAGTGTTACATCAACTGACATAACTTGGTCCTTCTAGGTATTCTTAAATTCTGGTCCTTAAGGAAATCCAGGACTGGGCCTTAAAATTTGGATGTTTATTAAAAGGTCGGTCGTGTTACTGTCAGAGAGTAAGATCATAGATTTGAATAAGAAAGGACCTTAGAAGCCATCTCCACCTAACCTCTCATTCTACAGTTGAAGCAAATGTAGTTGAACTTCATGTTATAACTAATTCTAGGTGGGAAAAAAAAACAGAATAAGGCCAAAATATATTAATATATGTGTAAGTAATTAATTCATTACCAAAGCCACTTGATAGTGAATTAATAGCACTATATTTACTTACATAATTTCTCCCTTTTGCTCTGATAGCTGTCATTCAAAAATGGGAGAGAAGAGACAATGTGAGCATTTAGGTCCAAGTCCATAGCAACGTTAATTAATATTTGAGATTCTCACTCCCATTTACAAAAGGAAATGACTCCCCTTGAACACAGCAATCAGTGGAAATGTTAATTGGTATCCAAATCTAACATTTCTTCTTTCCTTAAGTAATTCCTTGATTAGAATGAAAGCCTGTTTTAAGTGAGAGGTTTGTATGTGAAAGAGGGAGAGGGAAATGATTTGCAGATGATTAAAGGATTGTATTTGCTTGTGGGATTTCCTCTCAGCTTTGAGATTTGAGCATCTTTTGTGAAGGGGAAGATGAATAAGCTAGACTTGTGTTCAGAGGAGGGCAGCTAATATGGCAAATGGCCTTGAGTCCATGACATATGAGGGTTGGTAGAGGGAGTGAGAGTCATGATTAGTCTGGAAAAGAGAATACTCAGAGGAGAGAGGGGAGTGGGTAACATGATAAGTGTTTTTAAATATTTAAAAGGTTGTCATATAATAGAGCAATTATACTTGTTTGCTCCCAGAAGATAGAACCAGCAGCAACGAGAGAAAGTTGTAGAGAGATCGCTTTAGGCCTGATGTGGGGGGGGAAAAAAAGAAAAGAAAAGAAAATCTCCTTAACATTTAGATCTATCCAAAAGCAAAAAGGACTTTTGGGGTGATTTCACCTTTCTTGGAAGTCTTGACACAGAGGCTAGATGACAATCTTGTCATGTAGGATTCCTTAATATATAAACTGGATTAGATGACCACTGACGTCCCTTCTTACTCCCAAATTCAATTTCACTGACCTGATAACAACAGTTGGGGCTCCATCCTATTTCTCCCCAGTATTATAGATGTGCTTGGAGGCAGACTACCTAGGAGAGATACCACAGAGATAGAGAGATGAATGCTAACCTGACCAACCTTCTCTCCCTCTTCTCTTCTCCCAGAAAATAGAAAACAGCTATCCCAAACCTTTCATTAAACCTTTTTCTGTCTGGGCCAGGACAGAGTGCTGCATTTAAAGATATTGACAATGCTACTGCTCTTTCCAAAAAGGAAAAAAGAAAGAAATGGGGACAGGAGGAGAGAAATACTGCAAAGCAAACATTTTTCTTAAAATGCTATTGAAGCAAAGGGAAACTACACTACAAAATGACCCTAGTAATTTTAATGTTCTTACTTTAGTTCATAACTTCTATTTCCCCACAAAGACTTCACTCCAATGGCTGAATAGGAAAGACATGACTCATATATTGGATCAGAGTGGCCTGTGGAGGCATGATGCTCTCTGAATGACTCCTACTTTAGGTCATTGTCTGAGCATGGGATATCCCAACTTTGTAAAGTTTTAAGGTTCATAGAAAATTTTGATGCAGAACACTGCCATATGAGATGAGAAATGACAGTGTGGCTTTGACTAGAGCTAGAGCTAACAAAAAGCTGATGAGAGATTATGGATGAGAGCCTGTATGACATAATGGATGAAGTCAAGAAGACCTGGGTTCTGGTCCTGCCTGTGACACATACTGGCTATGTGAATATGAATAAATCACTTAATCTGCAAAGGCCCCAGGCACTGGCAGTGTGATAGAATGAAAGGAGGATTAGATTCAGAATCCCCAAACTGAGTTTAAATGCTGGTTCTGACATTTGATAACCTGGGCAGATCATCACACCTCCTACCTTCCCTCTCCCCACTGCTCACCACATCCCTGCTTCAGTGTCTTCATCTATAAAATAAAGGAATCGGAACAGGTGACCCCTAACGCCCCTCACAGCTCTAGATCTCTAAGACTATAAGTTGAAAGTATCAGCGGAAGGAGTTTCCATGGTTGAATTTTCCTGTGCTGGTAAAATCTTAGACCTGAATGGGTGGAGGGGAAAGTTCCAGATATAACTGAGGGGACCAGCTGCTCCCGTGAGTTGAAGTCATGTGAGGAGGAAAAAGAGGGATGGTACAATAGGGATGAGCAGACCTGGAGTCAAACTTACTGTGGAACTGACTGAATGGTGGTGAGTAAGCAATGAATGGAGTCTCTTCCATTGTTCTATTTGATATCCTTCTGAAGAATTCCATTTAGTTTCTGTGTATAGAGAGCAGTCAAGCAGACTATTATTGAAACTTGAAAGGAACAGAAGGGTTGGAACCAGCTGATCACATCCTGAGCTGATTCATCTTGGTTGTGGTCCTATGCATTTTAAAGTTTAGTCTTGGAGTAGGCTGTGTGGACCCACTCTCAGTTAGGGCTCAAATCTGTCAAATGGTTATAGAGCATATACTGTGAACTCTTCAACTGTGGTAGATATTGTAGAAGATAGAGATGAAGACATAAATGCCCTCTGCCCTTGAACAATCTAAGCTAGCTGGGGGCGGGGGGGGGGGAGGACCGTAATATTTTCATTCTAAAAAGGCTCAGAGAGGTCATTTAATCCCCTCATTTTATAAATAAGAACACTGAGACCCAGAGGAGTTAAGTACAAGGTCACAGCCACTTAGTGCCAGAGCTGGGATTATAACCCAGAATGTCTAACTCCCAGCACACTGCTCTGCCCTCTCTACCAAACTACGTTTATGTAAACACGTTATTCATACATTCAGAAAACATTTGTCGAATGTTTACTTGGGCTAGGCACCGTAGAGATAGATTAATAAGAAGAGACAGCCTCTCACTTTCCATCTACAAGACTAAGAACAAGAAATATTAAGATAGAATACCTCAGTACTTAGATGCATGTTTAATGATGCAAGTGCTTCTCCCAACAGTATAGACTGCAAACTATACGTGCTGTCTCATCCTATACGACTCTTACCTGTGTCCTCCCATAAATCTCCCACAAAGGCTTCATGCTGTGGGCTGGGGCCTTCTGCTGACATTAGCAGGGTATCTATGGCATGTGCTATCCATCTTACCACATGACGAGCCCTCCTACTTTTCTACTTTGTACATCTCAGATGATACCATTTATGTTGCTTATCCTGTTCAGTTTTTCATTGACAATACACTATAGTCTGTTTATGCCCAGTAACACCCCAAGAATTTCTCCATTGCCCTCTGATCTGCAGATTGTGGAGACTATGGCATTCAGTCATTTAAAGCTATAGACTAGCATCACTGAAAGAATATTGATTCTAAAAGGGGCTATTGTTTCACAGAGAAGCTTAGGGGTCATGAAAAATTACTTTGTAGTTTCCCAAAGGCATCCTGCACCTATTTACTTCTTATTCAGTTCTGGGCTTGGTTTCGTGTCCATTTGCACTGTCAGCCCAACAGCATTAAAGTCTATTCATCTAGCTATATATCATAATGAATAGGCATTCTTCATCCACTTGGTTTTTCTTGTGTGGATAATGAGGCTGAACGCTTCTGAGTTGTGTTGGACATCATTTAGGAAGCTCTATAAATGGGCAGTAGCGTCATGCAGTTCACACGGTACCATCTGCAAGCTGAAAAATCTGTTCATGTTAGGTATTCCCTATTCCATTAAGATTCTGGTCAACATCATCTGTCACAGTAACAGATTGATGCCTCCCTTGAAATTAATAACCAGTGGGTTAGCAAAGCAAATTATTTCTGTTATCACATTGGATCTTTTATCATTTTAACTTATGCATCGAAAATAGTGGTCCTTGTTGGAGGAGAACCTTGGAAATAATGTTCTTCTCTACTGAATCAAATGCTTTTATAATCAACAGACAACAACCATAGTATACCTTTTGGTAAATTGTGTGATTCTAGAGATGTGATCTGCTATATGAAGAATGTCATTTCTGAAAGCCTGTTTGTTCCCATGTCATACTGTCATTTAGAATTTTCTCAATGACTATGTAGGTCATTGAAGATTTTTTGGTGATGGGAAAGTTGGCATTGTGGATAAGTAGTTGCCAATATTTTCTCAATCTCCTTTTTTCAATGATAGCATCTGTGATATTTCAAGGAAAATAACAGGATTTAGTGATTGAATGTGGGATAGAATCCATCGTAGTCACTATATCTCTATTTAAATTAGAGGTCTTTAAACTTTCCTGAGTCATGGATCCCTTGGACATTCTGGTGAAGTCTATGGATCCCCTCTCAGAAGAATTTAAGTGCATAAAATAAAATGCATGGTATTACAAAGGAAACCAATTATATTGAAATAGTTATCAAGATGTTTTTAAAGTCTGTAGAGCCTAGCTTAAGAAGCACTGTTTAGATCTACATCACTTCCCAAGAGACTGAAATGTTTAATCTGCCAAATGCCCCTGCACAGCAGGCTATTTAAATGTCACTAGACCCCAGGTTGTCACACTTCTCTTCTCCTCACTTTACTCACTCATACAATTGGCTTCTCCTCTTATTGTTCTCTCTCAACTAAATAGTGGGAGAGGGGAAGAAAAGTCCAGAGGTCTACTTCTCCCCTGGAGAACTATCCTCACGGAGAAAAGAAGTAATAAGGAAATATTTTTGCTTCTTAACTTTTCAAGCCTTTACTCCTGATAAAAATGTCAGTAGTAATGATCAGATGACCATATTTTGTAAATCCTTTGACATATATACATATATATATATGTGTGTGTGTATATATATATGTATATTCTACAGAGAGAGAGAGATAAATGCATATATACATTAGATTACATTTTTTTAAATGGTGTGATCACAACTACCAAGTTCCTCAAAGAAGGGAGATTTTTAAAAGGGAATGGTCTGTTTTCTGTGGTAGTAAGCTGTCCATCACAGAGACGTGATGACTCATCTGTCAGGCACCTTGTAGAAGGGATTTCTACAGTGAGTAGGGTTGGATTACATTAACTCTAAGGTCTCTTCCAATTCTTTAAGATTTTGTAATTTGCCCTGTGCTTCTTGAGACTTGGCAATAAATAAAAGTACTCTGAGATCATTAAAACAATATTTGTTCCTGAAAACTAAAAAGACTTGCAGGATTTTTTTCATTGATTTTCTAAGAATTCCCTAAGAGTTAAAGACCACTTAGCTCTCCCATCATACTTAGAATCTGATGATAGATATTATTTTAAGTAGACTAAATAGCAGCTAAATTTCATTAGTATGACATAAACTAATTGAATTAAATGTAGAGAAAATGTATAGGGAAAAATTGTAACCTTTTCTCCTATATAAACTTGTTTATTTGTGTGTATTTAAACTTATCAAATTCATTTGAAGGTGTTCTTAGGATATAGGATTTCTCCCTGAATATTCATGATAATTATTCAAAGGATTTTCAAAGAAAATAAATTCCTAGAAAGTAAAATTTTGTTCCAGTCCTTATTTGTCTACAGCAAGAGACTCAACCTTTTCATATGTCACAAACCCCTTTGGCAAGCTGGTGAAGCCTATGGAAAGACCTCTTTTCAGAGTAATGACTGTTACCTACATTCATAATTGGAGTAAACACTAAATTTCAAGTAGAAGATACCAAAAAAGATCTCTTTTTTTCCCCATTCAACTTTCCTGACTCCTCTCCCCAAAATCTATCCTTAGACTCCAGGTTAAGAACTCCCAGACTACAGTAATAGAGTAAAGTTCTCTCTCTCTCTCTCTCTCTCTCTCACATACACACACACATACACACACACACAAATTTCAAAAAATGGAAGAAAAGATTATTTCACATACACTGAAAGAGACAAAATATAACTGAATTCTTGGGACTGAGTTGTTTGAAAAAGGACAGAAAATCTAAATCTGGAATTGAGTAGTTCAGGATCTTTTGTGAGGTTATTTCAGCTATTGGTGGGTTTTGCTGAGGTGTGTGTTTTCTTAGCCAATACAGTCAAGTTATTTTGGGTGGCCATAATTGTAAGTTAGACAGGTGGTTTGTGTGCGAAACATTTAATTTACTGACTCGGCTGTCTGTTGATTTTGGATGAGGTTAGAAACAATTCTATACAAGTTTCATAAAATGATGAGCTACAAGACTGCTCGGTATACTTAGCAAACAGAGGTGTGCATTAATGTGTCCAGTTAGACTTCAGCAATAAGTGCACTATGGAAAAAAGAATTACTTATCATTCTCGTTAGGTCAAATGTTCCACAAATGTAGTCTTCAACAGCAGTTTGTCATTCATGGAATGCCTTCCATGTATGGGGTACTATGCTAGGAGCTGACAGAGATACAAAGAAATATATTCGAGGAACCTACAATCAAGTACCTCATAATATACTTGACTTTACTTTTGATTAACCTAGCAGCTATATTTTTGGTTTGGTTCATTTCTTATTTTTTCCTTTGTGAGCCTTTTCCTATTAGCATTTTCCCAGTGACTTTCAACCAAGGCAGTTGTTTTTTGCAATTATGAAATTATAGAAGAATGATCCTGAAAAAAGAAAATTGTTTCCATTTTTTTTAAAGAGTAAAACTTGGTTTTATATGAGGCTTCAGACCTGGACTATGACTTGAGTGAGTTGATCAGCCATATTCACAATCTGCTATTTGCTGATACATACCAGTTGCCATAGCAATTGTTATCTGTAATGAAAATGGTCAAAGTGAATGGATTGATGCAAATCAGTCATTAAGGCATATGGACTGAGTCTGCAATTCATGAGGCTTTGTGGAAGGTTAAAGGTCATTGATCCTCCCCTCATAGGTCCTCTGACTTCTTCATTCTTACAGCCCCATTGTTCTTCTTATGAGACATGTCTGATAGTGATCAATGTGTTAGCAAATGCTTATTTTTTTTACTAATAAACTTTGGAAGAACTCTTTAGAAGAAGCTACCTCACCCCTGGGATTTCTTATTCTTCTTATTTCTCTCACTCATTTTCTCTTCAAGTCTAGGGGCTCATTTTCCTTCCACCCTACTTCCAAATTTTAACAGACTAGCCTTTAGACAGCAAACACAATTACTAGTCTGATGCTTAAAAGTCTTTCCAGCTTGGAACTCTCTTGACTTTGAACTTCTCTGGCACTATCTTACGTAGCATGACAATATTACTTCAAAATTTTAATGGATCATTGATTCCATTGGTGAGAGTTCTCCCTCCAGTGGCCTAGATCACAATTCATTTGAGCCTTGTCATACTGTGTGACACTTGACTGTCTTCCTTCAGTGGGAGTCTCCCCTGTAGCTGTTAGTGTGATATTACCGCTCTAGACATTCCCGCTTATGGATGACATTGTGTTGATTGCATAAAACCACAGTATGTTACAGAGCCTCCTAAATTAAATTCGTGGTCACTCAAAAGTTTGGCCTAATAACCACCAAGAAAAGTGTGTGGGTGGAAGATACCTGTATAAAGTCAGAGGGGGCAGCCCATAGCGCTGACTCTTTAGTAAATATAATCTGTGTGGGCAGTATTTGTAGGATAAAGATTGAAATAAGATATTTAAATCCTATTTAATTAGGATTAAGTAGGATAAAGAGAGAAGGTTGGGCTGCATTTGGGAAATTGCACAGTACCTTTATTGACCCCAAGCTACCCTAAGAAGTGAAGGTCCTTCCTTTTAACACCAGTATTGTAGCAATTCGCTAAATGGCTATGATTTATGTAATCTCCAAAGAAAAGCTTCAGGTCACTCAAAAAGCAATGGAAACTCTCATGGTAGAGGCAAATAGATTGTGGCACATTGCCAACTAAGAGTTGGGGAGCAGAAACGGGTGTTAAAAATAACCTTGTAAATTTGTGGAAATTGGCTCTCCCCTACTCCTCTTTCTCATTGGACAGACAAAAGGTCATTCGATATCCATTTAAAGAGTATCTCTGACTCATTCATTCTCCTTAAGTTCAAAACAGTGAATCCTTTAAAATATACTTGAAAGAAATTTGGCCATTTAAAATATTCCCTATATTGTTTTGCTTATGATTTTAAGAAGCAGACAAAGGCAACCAAAAGCAGTGACCACTACACCAGAGGGGTATTGTGCTTATTAGTTTTCACATTGTTGCTAATAGTTTTTAATGGCCTTAAATGAATCTTCACCCTTGGCCTGGATAGCCATGCCATTTGCACATAAGTAGGCCTATTTTTGAGCAAATACATAGAGGATAAAATGAGATAACGTATGTAAAGCACTTGGCAAACATTAAAGCCCACATAAGTGCTAGCTATTGTAAATTACAAGTGTTAGATTGCTAGGTTTTCATTCAGAAAAAAAGTACTGAGTGGGACTATTTTTTTAATGTTTTCTTTCCACAATGTACATTTTTATTGGGGGAAAGACCAGAAATTTTACAAAAGTTGGCTCTTAATTATTTTGTCAAATTTAAACTAAATAAATTGAAAGTAGTTATACCATTATGGTGCATAGAAATGAGAGAGCAAAAATACCTTACTAGAGATTTGGAGAATATTCAGTTAGAAATTGTATTGTATCCAAGATAGTTGGTGTCTTTCATTCATCAAACATCTATTAAGTGCCTACTAGGTGCTGGAACAGATAAAGCTTTATTTAAGGCATTATTCCTACCACAATGGACATTAGAGTCTAATGAGGAATGACTTACAAATCCTTATAATTCAAAATAATGCATAAGTGGTGAGAGGTACAAATGAATTACTTGTTGGTGTCTGAGGGAGAATACACAAAGAATACTTTTTGAAGAAGGTGACTTTAAAAGATGGGTAAGAATTTAACTAGTAGGGGGAAGGTTGTAGATTATGGAGGGCATCATGGGCAATATGTGAACAGCATAGGCTAATGCAGGAGTGGGAAAAGATAATTGTTTGAAGGATAATAGATTTAGAGCTGGAAAAGGATCTTTGAGATCATTTAGCCCAACTCCTTCATTGAGCAAACTGAGGCACCAAGAAACAGTGGAGAAGGCTGTGAAAAATAAGCTAATTAGCAACAGATTTGGAAGGCCTTAAATGTCAGGCTAGAGAATTTGAACTTTATTCAGTAGGCACTAAAAAGTTATGGACAGAAGTATGATATGGCCAGATGTATGCATAAGGAACACTGGTCTGGAAGAAGGATTAGAAATGGGCAAAAATAACAATAAAAAAGCCTGTAGATTCAGCAGGTGGTGATGTTCTAAATGAGGGTAATGACAAAGGCAGGGGGACAGGATAGTGAAAGATTGTAAACACCAATAGCTGGCAGATGATTGAATAGAGAAATAGAGGATAGGGAAGAGTCAAAACTAATACAGAGATTAAAACATGGGGAGTGAGGGGAATGGATTATGAAGTCTGGCAGCAATAGTGACATTAAAAAAAAGGAATAAGTTGAAGGGAAAAAGTGATATGTTCTATTTTAGACATGTTGAATCTAGTGTTGGTGGGGCATGTAGAAAGTGATGGCATATAGGGTGAAAGAGTTTGATATAATCATTGTGGGTGATAACCTAGGCTAGGGGGTTACTGAGTGTAGACTAGAGTAGCTGAGCAATAGAAAGGTACCAGCTGAGATTATGCGCCCTAAGTCTGTAAGGGGTGAAATTAATTCAAATTCATAACTTTCACCTGGAAGACTTGACATCCTAGGAACAAAAACAGGTTAAAAACTAGATGGGTGAGAATTCTTTAGGAATGGGGAGGGGGGTTTATGGTGGCAAGAACTTATAGGGTAGTTACTAGCGAGAAGCTGCAGTGGTAGCGGTCATGAATTCAGAGCAGCAAATAAAATAAATTCATGGGGAGACTGGCTACTTGAGAAGATTGAGCACTCAAGGAACGAGAGACCACAAAGAAAGAGAAGAACAGTATCATTGTGAATAAAGCAGTGATGAAAGGATAGGCATCTGTATTCATTAGAAAAGTTATATAGTAGTGAGACTCAGTGGTACCAAAAAAAAAAAAATCTGAAATAGCAGGACACCAACCAGAAGTCATGACTTAACATTAATAGCATGGAGAGAAAAGAGAAAATAACTAAAGAAAATCTTGCCAAGCTATTTAAATTTCTAATTAGCAGGCATTTCTAATTGAACATTGTTCAATGTTTTCTTTAAGTTACATTTTTTTTACTTTATATTTTTGTTCTATTTTAAATCTATGCTAATATGTAAAAGCAAAAATTACTTTTTAGCTGATAGCACAAGGTCAGGAAAATGAGGGGAGGGGAAGAATCTGAATCCTATAAAATTTTTCTAAAGGAAATTTCTCTTTATGTCCTCGTGAAGCTAGTGAAATTCTCTATCCAGAGTTTTGGAAACACTTTATACTTACCCTCCCAAGATTATATACATGTACCTATGGATGCTGGGTATTTTTGTCTACCAATAGTTGTGATTTTTCACAGCTCAGCTGACTTAAAAATTTATAGGGACAAGTTTTCTTTTACACATTCTTCCTAGATGAGTTAGTGTTCTTATTGCCCCCTTCATGCTCAAGGACAAAAATAAAAGACCTAAAAATTGGAAAGAAAGAAAAAGAAATTTCTAAGTTATAATTGACCGAATTGTTCAGTAGCATGACAAGAGAGTGAACTAGAGAGGAGAAAGAAAGAGAACATAGTAGAAAAGATAAAGATTACAAAGCAATTTTGGCTTGCCTATCACTGTCTATGTCTTGGATTTGAGGGGGTCCTGGCACATTGAGGGACATTTTCTAACTATAGTTAGAGATTAAACACTGCACAACATTTTAATATTGATTTATAGACTATATGTATAGAAATTCAGTCAGCCAGCCAATGAAGGAGAGTTTGTCAATAAATCACTAGAAAAAATGTTTAGGGATATGTATTCTGATGGTCATTTTTCATTTCCATATTTGCGCTCCAGTTAGGAGCCATGTGCCAAAAATTTTTTCAGATACTGTGGTAACATTATTCCTTACTTTGACATATATTGCATTGTACATTTCCTTCTAAAAATCAGTCTGTCCGCTGTGTCTTTTGCTCCTCACCTTTTCAAATATGTTGTGAAATGACTGTTTTTTAAGAATATTGTGTGCTTTTATTTCCTAAATTTATTTGAGAGTTTCGAAAACAATATATTGGTGGATTTTCCTCTTTTATAATGTTGATTGTATTTAGTACTAGGTCCTTAGTCATGTTACTCCAGTTGAAATGTTGGTGATCACATGAATAATGATTACCTATTTTCTTTCCTGTTAAAGTATATGATTAAAGAGATTGTGCCTTCAAGGATGTTAATGTCTCTTGTGTACATATTGTTTGCTCATTAAATATTTGTTCCTGGGATGCTTAAAAAAAAAATGCTTTACAACCACTCTTATTGCATGACTTCTGATATACTGCTGGTTAAATCAAGTACCCTGAAACCTAACATCTGTGTACAATAAAGACTGATATAATGGCTCCCCTATAATATGACCTGGGTGTTCGTTCTAGCCTCCATTACTAGAATTATTAAGGGATTCCACTTTGCATAAGACTTTCCATGATCTTTAAGCCACCCGAGCCCTAGTAATAAAAATCAGGTCAGGATAACGTAATAACATCCCCAAATAGCTAGATAGATGGACAGAATTGCCATAGTGTTCCCAATCATTAATATTAATGTTTGCCAGAGCTTAGAGCTTTAAGAGTGATTTGTAACTCTATGAATTTTATTGCTTCTGCTGTCAGGAATCAATTTCAGTGCTTAATGGCAATGTAACCTCAGCCAAGGAGACTTTTTTTTGGTTTTGATTTTATTTAATTTCACTTAAAGTTTCTCTCACAAGATTGTTCCTTTTTAGACAAAGTGGGAACTGTCTCAGAAATAAAAATGAAAAGAGAGCTAAATGTGTGGTTAATATTTAAGGTCAGAATGTCACATTTCCATATGAAATACTTTTCACAAATCTGCCTTGGTTTATTTAAGTTCTAAGTTCACTTACATTTCTAAATACCTTAATTTTCATTAGACTACAAGCTAATTCTTTTACTAAATGAAATGAAGCCCAAGAAGGAAAATAATTTGAAATTGTACAAAACATAGTTGTTGAAAAGGTTTTCCATTTGGACTCATTTAATTGGATATATCAAAAAAGCTTTTTCATTGATGTGGTAATTTTTAAATAGTGAAGGAGAGTTCAAATTCTAAATAAACAGAAGGCAAAAGAGCTCATGAATGACATCCCTCAAAAATCGTCTTTTTAAAGCTTAATCCATATATATATATATTGCTGCAAATTCTCCCATCGATTACCCAAAAGCAATTTCTATCGAGCTTTATTCCAAGGTAAAATTTAGCTTCAGCAATTGTCTTATTTTAAAGAGAGCAGCTTGAATTCCAAACTTCGTATAAGATTAATCAGGCATATGGGTATGATATTTATTAGGAAATGAAAAAACGGAAATGGTTTAAATTTAACTGTCTCTCATATGTTTTATTCAGTAAGCCTGCCACTCATCCACAATAGTAATTGTTCCATGGATGGTGTGATCACTGAACTGTCTGAGGTAGAAGAGACTGCATCTGTAAGCAGCTGTTTTGCATCTGAAGATACAACTACTGAAGACTCAGGAGTCATGAGCTCTCCATCAGACATCATTTCTCTGGATTCACAAAACGACAGTGTGAAATCCAAAGATAAATGGGCCTTAGATCAGGAAGATGCTGCTGACACATATGTGACCTGTGCTGCAGAACTCGGGCCCCCGAGGAGTGCTTCCCGTGAGAGCGATGACTCTGGCATTACTCATCTGAGGTGAGTCATACTTCTATGATAGCTGCAAAACTGATGTCACCTGAACATCTGAGATCATGTTCTCCAGACACTAATGTCTTATTAATGGTATCAGGAACTAAAAATGTCACATTGCTTTCAAAGAAAGTGGTTAGGAAAGCCAATTTCCTATGTTACTTACTCATTTCATTAATATTCCATTAATTCCTGAACACTTTTCAGAGGGAACATGAGAGAACATCTAGGAATCTTTTCAGCTGTATTTACCTTAGGTATCTATAGCTCTTAGAGCATAAGGAGGTTCTTGGGACCAACTTTGTGCTTCATAACAGAGGGTAGATAGCTTTCGGGCCAGATCTGTGAGCTCCCTGGGAGGAAATTCTGCAGACACAACATGGCTCAGTGGAAAAATAACTGTTCTTGGAGTCAGGATTATTCTCATCTATCATGACTATGTGACTCTGAACAAGTCATTTAATCTTCAATGCAGTTGCAGGCAAATCTCTCCAAAACTGTAAGTTTCAGAGTAGTTATCAATCTGCCTTGATAGAGGGAGGAACGATTAGTGCTTAGAAATTGGAGATATGGAGTTAGGTTGTTGTCATTCTGTTGTTTCAGTCACATCTGACTCTGGATAACCCCATTTGGGGTTTTCTAGGCAAAATTGCTGGAGTAGTTTGCCATTTCCTTCTCCACCTCATTTTACAGATGAGGAAACTTAAGGCAAAAAAAGTTTAGTAACTTGTTTAGGGTCACACAGCTAGCAAGAGTCTCTAAGACTACATTTGTATACTTCCTCCTGATTCCAGGGCTGGCTCATTAAGTACTAGACCACCTAGCTGCCCATACAGTGTATACACACACACACACACACACACACACACACACACACACACGTTACAGTTTATAGTTCTACACCTATGTATATATACACTATATACATACACACATATGTTCAATATACATACTATATATTGCATGTATGTGTGTATACACACACACATGCATTCATGCATTTTATATTTATGTGGAGGGAGGTATAGATGTCAGAGTAAAGGGAGTGGAGAGGGAGGGAGGAGAGACAGAGAGATGTAAGCTAAGGTGAGGCAAGATGAGATGAGATTGACCTGTGAAGGCTCTATCCACAAAAACAGAGTAAAGCTATCGTCAGTTACTTTTTTTTTTTTTAAAGCAATCAGGGTTAAGTAACTTGCTCAAGGTTACACGGCCAGTTATTTCTGGGCATGGTGCTAAGTATCTGAGCCTGGATTTGATCCAGGTCATCCCAACACTGGAGCCGGTGCTCTTACTCGCTGAGCCACCTGGCCACCTCTAAGCAATTGGGGTTAAGTAACTTGCTCAAGGTTACATGGCCAGGTGTTTCTGGGTGGGTGCTAAGTGTCTGAGCCCGGGATTCGATCTCCAGGTCTTCTCAACACTGGAGCCGGTGCTCTTACTCACTGTGCTACCTGGCCGCCCCTTCTAGTCAGTTACAAATGTTCTCTAAGCTCCTATTTTGTGCCAGTCTGTGTGCTAAGCTCTGGTAATACAAAGACCAAAATGAAACAGACTTTGCTCTCAAGGAGCTTACAGCCTATAGGGAAAGACACCATGAATGCCTAGAGGTTTATACGAAAGCATTCTCTCATCCCATTTTTAACTGGAGTACATAGTAGCTTTCCTTAGTAATATGCAGTAATTTTCACAGTGATCCACAGATATGGTGGCTTTATGTTGAGCTCATGCAAATAGATAATTATACATCTGAAACTAGTCATTCACACTGAAGGTGCCTTACCAGAAGGTAAACAATTCCAGTGTTTTTAAAGTCCCCTGGTCATAGATCTAGAGTTGGCAGGAACTTCACAGTTCATCTAGGCCAACCTACTCATTTTTTAGGTGATGAAACTGAGTCACAGGGAAGTTAAGTGACTGACCCAGTGTCACACAGTTAATATGCTTCAAAGGTGAGATTAGAACCCATATCCATCTGAGTCCAGAGCAAGTCCTGCAGACTGTATGGTTAATATAAAATTGCCACACAGCAAGGAAGGCATATCACCTAAGGTCTTGGCCATGAAATACATTGAGACTGCAGCATTTGATGCCTTAGCTATAGATGTCTATTCATCAGTCTAAGTGACTTGCCAGCAGGAGTGTGACAGAACAGGGATTAGAACTCCCCAACCATGATTTTTCAGACTCTGCCAAAATTTTGTGAAAGGTGATCACTTAGAGAAAGTGTGCCATCAAAGAGGGAATATTCATGAGCAGGGAAGACAGTACAACGGGATATTGTATTCACCTCATCAATACTGCCTTCAAGAAAGCAGATTACTAAACAGTAAGGCTTAGCTTATAAAGAATTTATCACTTGAAAAGGAAAAGAAGAGGAGATATGCTATGCCTTCCTCCTCAGGAATGTCACAGACTGTCCCATTTCCATTTTTCCTCACTTCTATGCTTTTATGCACCAACCTGCTTATAGTTTTGTTTTACACTTAAAGCATACGTGGTTATATACATATCTGGTGATACTTCTGTTAATGAAAAGAAAGTGTCACCGTGGCAGGCTTTGCTGTTGTCAGAAGCGTTGGTAATTCTAGGAAGCGTAGCATAGGCATCGTCACTTTGGAACTTTGGCAGCAATAAAATCTGACTAGCCTGGAAAGCCCAGACAAGGAGGATAGCTAGATAGGAGTCGAGGCTGGTAGGTATTGAAGGTCAAATGAGCCAGAAATCAAGTCCATTGAGGTCAACTAAAGAGGAATGTGGAATTAGCATGGGCCTAGAGAGCCAGAGATTGCATTAGAAAAATCACTTTAGACAAAGATTAACAGCCACAGGGGTTGGGAAACAAAAGTTTGGGACCCAAGAAGACTGACTCTCTGAGCAACAAAGAACGGTTACTCTAAAGGTTTGTTGATTGCCATACTACCATAGTGCCTCTCATATCTGTCCCCTTCTTACCACTCACACATATATCATCCTAGTTCAGGCCATAGATTTCTGAGTATTCTATGGAAAGTATTTCAAGTCCTATCTTTGAATAAATGCCTTCACTTCTAATTAGTCTTTCTTATTCTAGTCTCTTCCTTCTATAATCCTCAAAAACATTCAGTAGCTCCCCCGTGTCTATAGTATAAAAATTCAAACTTATTATTAGCCCTCCAAGGAATGACTTCCAGCTACCTTCCCTGTCTTATTTATTACTACTTCCCTCACAAACTCTATTTTCCAGCCAAATTGGGGAACTAACAGTTTTCCAAACTTAATACTTTATCTCTTACCTCCGTGCATTAATTCAAGTCATCTCCCTACCCCCATGTTTGGAGTACATCTCCCCACCCCAGACAACAGCTTTAAGAATCCCTCTCTGTCTTCCAGGTTCAAGTCATGTGCCACATCCTCTAATATGATAGCTGTCAGTGCCCTCTCTCTCAGTGTGTGTGTGTGCGTGTGTGTGTGTTTGTGGTGTTGTATCCTCCCAGTAATGTGACAACTCCTTGAGGGTAGAGATGATTTTATTTTAGTCTTTTATCCCCAACCCCATAGCACAGAACCTTATATATTGCTACCACTTAATAAACATTGTTGATTAAGTTGAATTGTAAGAGTCTTGGATCACACAAGAGTCAGGAAACTTGAGCAGGAACCAGGAACTGAAGTCTGCCACTAACTTGCTAGGCAATCTTAGAGAGTCATTTCACTTTGCTGGTGAATCAAGGGCTCTGGGGGTGCCTTCCTGTTCCAATAGTCTAATTCAGTCTTCCCTTCATTCAATTCTTCTATATGCTTGCTCTTTGGATTTTAAAACTAACAGATGTAAAAATTAACTTGTATCTAATTGCTTTCAGTAATTTACTATCCTAACATGCCCCAGTCATTTTCCAACTTACATATTAAAAGAAATCAGCAAACAGCAGAGTCTCTGCCATTCAATCATGTTATGTACCCAGTGTATCTTCATACAATACAAAGAGGAGGGTGTTTTTTTTTTTAATAGGACGCAACTTTGTTATTAAAGGTACTTCTTTCCTAGAGGATTTTTAATCAATGTGTCACTGGATAGGCAGTGTTCTAGTTGTAATCTGGAATGTTCACGATGTAGACTAATAAATGTTGGACAAAGATTTAATTATGAAAAACATTTGTGCTTCCTGACTTCCATAAAGCTGTTCTTGTGATAGAATTATAGGGCTATATTCTGAAAAGCCCATTTGCTTCCAGGTGATACTATCCCAGGCTAATAGCTGTTTTGCATATATTTTCATATATTGACTAATAGCTGTTTTGCATATATTTTCATATATTAACACAATTGATTAATTTTCTTTTAACAAAAGAAAGCTTCAAAATGACACTAGTTCCCCTTAAACTCACAAATGCCTACTTTTAGTTAAGGGCTTGTGTTCTCAGTTAAATTATTTTCTCCTTTCCCTCCTCTTCTCATATAACTTCAATTTTTTAGCCTCCTCATACTCTTTCCTTCTTCCACTTTTTCTCCATTCATCTCTTCCCTTTTGGCTCCCTTCTTGCTTCTTTCCTTTTGTCTTTTCCATTCTCTATTTCCCTCCACTTCATTGATAGTTAAGTATTAGGAATTTCTGAGTATTCTGTGGAAAGTATTTTAGCCCCTCTCTTCTAATAAATCACATTGCCATCAAAGATTCAATACATCAACCGGTTCAGTCCTTCAGGGACTTGTGATTTCATTGAGGTGGCCATTACTTCCACCAATGCAGGTTTCAGCTCTCCTATAACCTTAGAAAATGGACTTTGTTGGTGATTGTGACTAAAACCTTTGTCACTTGGCAAGCTACTTGTAATGAGACTCTCCTCACCATGAGCTTTGGTGAAATGGATAGAATGCTGGCCCTGGCGGCAGGAAGGCCTGAGTTCAAATCCAACTTCATACATTCAATATCTCTGTGACTCTGGACAAGTCATTTAACTTCTGCCTCAGTTTCCTCATCTGTAAAATGGGGATGATAATAGCAGGATAAAAATGAAATATTTTTAAAGTGCCATATAAATGTTTAATATTAGTTGTACATAGTAGAATTACAATTTCATATGAAATTGTCCATTTTATTCTACTATGTTATGGAAATGCTTGTTTTATTCTATAACTTAAAATAGATAAATACTTGCTATTATAATTAACTAGAAAAAGGTGGAGACTATAGGCTCATGCTGGCTGCAGAGAACGAGTCCATCATAGTAAGAAGTTATTGCAATATATCAGTTTTCCTTTTCAGATTGTGTAAGAGTTCAGTATAATTGGAAATTTCCTGTGCAGTTTGAGGCTGAGAATTGAAAGTAAGGACTTGGAATTTATGACCCAAATAGTCATTATCTATTTAGCCTTCTGAAATATTCCACAGAAAGAGTCTGGACCCCAAGCAATTGGCTAAAGAAGCCAGAGGTCACCATCTTTCTGATTCCTAGATGATGTAGGACATGAGTGAACTCTGAATGTCAGAATCGGTTCTGCTTTGGAAGAGCAGTATCATCTCCACGTTATTGATAAGGGGAAAAGATCCCAGGCATTTTGGCTCCTCAAACAAATTTAAGGAAATGGCTTGTGGAGAGGATATACCAAAGGCAAAGAAGGCAGTGAATATAATGGAAAGAGGAATGGACTTGAAGATACAAGATGTAGGCTTTGTGCTTGCTAGGTGTGTGATCTTAGGCAATTAACATGACCTCTGTGGGTGTGAGTTTCTTCTTTTGTGAAATGAGATTGAGAATACTTGGCACTATCTTCCTTATAAAATTGTTGTAAAGAAAGGATTTTGGTAACTTTAAAAGATTCTACAACCCTGAGTTGCTATTGCTTTTTATCAGCAGCACCTTGAAAAGTAGCAAAGGTATTTATTCAACTCAGTCCACATTCAATGCCTATCTACTGCAAGATTCTGGGATTTCAAAGTAGGGAAAGAGGTAAGGTTTTATTTGTTTATTTTCTGATCTGTGATTTCTTCAGTGTAGAGATTCTCAGTGACAAAAATTTCCTCCATCAATGCACATCAGCACCTCTTCTGTGACTTCTTGTCACTGAGTGTTACCTGGGACACTGAGAAGTTAAGAGACTTGCCCAAGAGCACACATATGTGTATACATGTATGTATGTATATGTATATTGTGTATATACATATATATATATATATATATATATATATATATATACACACACACAGAGAGAGTGTAGCCCATGCCTTCAAGCAGCTTACCTTTTACACAGGGAAATTTAAAAAGAACAAAGATATAAGTATGCTATCATGTAGGGGTTGATGGCTGCGAAGGAGCAGTCCAGACACAGTGCTCTGAGGACAAAAAGAAGTCTTTCCACTGTGGGTGGGAAAGGAGACAGGGAGGAGAAAGTCCCTCATTTGAACATAGAAGGAAAAAAAAATATTCAGAAACATGGGGATGAAGAGGAAGTGAATTAATTTCAGGCATGGATTCAATACAGAAGCTTCAAGAACCAGCATTAGAATATTTCTCAGGTCCTTTCTTAAGTAAACATTTCTGCACGTGGCTTTTTGATTACATGTTGGTCAAAGAGAGGAAGCCAGTTCTGTGACATCAAAGCAGTGGGGACTGGTTTCCGTGAGCAAATAGCTGCATATGTGTGCAGAAAATCATGCAAGAGAAGTGATCCAGCCATGGTATTTTGCCAATGGAGAGAGTGCCAAGTGGAAGTAAGGGTTCCATACAGTCATTGCCTTTATGGGAAAAGTGGAGAAGACATTCCAACTAGTCCCAACTTCTACTGCTCTTGTACTTAAAGTCAGTGTCACACATCATTAGAAAACATCCTAGACCAGAGATTGTGAACTCTCATTCTACGTTAACTAAAGGGATCAGTCAGAAAATGTATTCTCCCTTTTTTCCATCCTCATGTTAGCTAGAAGCCCTTTCCTAGACTTCTTAGGATTTCTGTTAGTTGCTACCATTTTTTTAACACCACAGTATTAACAATTTTTGTGGTTTATGACCCACTTTTGTTTTACTATGTTCTCTTTCTTATATCATCATAGTTATCCCAACTGTCCCTCTCTTTTTTCCCTCCCAGAGAGACATACCAAATAATAAATAGTATTTTAAGAGAAAAACAACACAACTAATTAATTCACTGAAAAAGTCCAAAAATACATGCAACATGTGGACCTCTCACCTCCACTAAGGAGTCGATTGGGGGTGTCCTCTCTTGTCTCTTCATTCTAGTTCAGCTTGATCTTTATGATTTTGTTACATTAACTTTTTATTCTTTCATGTGTGGTGGTTTTTTCTTTTTAAATTGTTGTAATCGTGTATATTTTGTCATCTACTTTCACAAGGAAAGTCTTAGCCCCAAGAAATTTCTGATTCTTTACCTTAAGCAAATACAATCTGAATCCAGTCTATGAGTTTTTAAACATAAATTTCCTTTAACAATTAAATCATCATAATTCTCAGGTATAAACTAGGAGATTCTGTTTGGTTCTTGTTTTGAGAAAGACCGTCTTCATTAGTCAGCAAGCATTTCATAAATGGTAGCTTTTGTGTTCTGGGGGCTACAAAGAAAAAAATCTATCTGGTCTTGCTCTCAAGGTACTTAACTTTTATCTGAGCAGTTTATATTCTGAGCGTCAAAAGCATGAAAGTTACCATAGCAGAGTCATAAGGACTATTTACATTGTATGCTGATTAAACCAAGGTTTGATTTATTTTGTTTGCTTGGTTGGTTGTTTTTTTTTCTTTTGTAATTTTTTTTCAGGACCTCAAAAACCACCTTTCCCAAGGTATAGTAAATTTTTTTTAATCCAGTAATTGATGAGGAAGATTGATTTATAGGTGCTCAGTTCTAAGTTGAATAAAAAAAAAAATGCCTACACTTTGTTACAGAAGATCAGGATTTGAAAGATTATCTAATGTAAATCCCCCCACACACACTTTTTTCACAGAAAATGTGACCCAAAGAGAGGAAATAAGTTGTCCAAGGTCACCTACCCAGTTAGTGTCAGAGGCAGGAAATTCCTGAGGTCACAGGTCTTCCTGGTAGACTTTTCCTTTTTAACAAAATAGGTGCTTATCTATTGTTTCTTGCTCCTGCCATTGAGACTGTTTCCTAGCCAGGCCCAGGTGTCAGTGTAATCCCTGCCCTCTTCTCTATATCCTGCTTCCTGGAGTGTTTTTGTCCACTTACTCTACTCCACAAGTTTTTCATTTGATCAAGTTTTCATTATCTGGCTAGTCTTTAAAAAAAAAAAAATGAACCAAGTGTGGCTGACAGCCAGTGATCAATTTGATCCTGCCTGATCCATAAATTCTAGATTTCGCTAATAATGATGAGAGGAATGATTATTTCTCATATTAACAAACATCTACTATTGGGAAGGTTCAAGTTTTATTTTTTCCTTCCTTTTTCTTCATTCTCTAGCATTCCCCCTCTATCTTGTTCAGACTCCGCCCAACTGGGAAGTTTAGATCTCATCAAAAGGTAAAGAAATTCTAATTTAGGTAAATTGGTGAATTCCAGCCCATTTTAGTCAGACTGGTCTGGGCGGAAGTGGATTTCCCCTTTTGTCTAGATTGCCTTAGACAGGTAGTCTGGTATAGATAAGTCTCTTTGTCCAAGACTGAGTGCAGTGTCACATCCTCCAGACCCTCATTAGAATAATCCACCTCTCCTTATAATATTCATTATCATTACTTGTCAACCAAAGTTGATTTCCACCTTCAGGAACACCCGTTCTTCCAAGGGCATATAAAGGTCAAATGAGTTCCATGAGGGATCATTGGTTTCAGAAAGACAGCTAACTCTTTTATTAATTATCCACTAGCTATAATTAATAAAATGATTACCCCGAAGCTTTGTCTCTCTAACTTTTTGTAGATCACAGTGAAATCTGCCAGGAAGAATTCAAGTTCCTGGTATTTGAACCCTCCTAAAGTGTTAGGTTGATCCTCATAGCCTATTGGCTAGTTGAAGGTCTGATTTCTTGGAATATGATCTGGGGTTCTCCTCTCTGCACCCTCATAAATATCAAGATCAAGAAAGACATTTCAATAAGATGGTCCCCAGATTTACACGGTTCACAAAGCTAGAGTGTTTTCCTAGAAAGACCTTGGTCTTCAGAAATCTCCAATTCCTATCCCCAAGAAAGCACCAGTTCAGTGCCCCCAAGAAGGGGCACTTATAGATCATATGGGAAGGCTGATAATGTTATTAATGAAGTGATCATAGCATCTGCAATGAATAAAGAATCCAAATACAACTACATTATAACAAAAAAATTCATATGTATAAAATGTTAAGGTTTACTAGGTCTTTAATATATGTAAACTCATTTGAACCTCATCATTCCCTTGACACATAGATGCTACAAGTATTATTAATCTTTGAGTTGTACATGGGGAAATTGAGGGAAAGAAAGGTTAAAGACAAACTCTCACAGCTACTAAATGCCAAAGTCAGGATTCAGATTCAGGGCTTCCTGACTTCCAAGTTCAGCATACTACCCACTGTTCCAAACTGTCTCTTATAGAAATGGGGACCAGACTATGACAACTTGACTTCTTTGCCTTATTATTGCAGTTGCATAAAAAAATAACTAGATCTTACCAACTAAAATATAAAATCTCTGACAGATGCAACACATACCCTCCTCATCTCCATCACCTGTCTTCCCTGAGCTCTTTCAAGTTTCAACTAATTTTAACAAGATTTGTTCTTTCAAGAAGCCTTTCCCAACCTTCCAAGATGATCCCTAATTTATTATGTATGAATGTATGTATGTATGTATGTGTATGTATAGGTATTCACATACACACATCCATAAATGTTTACATATTGTTTCTCCCATTAGCCTGAAAGTAGGGACTGTTTTTGCCTTTCTCTTTGCCTTCTTTGTGCTTAGCACAGTGCCTGGAACATAGGTGCTACTTGATTGTCAGACTAGAGTGTGGAGGCCAGAACTGTATGTACCTATTTAACTAGTTTCCATGAAGAGGAGAGGAAGAGAAACTTGGGTTATTGACCAGGCAGACCCTTATAAGGGGCTGACTGTCTTCTCTTTCTTGTCTTTGATATAATTCTCCTTTTGTTGGTACCCTCTCAGTTACTTCTCTAGCACCTTTGAGATATACCCTACTTCCTAAATATAATTCATGAAACTGATACTTACTATATCAGTCCTAATCTATGAAGTGTGTCTGCTTAAGGGGCTGGTTTCTTGGAAGTTGATCTAGGGCTCTCCCCTTTGCACCCTCATAAATGTCAAGGTCAAGAAAGACATTTCAGTAAGATGGTCCCCAGATTGACACGTTTCATGAAGTCAGGGTGTTTTCCTGAAAGGACTATGATCTTCAGAAATCTCTGCTTCCTGTCACTAAGAAAGCACCAGTTCATTGACTCTAACAAAAAGCCTCCCTTTTTTGACTTAATTAAAGCAAGTGGCAAAACAAAGCTGCTGTTTTTGTGCTGTTTACTTTAGGTGTTTCATTCCTTACTACAGCCCTGATTGTTTCATTAATATCACTATACTTTGCTAAGGCTATTCAGACCAAGGTTTCAATGTTTTAAAGTATAAAGGATAATCATCCATATATGACTAAGGATAAATGTGTTTAGTAACATTTTGAAATAAAGACTATATTTAGCAGTGCCATCATCTAGACAAAGTTTTTTGGGGGATTTTGAGGTGTTTACTAGAATCCAAGTACCTACTTATAGTAAAATAAATTGTACTTAGTGAAAGTCCTTACCCACTAGTCATTGAACCCAAATCCCAGAGATTGCTAAAGTCCCTTCTACCTCTAAAGCATATAATCCCTTGATCTAATTCAAAATCTGTGACTGAATACAGTGGGACACTGAGCATTTTAGGGAAGGTCCCAACATAAAACTACCATTAATAAATCAACCAATCATCATTAGTTCCACATAATAAGCCACATAGCCTATGATACAGACTCTTGGAGGCATTAAGAATATTAATGTTTCAAGGGGGATAATTTTTAAGTTATATCCAAACTTTGACTCAGCAAGGATGGTCTTTGTTCCTTGGTTTGTTGAAAATGTCTTTCCTTATAAGATCGAAGACCCATAAATCTATAATTAACCATGTGGTTCCTCTACTTGCAGACCAGTGGTTATTGATTTTTTTCATGTCATGGATCCCCTTGGTGTTATGATGAAGTCTATGGACCCTTTCTCCCAATAATGGATTTTTAAATTTATAATTAAAAGAAATGTTAGATTTCAGTTAGAGATTAATAAAAATAAACGTATTTTTTCCACACAAGTTCATGGACCTCTCCCCCCCCCCGAAGTCTGTGTGTTAACCCCAAGTTAAGAACTCGAACTCTAGGCCATTAGCTCCCTGCTGTCATGGACCACACAGATCCTTAGAAGCTAACCCTTGAGCTAGATCTGCTAAAGGGAGGAAAGTGATTTTATCTAATAAGTTTGATAGTTGAAAGATCCTTGTTAAGTTCATAAATGTGAAAATTACTGGAACATGAAGTCTAAATAAGAGATGTTTTTGAGCCCAGAACAATGTTGTCACAGAGATACCACACCACTAATCAGCAGGGAGGGAGAGTATTGAGAGATTAAATAGAACTGAAATTTGAAGTTTTGAAAAGGAGTAATAATAATTATAGCTCACATTTATATTTTTATATATAAATTTTTATATATTATATAAATAATATATATTTATTTATAAACCTTAAAGTTTACAGATGACTTCACATACCTTATCTCATTTGATTCTCACAGTATCCCTGTGAAACGTCATTTCCATTTGAAAGATGAAGAAACAAGC
This sequence comes from Petaurus breviceps papuanus, assembly GCF_028583685.1. Taxonomy (NCBI): domain Eukaryota; kingdom Metazoa; phylum Chordata; class Mammalia; order Diprotodontia; family Petauridae; genus Petaurus; species Petaurus breviceps. Next base: position 3,484,809 of record NW_027185761.1, on the reverse strand, counting down.
TTTAAAGAGGTTTAAGTGACTCACCCATGGTCACACAGTCACAGTGTCAAAGGCAGGATTCTACCCCATGTCTTACTGACTCTCATGTCCAGCATACTCTGCACCACCCACAAAACATGTAACGAGCTTAGGTTCGTGGGTAAGTTTACTGGTCACCATGCTACTAATAAGAAGAGGGAAAGAAAATGAATTAATATAGAACTTTAAGGGTATGTAGTAAAAAGTACTTTGCATGTGTCTTCTTTAATCCTCTCAAGGACATTGTGAGGTAGATAAGGCTACTGAACCTAAGACTTGCCCAGGGTCACAGCACAGTAAGTGCAGAGTTGGGTATGGAACTGGGATCCTAAGCATCCAAATCCAGAATTCTTTATACTACTCTCTACTGGTTCTCCAAGGAATATTGAGTGTTTGGTATATGCATTAAGGATTTCCTTTGTATTTATCAAGGGAAGAAAAGTTGAGGACCTATCTATGCCCTGAGCTCTATGATTTTGATAGGAAATCCTAGCGGGATGAAATACTGGCGAGAATACTGGATTTGGAGACAAAGGGGCCTGAGTTTGACTCCTGGTTCTCCTTATTTGTGTGATCTTGAGTGAGTTTTTCAACCCTTCTGGGCTTCAGTTTCTGCTTTTGTAAAATGAGAGGATTTGGACTAACTTATCTCTAATATTGCTTCAAGTTCTAAATCTAAATAACTCTAGAAATCAGCCTAGCCTCTTTGAGGATCATAAAAATATTTCTATTTTATTTATATACATTATTAAAGTTTAAAACTGCACTAAGATTTTTGGAACTCTGTGTGTGTGTGTGTGTGTGTGTGTGTGTGTGTGTGTGTGTGTATGTAAGTGAACTAAGATTCAAACCCAAGCTCTCTGACTTTGAAACCTTTGTTCTGGTTGAGGGACTTGGTGGGCCCAATCTTCTGATATTTTAAACCTTGAATTTCAAAGTTACAGTGACACCCTCATAATAAAATAGTTCATTTCTTTCTATATACAAGACATAAAAACCTAGGAAGGAAAAGAAACAAATGTTTACCAAGTGTAAGCGCTTCACAAATATTATCTCATTTTATCCTCATAACAATTTTAGCATGTAGGTGCTATTATTAACCCCATTCTACAGTTGAGGAAATTGAGGCAGACAGAGGTTAAATGATTTACATGTAAGATTCACATAGCTAGTGTCTGAGGCCTGATTTGAACTTGGGTCTTCCTGACTCCAATCTGGCATTCTGTCTACTGCACCCCTAGATGTTATAAAATACAACTTTACTATTCTAAATAGTGTTCTTACCTACCCGGGATAATTTTGAGCAAACTTGCTTCTTTGTGACACATACACAAATAAGCATATAATCAATTGGAATGCAATGGGAGCAAAGGAGAGGTCCAGACAAAGTATTCTGTGAAAATCAAGGCCAAGAGATAAAACTTGTAGTCTCTTCTCTTATCAGATCTTTTATCAATATTCCATGTTTCCCTCTTTTCCTGGGCACCCTATAGAAGAGGTGAAAAGTAGGAAAGGTGAGACAAAATCAAAGCCTAGATAGATACACTAGTCTCTTCCTCAATGCCCAAGAGTAGGCCCCAGTTCTAGTTTTAAGAAAGTTGTTGTGTGGTTTGTCCTTTGTTTTCAGAGAGGACTGGGACATCAGGGAAATGATGACAGGGCTTGCAATTGACTTTGATTTGAGTGAGGGAGTGCTATACAAAGTTACCAGCCTCACTTTCTCCTCCAGAACCATCTGAGTCCAGTGGCCAGATATCAATCAGGACAACTGGATATAGCCCAGGATGCAGTGGGAGACCATGACCCTTTTAACCTAAGGTCTTTTCAATTTCTCACTTTGAGTGAAGCAATGCCCATTCAGTGAATAGGCCTCTTTAAGAAGAGAGTCAAGGGATGGCCAATTTAGTACAAATAAATAAATATATAAGATTGGGAAGGGAAAATCCTCAGGGTTGCTGGCCAAAAGAGAAACAGTTACTACCATTTACAATCACTGAGCCAGGAGGGCCCAAAAAATAATCATTAAGGAGTGCTTGGTCAGGAACCTATTGTGATCTAATCCATAAGAGCCAGAGTGAACTGGGTTTAAGGCTTGGTCTTTGAGAAAGAAATCTAGCCAGCAAACCCCAAGGTAACCAGGTATCTTTTGGCCATCAAAATTTGCCTTCCTTTGGGCAGAACACCATTTGTGCTTTTGCTCATGCATTACAACCCCAACTCTTTTTAATTAAGGAAACAATTCTAAAATCAAATAAGTAGTGACAGGCATCATTAAATGGCAGAGGCCTTTCTCTTCTTTCACCTTTAAATTATAAAGCTTTCATTTTGCAAATGTTTTGTTTTGTTTTACCCAAAATAAGAACATTCCTTTGGTTCTTTTGAGAATACTTTGAATTTTCCTCTTACCTCCTCACCCTAGCTTTATTGACTAGGCTATTTTTCAAATACTGAAGAATTTCTTTTCACCTCTTTTGAGAGAAATAGCACAAGTGCCATGACTTTGTTTAAAAAAATAATTCCAAATGGACCAATAACAGCTATCTCTTTCACTTAATAAACTGTCATAAAGACCCATCTCCCCTGGTGCTAATTTGACATAACTGCTACCCTAACTTTAATTTTGTCTCCAGCTGGGTAAGTGATTGCTGAGGCCCAATTAGGCATTGTGGCTTCAGCTCGGGAGAACACAAAACCCTGCTGCTCAGCTATCCTTGGACCTTTGTTATTTTCTCTTAGACAAATCCCACAAAGGGCAAGAGAGACCTAAGACCCAGGCTGACTTTTTTTCTCAGGCTTTGGCTTCAGATTTACCAGCTCTTGTCATTTGAGCACCTCAGATTTTATGACAGAAGTGGCCTGAAGGTTATCATAGTCTTTACAGAATCACAAAGTCTGTGTGAGAAAATGCCATTGGGAGTGTTTATCCAACACATACAACCTGATCTCAGAATTGTCTCATATTTTTCTTGGGTTTGAGCCAAAATAAAACTATCAACAAGAAACATGTCTCTAGGTTTGGGGTAGAAGAATTTTTGAGGGAAAATATTAAGCTCCTATTTACTTCTGCTATAGCACTATTGTCTGGCCCAACCTAAAATTAGCTAATGCTTCATGCTACTGGCTAAATCTTTTCACTTATATCTCTAACAGCTCTGTTACCAAGCCCCAAGACAAGCCTTCTTGCTTTCAATCCAGTAATAACAGTGATCATGAAAATAATAGCTAATATTTGTATAGCATCTTAAGCTTTCCAGAGCACTTTATATAAATCCTCTCATTCTCTCTTCACAATACCTGGAGTAGGTACTATTATGATCCCCATTTTACAGATGAGAAAACTGAAACAGAGGTTAGTGACTTGTCCAGAGTCACACGGCTACTGAGTATCTGAAGTGGGACTCCAACTTAGGAGCTTTATGGAAGTCCTTGAGCAGGAATGGAGAAGGTAGATTATGAGAGCAGCCCAAGGTTGGGGCAAGACTTGCTGTGGTTGGCAGTAGGACAAGAAGCATAAGGGATTCAGCAGTAGCTCATAGTAGAGCCCATCAACCATGAGGTAAAGAGCTTGAAGGGAAGGTCGTGATAAACATAAAGAATAGGTTTAGGAGAGGAAAGACAGAATGAGATGTATCTCATTCATTATTACCCAGTTTGTTAACTTGGAAAGAAAAATGAGCCATATTCAAGATTGACCAGTCTTAGAGAGTATTCAGGTATTTGCACCAAGGTCTTCAAGGAAGAACCACGTTTCCAGCTGAGCAAGAGAGAGCAACAAAAGCTTAGTCAGTAATCTCCTTGCCCTTGTTTGATATCCCTAGATTTCTGTTCAAATTATCATTGATTGGACTGGAATGTGATAGACCTCTGGGGCTAAGATAGGCTTACCCCAGTTATGACTCGTTCCTTTGGTTTGCATTTCCTGCTTAACAAAAACTTCAACCTTTTATTGTCATGGAACTGATAGCAGAGTGTTTGGAGCCTTATATTTTCAACTCCAAAATAATGCATTGTATTCTGGTCCATAAAGGTAGCTGAAAACAGAAACTTTCTTTAATGTAAACACTATTATTAGAAATGGGACCAGGAGTGTCTAAAATAAAAATCCATTCTCTCTTCTCATCTGACTTGGTCTTTTCCAGGATCAGTGATCAATAAATTTGATGTCCTTGCTGAGAAACTGTATCTCGCTACATCAAGTTTGTAATATGAAATGAAAGGATACCCTCAAGTGTTGCCCATCACACTACATATATTTTCCTGAGAAGCATTGGATCATAATGAATAGAAAGTTGATCAGGAAGATCTGAGAGACATATTAGACATGTCACTGTGAGCAAGTCATGTAACTTCTTAGGGTTAGACGCAGAGCCAGAAACCTTTTAGAAGCAAACACTGCTCCAATTTTTACATTTATCTAGTTATGGTTGTGACATTACTAGAAATTATGAAGAATGACCCAAGAAGTTTCTAGAATTTATGAAAAACCTCCTAGACAAATCTCTAACTTGAATTAACCAAAGGAATTCTTTCTTCCTTAGGAGTTACCTTCACCAATGACATCAAAGCTCATATTTAAAGCAAATATATCAATAGGCATTCATTTAATATTTCCTCTCTGCCAGGCACTGTGCTAAGCACTAGGGAGACAAAGAAAAAGTGGAAAATTGTCCCTGCCCTCAAGGAATTTATATTCTAATGGAAAATATAGCTCTATTTTTCCATAATAAATAATTTGTCTTAAATTAGGCTCCAGATGCTTCATACATTTTTGGCCTTCGGTTTTTGTAGAATGTTAGAACTAGAATAAAATTTTTAGATCATCTAGGTCACATTGTTCATTTTACAGAAGAGGAAACTGAGGCCTCAGAAAAATGAAATCACCTGCCAAAGACTACATAGGTTGTAGGGGGGTGGGGCATTCAAAATGCTATTTTCATTTTCCACTTGCCATTACCTTCTTCATGTTTTGAAATTAAACATATACATTTAAACTCACTTAAAATGATGATGTATAATTTCTCATGGAAGAGAAAAAAGTAGGGGAAAGGGAAGAATCATCCCAAGAAATATGTTTGAGCAATCTAAGACCAAAACCAAAAACTCGATGTTTTTAAAAAGTAATTTTTCCATCACTTCTTTATACAGTTAATAGTTTACAATATAAATATGCAGATGTACACAGTGTACCTATAGACTTCTTGGACTTAGAGAATAGTAGTAGTACAACAATCCTTAGAGATTTCCTTGACAGGTGAGCAACCCTCTCATTTAATCGATGAGTCAGAGGAAGCCTAGAGAGGTTCAGTGGTAATACCTTGAATTCGTTAAAATGCTGACTAGAAAGAGCCTAAGGTTTTGGCAAATGGCAAATTGGAAAGCTGCTAGAGAGGGGGTTCCAAAAACAGTATTTAGTAAAGATCAATTTATCAGACTGAACTATGTGATTTAAGTAAATATTGTGGAAAGTATATTCAGTACGTCCTAATCTGAGGTGAACTCACATCAGTGGAAGTCAGTGCTCACTTTTGCCCACAACAAATACTTCTTTAGATTTCACTAGATATTGGCAATTAATCATTTTAGAAATATCTTCAAGTTTATGGCACAATGTGAAAGCCATATAGCCCATACATAGAATACTTCTTACAAGAGATTTCACAACGTAAAATCTATGAACTTTTGTCTCACTAATCTTTCTACTGCCTATATGAAAGAAATCATGTGATCCCACTTATCCAGAGGAGAGCTGTCTGTTTATAGTTCTTTTTAACTTATTTTATTTTTATCAATTAAACAGAATTTGTTTTCTCTCCTCCCACCTTCCTCCTACCCCTGCAATTGAACAAAAAAGGGGGAAAAAAAAAAACCCCTTGTAGCAAATATGCATAGTCAAGCAAAGCAAATTCTCGCCTTGGCAACATCTAAAAAGCATGTGTCTCATTCTGTGTCTTGAGTCCAAAACTTCCTTATTAGGAGTCTTGAGAGAGGAAAAATTAATGATACTACTACTTTCCTCAAACCTGGGTAAAACTATGCTCGGCACAGCTCCCAGTAACAAGCCTCCCAAGACTGAGCTCCCTATTTGTAAGGTGAGCCTTAATGATTTGCCATAAATCTTAATTACAGTGAAACATTTGGTGATACGTACTGTAAGATTATTAGATGCAAGGCCACTGAAGCTCACCTCTGAAAGTTATGGGACATGGCACCATGGGCCATCAGCCCAGTATAAACAGCCCAGGATTGGAGAGAGGGGTGAAATAAAGGTATATAAGGATGCTCAAAGTGGGCCCTATAATGAAGAATTGCCCCATCAAATATGAGCTTGTGGAGAGAAGAGACTGTTTAGTATTTGTCTTTGTCTCCATCTCTCAAGTCTCTAACCAACCTCAATTCATCTTCTACCCAGCTATCAAAGTAATTTTCCTAACCAGTTGGTCTGTCCATGTCATCCTACTGTTCAAAAGCTCTAGTGACTCCTGAGTACCTCCAGAAGCCAATATAAAACCATCTTTTTGATCACTTAAAACAGAGATTCCCAAACTTATATGACCTACCACCCCCTTTTCAAAAAAAATTATACACACACACACATATTCGTTCAGCACCCCCTAGAAATCTACTTTCTTAACCCTTTAACTTTTTTAAAAAATTTTTGCATCATTTCAAAAATAGATTTTTTCAATAACACATCACAAATATAATAATTTATTGTAAATTTATGGGGTTTTTTCTTGCATTGAAATTTTGATGCCACAGTATTGTAACTTCATAGCATCATGTTGTATACAAGTTATTACACATACATATTCCCACCAATGCATGCTGGATTTCCCAACACACTTCTGATATGATTGTCTGCCAACAGTTGCTTATCAAGACCTTTCAGTGGACTTGACCACTGATCAGTTATAACTTGCATTTTGTGTTTATTTGGAAAATAATGCAGTCATTACAACTTTATTCAACAGATGAAACATGTATGAATGTTTTTTTCAAAAATCTTCCTATCTTTTCTGTTTTCCTTATACTTCTACTACATTTTAATCAGTGCCTCCAAAATGCCCCTGAGGCTACTACTACTCATCCCAGTACCCTGCCAAGGTACAGTTTCACCCACTTTGGGAACCTATGAAAGCTTTGCATATCCTTGCTATCTTTCCAGTCTTCTAATACTCGACTCCCCTCCATGGACTTTACCATCAAACTACACCAACATTTTTGCTATCCCTCACACAGAAGGCTCCATCTCTATCTTCTGACTCTGTGCCTTTTCCCTGACTGGCCCCAACGCCTGCAATTCTCCCCCTCCTCACCTCTACCAACTGGCCTCCCCAGTTTCCTTTAAGACTGAGCTCAAATTTCACCTTCTGCCAAAAGCTTTTCCTGGTCTACTCTCCCCAACCTTGCCTCTGCCTTGCTTCTAAAATGAAGTTCCATCTGCTCTTTGGTAGTACCTAGTTATTTACATACTGTCTTGCCCATTAGAATATGATTTCCTTGAAGGTAGGAGCTGTGTTTTTTTGTCTTTGTAGACATAGATAGGCACATAGTAAGGACTTAATAAATGTTTGTGGGCTGACTTAATTGACCTTTCATCTCCAACACTTTTGGCATCTGGAATGGACTAGACAGTTAATAAATGCTTGTAGAACAGATGAGTGAGATTAAGAGATCCCTGTTCTTAATAGGACCTGCAGTTTACAGGTAGGGGTCTGTGTTGTAATATGAAGGGGACACTCAGCTTGAAAAGTAGGACCCAGAGTTCAGTCACAATGAGCTTTTCCTGCCCTCCTCACTCTGTCAACCCAACAAGGCCTTCCATATGAAGACCCAGAGAACTCATTCTATTCCCTCCGTCCCACCAGTAGTTTGGCCACTTGGCTAAATTCAACAGTGCACAGCCCACCCAGCTTTATAACCTCTCTTTGCTCAAGAAAAGAAAGCTTGCATCCCAGTATGACAAATATAACCATATGAGGAAATGTTGAAAAGGACTTTGGAAACAGTAATTCTGAAGTTTCCATAGAGTATCAGATACTCCAGTATTTTTGCCCATCCATACATAGTCTTGCACTCCATATGCCTGAATGTTTTATTGAAACTCAGATCTGTGTATTTGTACACCATTTGTTGGTGACTGCTTTAGAATGACACAGATGTGCAAACAAATCCTATTTGCACATTAAGTTTTCTTTGTACATCAGAATTAAAACTCAGACTCACTGACTCCAGAGTGAATGGGAACTGTTTCTTTGTGACATAGGAACTGTTTCTTTGTGACATAGGTTTTATTAACCCTTTGTGTATACATCCTGGATTGATGTATTTAGTCTACTGGTGAACCCACAAATAGGGGTGGGCCAGAGGGGCAGCATAGCCATTTGTGGTTTGAATTAGTGTCTTCTCTGAGTGTTTCACAAAACAAATGTGCTGTTGTTTTGTTTTGTTTTTTTAATTTTGGTCCAGGCCTAGTATTTTCTTCAGTATAGGGAACTCAAGTGTAGAGAACACTTCTACTAATGTAGATCACAAGCACTTACAGTTTACAATCTTAGACATTTGCCTGGAGTACCAAGAAGTTAAGTGACTTGCCCAGGATCACACAGCCAATATGTGACAGAGGAACGATTTGAACCCAGGTCTTTCTCACTCCACTGTTGGCCCTTCTAGCTACTCTTCCATTCTGTCTCTCATAATGGATTCATATATATATATATTTCTTTTTTTTTTTAAAGTAATTGGTGTTAAGTAACTTGCTCAAGGTTACACAGCCAGTTATTTCTGGGTGTGGTGCTAAGTATCAGAGCCCATATTCGATCCCAGGTCATCCTGACACTGGGGCCGGTCCACTGAGCCACCTGGCTGCCCCTACGCAATTGGGGTTAAGTAACTTGCTCAAGGTTACAAGGCCAGGTGTTTCCGGGTGGGTGCTAAGTGTCTGAGCCCGGATTCCATCCCAGTTCATCCCGACTCTGGGGCCGGTGCTCTTACTCACTGTGCTACCTGGCCACCCCTAGATATATTTTTAAACAAGACAAAATCCATTTATTTCTCTTTATTTTTCTCCAGAAATGAAAAAGCAATTACAGCAAAGGATGATGGTGACATCTTTATTAATGGACAGCTTCAGAAAACCGTAGTCGAATTTGATGAAGATCTAGATGGTAACTGTATTTCCAGCCCCTGATTTTAATAGTATATAGCTATATAATAGCTATAGTATAATAGCTATAAATGACTACAGTTTATATAGATCTAGATATATATATACACATGTGAATGCATACAGCCATGTATATATTTGTACATATATTTAGATGTGCATGTAAGTATATATTCACATATATGTGTGTATGTATAAATATACATGTGTGTTTATATGTGTGTATATGTGTAATTTTAGAGATGTGCACACACTGAATACTATATATGTATATTATGTGTATATTGTGTATTTATGTGTATTTTACATGTGCATATGTAGGTGTATGTGTATATGTGTATTTTACATGTGCATATGTAGGTATGTGTGTGTGTATGTATTAGTTCAGACCTGTGATTTCATCACTGTAGGGAGCTCTTGGGAGAGACTATTCCCTGAGCCAATTCTGGATAGCAACTGTTCTGTCAGTTATAGTTTTAGAGAGTGCCTAGACCAGAGCAGTTAAGTCACTTGATTAGAGTCACAGAGTCATGACTTGAACCCAGATCTTCTGGTTCCAAGGCCAGCTCTCTATCCACTGTACCATGGCATCTTTCATACATATGTGTAAGTACATGTGTATATAATGTATGTATATTATCCTTTATTTATAGCTCCACGCTATAGTTTAGAGAGAGATCAAGAGATTTGAAAATAGAATATTGTGTCTGTGTTTGTTGATCTTCTGTTGTTTGGGTTGATAATTCAATATATGTTCCTTAAAATAATTTCTTTATGATGTGACTATGATAAATTAGCTGTCTTTTCTACTTGTTAAGAATCATAGTGTGTAAGAATGAAACTGAAGTCTGGTTTTTGTGATTTCCAAGGTAAGATTGATGAATTTTTCTGATGACTAACACACAACTTCAAAAAAAATAGCAAAATCTATATTACTTACATGGTAGAGTATTGGTTTTTAAAGACAGAGACAAGTGAAATCATTGCATTGAAGGTTAGCATCTTGGGGATTTGAGATATGATTTCCCTCAGTCCTTCTATAGATAAAGAAGCCACCAGAGTTCCAAACATGGCTTCGAAGAGTAATGGTGCCAAGGTATACCCTCCTACCTTAAGGGGACACTTCAGGGAAGGACATTTAATTCAGTTCAGTAAGCAATGAAGATAATGTTGAAACAAAAGAATCATTGAAACTCATAGAAAAGAATAAGAAGAGGCTGAGAAATTTGTAAAATGAGTCAAGAGGGAGCTTTGCTCGTGTACATTCAGAATAATTGAACTTCACAGCACTGTATATGTTGTTTCTACTTGTTCATCAGTCAGTAAAATTCACAGAGCAGCTAGTTTGTGCAGAACGGCGGATAAGATGCTGTTGAACAGTAGGAAACCCAGCCTATATCTGCATTCATTAACATGAAACAGGAGCATTCCAGCCATAACCTTAAGTCAAACCATTCAACCGTCCATTCAGAGCAACTGCAACTTGATGTCTTTGCCAGTCACATGTCATATAGACTGATCATGACTATTGATTTAACTGACAAGTACAATTGAGAACAGTTATGGAATCCTTTTGCCATTTTGTGTGTGGACACAAGCAGGGAGTGCCAAGTATTTTCATGGTACTTAAAGTTCAACTGAAGAACAAAGTACATATGTATCATGTAACATATAAGTTAGTACAAAGTAATGTGGTGCAAACTGGAGTACTCAGCAAATACATGTCTCAGTGTCAGGGGCTCTGATTCTGTGAATGTGGGAGCTGTCTCCATCACAGACCACAGCCCGTAGAGTGTTAACTGAAATTCTGAAGTTCAGAGAGGCGACATGACTTAGGATCACTGATGTAGAAAGGAACTCAGAAACCATCTTATCCAACATCTACATTTTGCAGGTGAGGAAACTGAGGCCCAGTGAGATTGAGTGCCATGTCTATAGAATCATAGGGCTAGAAAATCTCTAAGGTGAGATTTGAAGACAGATCTTCCTGACTCCAAATCTAGTGCTCTGTTTACTAACTGCATTGCCTCTGGCATTCACAGACTAGCTCTCCTTTTTCTCCTTCCATGTTTATTCATGCCATCCCCATAACCTCTGTTGAGAATGCCTTCTCTCTGTTGGCCTTAATTCTTCCTTTTAGAAACTTTCAAGATGGAGCTCAAATGATGTCTCTTCTTTAAGCATTGCTTTATCTCCCTTCCTTTCTCCCGAATCTCATTGACAAGGTGAAATGCCATGGTACTTTAAAGAATCCTTTATTTTTTAATTATATTCTATTTTCTATTGTAGTTCATATTGTGCATCTTTCTTAACGCACACTCCATTCCCTGCTAGATCATGAGATCCTTGATGGCAGTATCCCTCTCAACTGGTGCTTTATCTTATTTATTTATTTTATTTTATTTATCTTATTCTTGCCAATGGCCAGCATAGTAGCTTGCACATATAACATAAACTCAAGACATTTTTGCTAAATGATTAAATGAGTGAAATTCATACTGAGTAAGATGGGGACTAAGCAGGAAAATATTGTTTTAGTGGGATTTTGCAGAAAACAGGGCATGAATTAGGATAAAGAGTTAGAATGGTATTGAGTGATGGTGGCTGAAGGACCATCTAGTCCAACCTATATCCAAACAGAAATCCCTCATACAACAAACAACATTTGTTTCATGATCTCTAATGAGGGGAACCACTATTTCCCAGAATCAGAAGACTGCCTTTTGTTTGTCCCATAAAACTAATAGTATAGAAATGAATTTCTGTTATTTGCTTTTCCTGTTTTAAAAAAAAAAAAAAGGAAGGGCAGCTAGGTGGCACAGTGAATAGAGCACCAGCCCTGGAGTCAGGAGGACCTGAGTTTAAATCTGGCCTCAGACACTTTACTAGCTGTGTGACCTTGGGCAAATCACTTAACCCCAATTGCCCTCCAAAAAAGCAAAAAAACAAAAACAAAAGGTAGATGTAAATTCAATTTAAATCAATGAACATAAGTACCTAATACATACAGTGTTCTATGAATGGCGCTGGGGATATAAATACAACAGCCATCAAGTGTTTATTGAGTACCTACTGTATGCCAAGCACTGTGCTCAGAACTAAACAATACCTATCCAAAAGGAACTGATATTATGAGGGGGAGACAGTGAGTACATAAATGTTTGTGCAGAGACTGCAAAGAGAATAAATACAAAGTAGGTAACTGTTAGTACCCTCCAGGAACCTGTATTATAATGGGGAAAGTGATGGGGGGATGTCGGGGAGTGCAACATGTAAAACCTGTGTTTACACATTGCCGTTCTATGGGACTAAGGAACTTATTCTAAAATAAATTAGATAGATAGGCAGACACACACACACATATAACTTTGCATATATATACATATATAGATCTATAGCTCTCATTCTAAGAACTTTGATTCTCCCAATCAAAACTCAAAACAGAGTTGCAAAACTGGAAATCAAATGCAGCACAACTTTGGGGAGAAAAAAAAAAAGCAAGACTCTACCATGCTTTATTGAAATACCTTTGGTAAGCTACTTTAGATGGTATTCTGGCCAGTTCAGATAGTTACACAGTTGAGAGACTTATTTGGCACATAATTTATGTTTGCATGTGAAATTTCAAAGTCAGTTTTGTCATAGCCTCCATGTTTTAAAGCCTGCTACATAACTTGGGGCTTTGAGAAAGCTTTATAATGGTTTTGTTCCTTTATACTCAAGCAGTCACCCCGTATTCCATTTAAGGCACGACAGTTGAAACAAGCTCTCTGGTGTCTTATCTTGCTTTGCTTCTGATATCATATGAGCTACTAGGAGGTGAAAACCGAGAATGAACTTGAAATGTTGATGCACTAAAGCTGTTTAAACAAAGGGTTCAGATTTAGAAAACTATTTTTTAGCTGTAAAAACAATGGCAGAATGTTGTTTTAACTAAGAAGCTCACCTGGAAACATTGTAAACTGCCAACAGTTCTCCCATCACATTATGTAAGATAAGAATCTGGCCCAGGATATATGTAGATGGTAAACTGGATTGACTTGTAAATGTATGTAAATATCTTATACAAATGTTACCGAAGGGAACCAACCTCATGATTATGATTACACTAAAGAGCTGGCATGGGAACTATACCATTGGGGCCAATGTGAGAGAATTTTCTTTTGTATTTTTTTTTTTTCAGAAATGGAAGATAGCTATGAAACAGATACCAACTCTTTAACAGACTCTACCAATGGTGTGCCCAGTTCCCATGGACAAGAGGTCATAGTCCCTAAAGATAATGCTTACACAATTCCCGTTACATTTATAGGGGAAGTTCTAGATGATCCTGTTGATCTGGGGACTTTCATCAATAAAAACAATAATGCAGGTTCTTTTGATACGGAACATGTGGTTAACAAAGCAACCTACATGACTGAGAGCCCCATGTATGACCAGTCCTACAAGACAAAAACTAGCCATGTACTTGTGAAAAAGAGGGAGAATGTGTTTGAATCTCATGTTTCTTCATGTGAAATGAACAAAGAAAAGGACTTGGCACCATCCGACAACTGTAAAAATATGTGTTCAGGTGAACTAAAGCCCAGGGTGGCTTCTTCTACCGTTAAGCCTCAAATAGGTGACCTGTATTTGAAGGAAAACAACAGTCAGGGCCACGAGTCAAATGGCATTCAAAGGTCCCATATGACTAAGAAAATTATTTCAGAATTGATGATGGAAAAGCAAACCAGTGATAAAAATGATGTCATAGTGCCATCAACATGGTATTACCGAGGCCAGAACCCAGTAGGACCTAAAGCTGGCCTCACAACCTATAAGATTGTTCCTCCAAAATCAGAGATGAAATGTTACGACAGAGGAGTATCCCTCTCAACTGGTGCCATTAAAATAGATGAATTAGGCAATCTAGTCAGCCCACATGTTAATGGGAAGAAGAGCACCTCGATACCTTCTGTTAGTCAAATGGAGACACTTCCCATTGGGAAAGTAAAGGAATTCTGGAGGTCAAACTCCATAGAGAGACATCCTGATGGGCCCACAGACTGTGCTAAAAGAGCTACGGCTACTCTGCCACTAAAACAACACCATAAAGAAATGAAACTCAAAGCAGAACCAGAATTCTTAGACCCAAAGCTAAAACCGTCTCAGCCAGCTGCCCACAGAGTGGGTGAAAACAATTCTGAGCTGGACAAAAGCAAGACATCTACTGCATCAGTCACCAGCACAGCTCAGACAAAGCCACCAGCTGCCACACCAACTAACCCTACAGGGGAAGTCCTCCCTTTTCTTAAACCTCAGAGAAGAACATCAAGCCAATATGTTGCCTCTGCAATTGCAAGACGGATGGAAACTCCTCCAGTCAACACCAGCTCTTTTAGCAAGAGTAAGAGAGAGCAAAGTGGATGGGAAGGCCGGAAGCCCAGGCAAGATTTAGCACCTCCTCCTGAGAAGGACAATCTATTAAATAGCACACATTCCATAACAAAAGCATCTAAAAATGATCCCAAAAGGTCATACTCTGATTGTTGGGTTGGTCACGGAAAGGAATCAGTTAAACCTACCATTGGAACCACTGCTGAGATGGAAAATGGAGAAGTGACTATCAAGCCCCTTTCTCAAGACAGCTCTGCAGACAGTTACAAACAAAGCATTAGCAGAACACTAACTGAATCTTCCCCCAATACTGATCATTCTATAGAAGTTTGTGGTTACAATGGAAAACACAGTTACAGTCACCAAAAGACCGGTTCTGTCTGTGACCCCAAATGCAAGACAGACAATGCAGATTCTTCTCTTCCTGCAAGGTCACCAGGATTCCAAACCTCCAATGGCTCTACTTCAGGTGCCACAAAATGGCCTTGTGTCAGTAACAATGATCAGAATGCTGCAGGTGTAAACGGCCAGAGTGTTTTGAAAAGGGAAGATAGATCAGATGCCTTATCTGCCCGTGACAATGAACTTGAGAGTCCTCTACAAGCTACTGTATTTGGACCCAAGAAGAAATTCAAACCTGTCATCCAGAAACCAGCACCTAAAGACACTTCGTTGCATAGTGCTTTGATGGAAGCCATTCAAACTGCAGGAGGAAAGGAAAAACTCAGAAAGGTAAAGGAATGGCTTGCCTTAAGGCACAAGGTGTGGGGTATTGCATGTGTCAGCATTAAATTTTGTGCCTGCTGCTACTGTAGGGCAAAGTACTGTACCTGTGATGACACAGGGAACTCCTGGCTAATGTAGTAATTAACTCTTTTTTACCAATGTAGATTGACACCTTCAGAGTGTTTTTAGAATACTGGAAGGTTGAGCGACTTGTGGGTCATGCAGCCAGTATGTATAAGAGACAGGGCTTGAACCCAAGTTTTCTCAGCCCTCAAATCAGTTCTATATCCACTTAACAAAGTTGGCATTGAAGCCATGCTATACTTATGCCTAGAAAAGAGAAACAGACAGAGACAGTGTAGATAGGCAGTATTTACATATAATTACTTTTATTTTCCTCATAATTTAAACCCGATCCCCCATCAAATAGTTGTCTAAAGACATTGACAATAACAACTTATTATAATAATAGGTAGCATCTATATAGCACTTTAAGATTAGCATAGTGCTTTACAAATATTGTCTAATTTTATTCTCATAAGGGGTGTGTTATTACATCTTCATTTTAAAGTTAAGGAAACTGAGGCAAGCAGGAATTAAGTGACTTGCCCAGGGTCACACAGCTAGTGAGTGTCTAAGGCTAGTTTTTAATTTAGGGCTTCCTGATCCCATGTCTAGGACTCTATACACACCGCTTAGCTGCCAAGAGAGGAGGTTGTGAGTGGGTTGAAATTTTCTCACCTCTCTGGCCCTAGAAGCAGAAAAGAGGGGTGGTAGGATAATTACAGAGTTGCTTCTGAGTAATAATGAGGCAGGATGACCAGGCTTCCAAGCCTTTTATGATGCAGTCCTGAGCTTGACTAAAGGACATAAGTTTTTAAAACCTAATGATATAAGAACAAAAAAATTTCTGTGAACCATCTTGCTCTGTAGTATTGTTTAAGAGCTCCTTATAATTCTGTAAATGCTATATTGTTATAAAATGGCATCCATCTATACCAGGAAGGGAAATAAGACACATAGGAATGTGTTAAGAGGAAAGAAATTGAAGTTAATGCCAAATACCTGTAGTTAAAGGTCATTACAAAAACAGATTTTAATGGTGCAACCTGTAGAAATGGTTTAATATAATCCAACAGGTAAAAATTAGGAAGAAGAAAAAAAAACAATTACATTAGCCCCAACCAGTATTCAGCAATTGATTTTCTTTTGAGCCCTTGTAAACATTTTCTAACCACTGAATAAAATCTATTGAAATACATTAATATTCTAGACTGCGGAACATAGCCCAGAGGGAAGTTTAAAGAAACCTTCATACACGGAGCCTGAGAGTGAAAGGTCAGCCCTATTAGCAGCAATCAGAGGTCACAGTGGTGCCAGCAGCCTGAAGAAGGTAAGGAAAGAACAGTTCTTCCTTTAATATAAAATAACAGCTTGTCTGAATAAATTGCCATTTTGCTGATTTTCTAGGGTAGGTGCTACAGAACAACAGGCAGGGATGGGGGGAGGGGGAGAATTTGGACACATAATCAAGGTCCCTCTGCCTAGAGCATTCTCTCTTCCTGGCCCTCTCCAGGCAGAATGCATCCCTCACCTTTCCCAAAGATAAACAATGGACTGCACACCCTAGCGTGACACAGCCTGTCAGAGCTCCATGGTTCTGCTTCAAGGACTTCCCTCCTCCCAGTGCCTGCACTAATGAGTTCAGTCTCTGAAAACAAGAGTGTCCTGCCAATCAATAAGCACTGACCAGCAAGAATTAAGTCAGCTCCTACTGTGTGCCAAGCCCTGTGCTAGGTGTTAGAGATACAACAACAAAGACATGATAGTTCCTACCCTCAAGAACCTTCCTTTTCTTCAAAGGGAACACCATGTAGGCAACTTCTCTGCAATAGAGGAAAGACTCTAAAACCCGAGTGGATTCTGGAAATTGTAGCTTCATACAGGTGCACTGTTTTCCTCCCTACCCAGAAAGGTTCTCAAGGATTATTTGCAAAGAAACCGTGGGGTTTGGAGGTGATTATAGGAGAGATTCAGGGGACAAAAACTGCTGCCTCAGTGTAATGGTCGATTGGGGAGGGGAAAAAGCATGACAGGCTATCTTTTAATGGAGGGACCACATAGGATTTTCTGCTTTATACCAGGTGATTTTCCTAAAGCTCAATTTTGACTGAGTCACCTTGCTGATCATTAAGCTCCAATGTCTCCTCATTACCTCCAGGATCAAATATAAAGTCCCATTTATCATTTAAAGCCCTTCACAAGTGTGATCCCTTCATACCTTTCCAGTCTTTTTATGTTTTACTCCCCTCCAAGCAGTCTCTAATATAGCTATACTAACTGGTCTACTTTCTGGGTCATTCCACCTCCTGACCCTGACCATTTTCATTAGCTGTTCCTCCCATCTTCACTCCAAACCTAAATCTTCTTCCTCTTTCCTTCCACTATTTTCCTTCAAGCATCAGCTCAGATCCCGTCTTCTTCAGGAAGCCTTTTCTGACTGCTAGTGCCTGCTTGTCTGAGATGATCTTCCCACCTACTGTTTATACAGTTATCCCTTTCACATTGCAACTTCCCCATTTTTGTTTCTGTATATTGAAGATTGGCATAAGAAATTAAATGGAAAATTGGGGGAGTTTTGTGGAAGCCACAGACAACACTTGAAGACCAACAGAGGAGGCAGAAAATATTTAGAAACTCAGAAATGCATAAAATATATGTATAATGTTGTATAATATCAACATATTTTAATCTTTTAGTACCATGATAATTCAGACTTCTCTGGTATGAAAGGAGGGCCAAAAATTTTATGTGTATTTTCCAAATCATGGGGGCTCCATGCCCTTACCCCACCATGTGTATATACATACACACATATCTCACACATATCATATACATATATCACATATGTGTATAGATGTATGTGTGTATGTATGTATACATATATACACACATACACACATATCTTCTATGTACATAGTTATTTATTTTCCTGTTTTGTCTCCCACATTAAAATGTGAGCTTTTTGAAAGCCAAAAACTTGAAAAGGGCTTAATAAATGTTGTTGATTGACTGGCCAAGAAAAGAAAATATTGCATGCTGAGGGATGTTCACCCTTTGAAATCCCCTCCCTAAGGCTACATGTTGCCCATGCCTTGCATATAGTCTTTTAAAGTGAGTTAAAAGGATTAAAAGAACATTCCCCTAATATGTATCCAGTAGTGTTAATTACTAAGACAGCTAGGTGGCTCAGTGAATATAATGCTGGGCCTGGAGTCAGGAAGATCTGAGTTCAAATTTGGCCTAAGACACTTGTTAGTTATGTGACCCTGGGCAAGTCATTTAACCTCTGTTTGCTTTAATACACTGGAGAAGAAAATGACAAAACACTCCAGCATCTTTGCCACCAAGAACATCCCATATAGGGTCATGAAGAGTCATGACTCTAAACAACGACAGTATTAATTAAGAAGCATTTACAGAATTTCTGCTGGGTAAATAAAACTATATACCAATTCAAAGACGTTCTTAAACACTCCGAGAGCATCATTATACAAAAACAGATGGAGTTTTACATTCAGAATCATTCAAGACTATGAGAGACCATGAAGGATAAGAAAGAATTTGAAAATGTGATTCCCCCACTCTGAGCTTTCTAGTTAAATTACTGGAGATCCAAAAAAGACTTAAGGACACTCACAGACTAGCATATCTAACGATATAATGAATTGAAAACAAGAACACTGAAGAATGCAACTGAACAAAGCTGTGTCCCCCTGCCTTCTTTAAGAGGTAAGGCACAAGGAAGCCAATAGAATTTTAGGTGCAGGTCTGAGGCACTTTCTTATACAAGCCAGATTCTTACTGGAGGGGGAGGCGCCGGCTCTAGGTCTATTAGGGGTTAAGTTCCAGCTTTGAAACAATTCATTTGTGAGTTGAAAGAAGTCTTTTAATTCTCATTGCCCTTTGGATTAGGCGTGGCCTGGAGTGAAAGTCAAATTTATGGGCTTTTTAGGCTGCAAAGACCAATAGTTCATTTGAATAGTGGTTCTCACAGTTTTTCATCTGGTTGACACTCCCTCCCTCCACCCCCCAAAGGTTCCTACAATAACTACTCCACCCCAGTGGTGCTGAAGCTTCCAAATCCTAAAGCTAAAATTCTTTTCTTTCATCTTGGCCTTCTAGGGATGTAGGGTAGAATGAGTTAAGAATATAATGATGATGGGGCAGAAGACAACCCCTTATATTTAACATGCTTGGAAAGCGCTGGATCTGGGTTCGTTGGCTCATGGATCAGAGCTGAAATGTACTTTAGAGGCCATCCAGTCCAACCCCTCATTTTTACAGATATGGAAACTGAGGCCCAAACAGGTTGAGTGACTAACCTCAAGTCATGCAACTAGTAAGCGTCTGAGACAGAATTCAAACTGGTCTTTCTGATTCCTCGTTCTGTGCCCCATCCTCTTACACCACACTACCTCTCAAAGGACATGACTTTGACTCTGACTTTCTCTCTTATTATATGTTGTTGTTGCTTTCACAGTATTCACAACCTGACTCCAACCTACCTTCCAAACCACATTGTACATTACACATCTTCCCACACTTTATGGCCCAGACAACCTAAGCTTCTTTCTACTCCTTGCACACAACACTACCTCCTATCTGCATGCCTTTGCACTGGTCATATCTTATGCTTGGAATTTGCTTCATCTTTATCTTCCCCTCTTAGAGTCTCTCACTTCTTTTAAAAGCCTGCTTTTCCCTAGGTACCTCACATGTGGGTGCTCTGTCCAACGCTTCACAAGGTATCTTGGGAGTTTGGGAGCTAGATTTTTTCTTCCCTAATTATTTGCCGTGTTATTGTTTTTCAAAAAACTAGGACAATCTTTTGTCTCATGTAGTTTTCATTTATGATCACTTGAAATATAGCTCTGAAAAACCAGGCTTTGATAAAGTCCATTGAGATTCAAATGGAGCTGTTTGAGTCTTTTAACCCAAATCACTCTGGCTCCCACTGATTGACCAATAATAGGTCCCAGCTGAAGCCTCACTTTCTCATTGTTTGGATTTTGATGTCTAGCAATGAGTGTAAATGGCAATTGTTTTCTCTTCTGTCCAGAAACTCAGAGAGTCTTCCCCTCCCAAATTGAATCTTTTGTGAAGGCAAACTCTGCCATCTTTTGTATCAACTCTTACCTAGCCTTTAACTACTGAATGGGTGTTGCCCCCCAAGCTGAGACCTGGGAAAGACCTTAACTTACAAAGGCCAAGGTATCCCACTGCCTCCTGGGCCATCCCCAGTCATTCTAACCTGTCTTACCACTGAACTGTGATGACTCTGGAGGAGAGAGTGAGGCTGATGACTTTGCACTTTTAAAAAAATTCAATTTACTTGCAAGTCAAGACATTCTCCTGATGGAATTGGTCCTTTTTGAGAACGAAGGACAAACTACAGTAACAGTCAAGAAAACAGTGTGCACAGTGAGTATAGCAAAGTAAAGGGGAACAGCCACACACAAAACTATCAGAACTGTATGCTGCAAAATTATAAGGAACAAGTATGACTAGAAAGAAGAGATATAAAAGAATATTCCCAACCCACCCCTTTGAAGAGGTAGGACAAGGGTTGCACATCACATGTTTTCACACTTTTTCGATGTATTGATTGGTTCTACTGATTTTTTCCTTTTTATTTTTGTCTTTAAAAACTACTATTTAGTATGACTCTAATGGAAGGGGAAAAGGAAGCAATACTGAGTAAAACTGATCATGTAAAAATATATATGTATATATTTTTAAAAGTACATCACTTTCTACATTAAGTATTTCCTGATCCCCACCCCCCCCACCTGCAAGTGCCCTCCCTCCAAAACTTCCTTATATGTGTTTTTTTTAATATAGTGACAACAATAATAATTAGTAGTAGTATTTATATGGCATTTTTAAAATTTTTTTTTTAAGCAATCGGGGTTAAGTAACTTGCTCAAGGTTACATGGCCAGTTATTTCTGGGTGGGTGCTGAGTGTCTGAGCCCGGGATTCGATCTCCAGGTCATCCTGACACTGGAGCCGGTGCTCTTACTTGCTGTGCTACCTGGCCACCCCTATATGGCATTTTTTAAGGTTTACAAAGCACTTTACGTATGTTGCTTCATCTTATCCTCATAAATACCCTATGAAATAGGTGCTATTTTTAGTCTCATTTTACAAATAAGGAAACTGGAACCCTGACCACTTCAATGATTTGCTTAGGGTCATAAAACGAATAAATGTCTGAAGCAGAATTTGAACTCAGGTCTCCATGACTCCAAATGCTGCGCCCTAGCCAATGCACCACCTTCTTTATTTAATCTCTATATATACCCTCAAGGGCAAGGAGTGTTCTTATGTCATTTTTGTATTTCCAGTACCTAACATAGTGCCTGACCCATGACAGGTAAACAATAAATACTTATTTGATTGATTGATTGATTGTTCAACCTTGGCAATTTAACAGGTGAGAGTAAATTGAGGGGGTTGGATGAGGGGAAGTCGTCCACCTTTAAATCTCTGTTCTAGGAAACTGTAATTTACAAAGCACTTTTTTTTTTTGAGTACTTTCAAAAAGGTTGTCTCGTTTCATCCTCACAACCACCCTGTGAGGCAGATAGTAGAAGTACTTTTATTCCTGTTCTATAAATGGGGAAACAAAGGCTCAGAAACCCATTCCATACAACACAGTCTCTAAGTGATAGAGCAATCCAGAATCTGAACATTGGGTCTCCTCCCTCTGAATTAATCAGTAAACATTTATTAAATGCACACTACCTGCACTGGGGACACAAAAAGAGGCAAAAGACGTTATTTTTCATTGCACTTCTTTTCAGGAAGTTGGGAAATCAGCCTTTCTCCTCTCAGTAGATTTGCCTACTAATTATGGGCATTAAACTGTCATCTTTCTTTGCGTTTATAGCTTAAATGGTATACAGCATATCTCATGCCTTGTTTTTTTTCCCTTCATTTAAGCTACTAGATGTGTGAGAATAAATAAGCTAATGAGTCCAATTCTCCCAATGAGTTAATGAGCTCAGTTACCCCTGGATTGTTAGCCAGATGCTACTTAATTACAGTTTATCACAGGGTCCTCTGCTCGAAAGGATTTTGTTATTGCTTAGGAGGACACTACGCTACCCCAACACCAATGAGTTTCCAGGGTGATTGACATCATGGGCACTTAAAGGCTCACCCATCTGAAGTGGAGCAGCTGGTAGAGGGTTATGGAGGTTGGAAGCAGTGGCCACTGACCTCATTCATTTATGCATTCAACCCAGTGTTTAAGTGCTTACTATGTGCAGAGCACTGTACTGTTGGACACTAATGAGGAGAGGAAGGCCTGCAAAGGGCTTACAATCTTCAGGACGCAAGTATCTATAGTTGTCCCTGAAAATGCTTCCTTCATTGAAGATGCTGAAGCCATAGGTGGAATAGTAGCAGCTAGCATTTACATAGGGTGTCAGATGTGCAAAGCATTGTATACCTGTTATGTGATTAGAGCCTGACTCTATCTCTTGTCATCTGGGAAACTAGCCAAGTCACAAAATGCTCTGAGCTTCAGTTTCCCAGGTATGGTCATGCGGATGTTAAGTATTAGCATAGAATTTGGAGTCAGACCATACTTTAGAGATCATCTAGTCTAGTCAGTGAGTAAACATTTATTAACATGCGTACTGAGTGGTAAATGCTAGTCCTAAATAACCCTCACTTTAGAGGCGAGTAAACCAAGGCCCAAATAGATGAATGACTTGTCCAGGGTCATGGGGTAGTATATAGTAGAGTTGTGATTCAGACACAGGCATTTGCACCAAATCCTTCAAACTTTCCATTGCACCACTGGGCTATTACTTATTTCACAAGATTAATCATAATAATAGCAGGCACTCGTTTAGTGATTTAAGTGATTCCTAAATTTAGATCTCAAAACAACGCCGAGACTAAGTGCTGTAGGTGGTATTATCCTCATTTCCCAGATGAAGCTTACTAAGGTAAGTTGGTAAGTTGGTCCCTGACTATCACATAGCTCCTAAGTGCCAGAGGTGGGTTTTGAACACAGGTTCCAGGTCTCTTCCCACAGCTGCACACTGATGTGAGCCAAGCACTTTGTAAACTGTAAAACTCCATGTAATGTGAGCAATTATTAATTACTCAGCAGTGCCCCTCCTGGTGACCTGAATAAGGTAACATGACATCCAAAAGCTCAACTGGTCAACCAAGTAATCACCCTGGTCCTGTAAGGACATGAGAAAAACAGATAAAGAGACATCGAGAATAAAGGTGCTATGTAAATGCCAGTAGTTATTCCTTAAAGGACTGAGGAATTCAGCACATTTGCTGGCACAGTGGTGTCAGTCATTGCTGAGAGCACATCAAGCAGCTGGATCTGTGGGATTTTAATCCTAATGGCTTTTTCCAAGGGTAGTATCTTCTGGTCAGCCTCAGTTGCTGTCCTCATATGCCAAGAAAAGTTACAAGATAGAGGAGTTCTCAGAAAAATAGTATATTGCCTTTCTGAGATGAAGTCGTTGCCAAGTCCTTGAAGTGATGTTGATCAGTCTTATAAAGTGCAGTACCAGATGTTTCAGCTAGTGGATAAACAAGGCTCCGCAGCCTGACTGCCAGGGAACCACGTGAACTTCAGGGGGTACTGGGACTGTCCAGAACAGATTTGGTCACTTTTAATTTAACCGTTTCCTCCATAGGTCTCTTCTTCAGCTTCGGGAGAACTCCAGAGCTTCCGAGAAGCAGCCCTCTCCAAACAAGCTGTAGACACCCCTCCTCGGGAAGAAGAGCCTCACATCCCGCCCCCTCCAGTAGCACCCACACTGCCCTCTCATGTTGCCAGGGTATCCACTGTGTCAAAGGCGACGCCCAAAATTCCCACCGGCCCCACGAGTGATCCTGCAGAAGCAAGGCAGGCTTTGATGGATGCTATTCGTTCTGGCACAGGGGCCGCAAGATTGAAAAAGGTACAAATACTCGATTTGGTATTAATTTATGAGCAAGGAAGTGTGTTTTAAAGTGGACATTATGTATCCCACAATCAGATATCAGAGGTAAAACTTAGCAAGATCTATGTCCAGAACACCATGTCTGACTCCTCAGAGCTACTTGGAGAGGGAGGATAAGCTAACAATGCAATGATCATCAAGCAGAAGCTAGAAGTCAGGGATATTGGTGGCAGGAATTACTACATTGAGAGGGAAGTTGTCCATAAGCTCTAGTAACCAATGTTCTCATGAGTGAATGGGCCCTTGGTTATGTCCACCCTACAGTGAACCTCCCAGGAGAATCAAGAATTAGAAGAGCAAAATCGTGTCCCTCTGTCATGAGGGAAAAAACATACCATGATGAACCTGCTAGGAGAACTGTGTATAGAATGGCAGTCACCCCATCCTTTCCTTTCCATCATGAAGGGAAAGGAGAGAAATAAAAGTCATTCTTGCAGTTCCATAGAGCTAAGAATCTAATGCTAGTACAGAGAGTCTAATAGGAGTAGAACACTTCCCAAAGTGACTGATTAGTCGGCCATGGAGGGGTATACTCACCCTACATTAAGACATGGCTGGATCTAAGTCATGATTTCATCTCAGAAGGGACCTTGGAGATCATCTAGTCTAAGACTCTTACTTTACAAATGAGAAAAGTGACACCTGAGAGAAGTTAAATGACTTACCCAAGGTCACACAAGTAGAAAATGGCAGAGCTGAGATTTGAAATCACCTCTTCTGATTCTAAATCTCATTCTCTTGTCTCTCTACCATGCTGCCTCTGAGGCCTGCCTCTTGGGCTGACCAGTAGCCATGTTCTTTCTCTACAAAAAAAAGTTCTTTGGAAGTTTCATTTGGTAACTGATACTAGTATTTAACCTGTAGGCATAAACACTCATCTTAATATTAAGTAACCATTATATTAAGTATTAGACATTGTAAGTGTAAAAGGTAGGCTTGCCAGATTTCAAGGAGTTTATGATTTCGTTGACAAGAGCTATATGAATAAAATAGCCATAACTGAAAATCATGAAGGTGTTGGCAGGGCGGTTTTCCCATCATGTTTTTAGAGAGAACATTTTCTGGAAAGAGTGAGGATGAGAAAGTTCTTAAAAGGGGGGTGTGTTGGACAAAGTTTCGGCAATGGTTGTGAGGAAGGAAAATGCTGATTGAAAATCATACAGAGACTCTAAGGCAAGAAAATAGGCTGAGAGGCTGAAGGAAGCTGTTAATGGGACACTAGAAGAATTGGGCAGAAAAGTAGCATAAGGTGATGGCAAATAAGGGATGTGGATCAGAAGCACAGGGTTTCAGGAGGAAAATCACAAGCTTTTAGTAGCAAAAAAGGAAGATGATTTTGACTACATTTTGAGCACATGGAACTGATTGGAAAGGGGAGAGCTTAGGTAGGAAGGCAATATGTTTTCGTTATGTGTCTTTTTAAATAGCATTCTCAACAACTTGAAATTACATCAGAAAATCCAGTATCGAATGGTTTCTTAAAATACTCGGAGTTTTTTGGTAGTTGATGTTCTGCCTCTTTTACTCTGAATGCCTTCAGAGTAATTTGTTTCTGATGATCTCAGCAGTTTACAAGTTTGCCTAGGCTAAAAATCTCCATCCTTTGCCTTATCTGGGGTGCTGTGTTTAATTCTGAGTACGAGAAGCATAAGAAGGACATGAAGAAACCGGAATCTCCAGAAGGCGTTGAAGGACCTCAAGTCTCATCATAGGACTGTCAGTTGAAGGAACTAAGCACATTCAGTTCTCTTTTCTTCAGGCATTTAAAGACATGTCATGTAGAGAGAGGGAAAAGCCTTACTCATTTTGGCCCCAGAGGGTAGAACGAAGTTGCAAAAAGGTCAGTTTAGATTTAACAATTCAAGATGTCCAGAAGTGGAATGGACTAGCTCCAGTGATGGTGGCATCCGTCCCCTATGAGTCATTTAAGCAGAGGCTTGTTGGGGGTGTTCTGTACCAGAGACTCCTTTCATGTATGCTTTGAACCAGATGGCTGTGATGGTCTTTTCAGCTCTCCGATTCTACAGTTCTCTGAAAAGTCTGGCTTTGAGGCACATGGTGAGCGGGCCATTCTGGACATTGCTTAATGTCTTTGTCTTTGCTGACACTGCACCTAAATGACCCTACTCTTTCTCATCCAGACAGATCTCCCTGGAACAAAATAGAACTTGCTGGAGTAAATGAGCCCCGACCGTCCCATAAACACATCAGTTGCTCTCTCAACAGGGAATATCTACTCTCCAACTTCGATGGGGGATATGTGCATGCAAAACGACCCAAACTTTGACCCATCACTTGAAGCAAAGTTTTTATAGGATATGAAGGAATTTATCTGAGTTCATTTTATAACATCCACCCCCAATTCCCATTTGTTCTGGACACCAGAAGTCCTGAAACATTATGGGAAGGATTATTCTTCTGGCATTTGGAGACTGGGCCAAAAGCAGGGAAGGCAAAAATCTGTCCAGTATGCCTTTTATTGGATGACTTTTTTTTTTCCAACCAGGCTGACAGATCATCGAGTCTGAGATAAGAATTACTGAGGCCAATGAACTGTTGAGTATTTTATCTAGACAACTTCAAACCTTTACCCATGATTACTCGTTTAGATCCCTTCGCTTTTTAGCATTTTAAGCATTATCCAGTCTCAAGAGAAAGATATTACATACAGAGGATATCCTGTTTGATGATGAGAAGCCATTCTTTTCTTTCCATTCCCCATTAATCTGGCCGCCATGTTTAATAAAAGTTCACTTGAGAAGCCACGAGTAGAGGACCAATAGTGAAAGCTGATCATAGCAGAATATCTTTATTTTTCTGTAAAGAATAATATTTAGAATACCATTTACACAGGCTCTAAGAAGCATGGTCAGTCTAATGGATAGGGTGCTATGCTTAGAGTTAGAGTTCAAATCCCACCCCTGATGCTTGGTAACTATATGACTCTGTACAAGTTACTGTGTGCCCCAGATAGCTGTCTCAGACTTATCATCCAAGTCATAGAAGATTATTTTCTGTATTGATGGGAGGGAGTTGCTTGTGCTGGAAAAATCACGGATCCTTTGATCACATCACATCAGCTCAGAGTGCAGGATTTCCAGTTAGAAAATAATTGTGTGAAACAAAAGGAAACGTCATGACACAGCTCAGCAAGGTGAGGCCAGAGGCATGTGGTTTTGCTTTTGTCTGCTTCTTCATATTTTTGGGAAATATTAAGGCCTGCAGCCTTGTCACCCTGTAGCATTCAGCTACTCCTGCAGCCTTCTCAACATGGTACATCTCTCTGTAAGGCCCACTCCTTAGCCCACTGGGGTATTCCTCCTTAAGCCTCCATTTTGTGGAGGGGTCTTCATTCCCTTCTAGCCTTGTTCATGTCTTCAGAACCATGCCCTTGTACCGGGTACCTTCATCCCCATCCCTCCCCATTTTCGACTTCTTTTTCTGTGTTTTCTTCTCCTATTAGAATCCTTAAGGTCACAGACTGTCTTTTCACTTGTATTTGTATTCCCAGCTCTTAGCATTCTGTCTGGCACTTAGTAAAGCAAGTGCTTAATAAATGTTTTCCTTCCTTCCTTCCTTCCTTCCTTCCTTCCTTCCTTCCTTCCTTCCTTCCTTCCTTCCTTCCTTCCCTCCCTCCTTCCTTTCTCCCTCCCTCCCTCCTTCCTTTCTCCCTCCCTCCCTTCCTTCTTCCTTTCCTTCCTTTGACCTGGGCCCTAAGAATCTTATATTGTCCTTTACCAACTATCTTATAAACCATGAAACCCCAATAGAATCTAGATTTTATTTTCTTTGGGCCATTCAAGTCCATCCAGTTCACCGGCAGGATAATCAGGCCCTACAGTTCAACTTTGGGGAACATCCTGTGGATTTGCTTCTTGGTGACTTCCCTGCCTCTCTTTTATCTTCTAGTAACTGAATTCTTGACTTGCCAAGTTCAAATCCGTCTTTCTTACTTAACTCCAGTGAAATCCACTCATTTATTAGTCTAGCCTAGTGCCATTTCTCACACATATTCTTGCACCAGAGAAAGTTTTAGTGTGAGTGCCACCCCTCCTTTTTTGTAAATAAAGTACAACCTGTCTTTTTTTATTAAAGGAAATATTCTTTAAAAATAAAAAACTCTATCAGTATAAAGCCCTCCATAGTGGGAAAGTGTTTGGCAGAGATACAGGGGAGGAAGTGGCAGCTTTAGCATTGAATTTTTTTTTATCCCCCATGTGAGGTCTGAAATATTTCATGTGTATCTGTGTCACTCAAATCCTCACTGATGCTTCAGCATGGTCTGGCAGTGGCCTATAGTTCTCAAAGACTTTGTTAGAGAAATGCAAGCTGTGGCCAACCCTACCAAACTGGAAAGACTTTGAATATAAGTCAAGGGAGGGAATGCATTTTTGTTAACTAAGGATCAGACTGATGATAAGTGACGATTAGTGTCACTGAAATTTCTGAAGACCATCTGTTTAGCCCTAGAGATATTGCGACCTGAGTAGGCAGAGGGAGTAACACGTTGACTCAGTCAGATTCTGGAATTAGATGATTTTTGTATAGATCTGTGATTTACTCAGTGGATTTTCTTGTGAGGAAACCTCCTTCTGCCCGTGCAAATCAGCAACTCCCCTTTAACTTAAATTTTTAGAGAACTGCCCAGAGCATGAAGAGGTGAAACCTTTTGCCCAGGGCCACACAGCCTGTATGTGTTGAAGACAGGATTTGAAAGCTAGGTCTCTCTCACTGAGGCTAGAGTTCTCTATCTGTCATACATACTATTTATGCACATATATGTACAGCTAAGTATTTACATTAACATATCATGTATATTTATATATATAAACATGATCTTCAGTTAAATATTTCTTTTGAGATCTTTGCCTTTTATCCATGTTAGTCCCATCACAATTGGGACAATTCACTAAACAATTCACTAAAATTCTATTCATCATCTTAATTTACCTTTTTATCACCCTGAAAACTAGCAAGTGATGACAAAGTACAAAATTCTAATGAATTCATTTCTTTGGGGGCCTCAAGTTTCCTAGGCAAAGCAAGAGAGTTATAGGACATCTTTATTTACTAAGGGCCTGTCTAAATCTAAAATTCTGTTCATTATGAATCTAAGATTCAATTTTGTGTAATAGCCAACAATATCAGCTGTCCAGGCTTTATTGAGAAATTACTATGCAGTGATTTGCCAAGTTTATTCTGGAAAGAAAAAGAAATTCAAGCAGCCTCAAATGGCTTATATACATCCCTTCTTCCCGGTAAGAACATCTTTCCTCATCTTATGACAAAAGCCGAAAGACAAAAGAAACAGCCTCCTAATGAACAGAACGTTGCTCCTATGTAAGCCCCTCTCCTAACCATGCTTCTCCTGATCATAGGTTTTCTGACCAGCCAGTTTCTCTGTCTTTTTAAACTGGAGCTGTCTGCTATTGCTAATTTTAAAGCCACCATGAGATACACCCTGTTAATGGTTTTCTACTGGTTCCCTTAGAATGGCCCTCAAAGGCTTCTAGGTAACTTAAAACCATATTTCTGGACCAGCCTGCTTTAGTTACTATCCATAGCTTTTCAAACATATTTACCTTTCTAGCTTATCAGCTCACCAAAACAGAACATTTAAAACACAGTTAAACAAATCATAAAAAGCTTTTAAAACAAATTGTCTCAGTGATTTCTTCACTGAGACAATAAAATAAAATAATTAGTTCAAAAATATGCTAAGGGGGGGGCAACTAGGTGGTACAATGAATAGAGTACTGATCCTAGAGTCAGGAGGACCTGAGTTCAAATCTGACCTCAGATACTTGACACACTAGCTGTGTGACCTTGGGCAAGTCACTTAACCCCAATTGCCTTGCCTTCCCCCACTCCCCCCAAAAAATTATGCTAAGGAGAATAAATGCTTATTGGGTTGGATAGAATAGCTGAGTTTGGAGGTTTAACTCGGTTGGAGGGTGCAACCCTGCTTCAGCCAATTGCCTTCTCTTGCAGAATAGCTGTTCCAAGGTAGTAACTCACAGAACCCCTCTCCTAGCCCATGCGCATGGATGTGCATGGTCGTGTGCAAGACAGATTTAAGAATACTGATATTTTAGTGCAAATCCATCATTTAATCTAGAAAAATAATTCAAGATGTGTTCTAGTGATGATTAGGCAGTGGTGTGATTTCTCATGTATAATAGACGGAAAAATTATCAATAAGTATTTCAGGAAAAAATGGTGAATGTGTGACCTAACTTCAGATCCAGACCCCACCCACAAAGGGAGATTGAGAGAAGGAGCTGTGGTGGGTCATCTGCCCCAGTACAGAGAGGCAGTGTTTCCACAGGAACATCCCAGGACAAAGGAAGTGTTCTTACGTGTGTCCCAATGGTAGCTAGAGAACACTCTTCTCAGATCCCAGATATCTGAGGCCTGTGGAATCTCCCAACCAGCCCACAGAGCAGGAAGGCAGTCACAGTCAGTATGAAACCGCATGTGCTACTCTGAATTATGGGATAGACCAGGTCCTAACTTTAGCAAAGATACTTAACTATCTTCAAAAACCTGGGCACAAATCCATTGGCCTTTCAGACTTCATCTAATTCTCTGTCATGGCTTGGGTCACTGCAGTTTAATGTGGCTCTACTGATATCCTTCTTCCCTTGGTTTTTGCTTCTGCTCCATGAGGCTGGGTGTTGATGAAGCATTCTTGCCAGAGGTCATTCCTTTTGCTATTTCCTCAAAGACAAAAAACGTACCCCTCCCCCAATACTCAGTTCTGTTTTATCCTACACACTTATCTGTCAGCTATACAGTCTGATGCAGTACCCGCATTCAAAATAGAAAACAAACTCTCATACCAATTCCCTCTACTACAATCCCTGAAAATGAGTTATTTCATTAAACCTAAAATTTTCTTCCTTATTGTTCCATATTGTGGCTCTAGGTGGCGCCATAGTGCACAGAGTGCTGGGCCTGGAGTCAGGAAGACTCCTTATGAGTTCAAATCTAGCCTCAGACGCTAGTTGTGTGACCCTGGGCAAGTCACTTAACCCTCTTTGCCTCAGTTTCCTCATATATCATATGAGCTGGGGAAGGAAATTGCAAACCACTCCTGTGTTTTTGCAAAGAAAACCACAAATGGGATCACAAAGAGTCGAGCACAACTGAACAACTGAATGACAAACAATTGTTTCATATCAGCACTTTCCTGTTAAGTAATGGAACTTAATGCCAAAATGAAATAGTAAAAACTAACTAAATTAAAATAAGTATGTATGTCTTCTGCACTGAAAGGTTAATTTTAGACAGGGCCATTTTTTTTCTTTGTATATCTAAGCATCTTTCCTTCAAAGTAAACATTCTGTAAGAAATCTTGGCAGCCCTTAGACATAGATAGGAAATAAGAACTAGAACTTTCACTTTGCAGAAGAGAAAAATGGGGCAGAGAAAACATAGATGATTTGCCCAGGGTCTTAGATCAGATGAGTGTCATATCTAGGAGTCAGACATCTTATCTGGGCCAGGCTTCTACAACCCTTGGTCCTTTTACAAACCTCTGACTCTTTGCAAACACAGATGACTCTCTTCCCACACCAGGAGCTTGCTGATGTAACACATAAACATACAAATATGATTTGGCCTTGTCTGCTCCCTGCCCCTTGAGTAATTATTGAGCAAATAATCCAGGAGCTGTAAAATATCTCAGGGTTCATGAGGCACAAAACAAAAAGAAAGACATTCCTTCCATGTAAATCATGGTGTCCTCCTTCCCAGAATATGATTGAATGGGAGTGAAGTCTGAATCTGTGGTCATTCAAAAATATTGATCAGCTGCTGTCTCTGAAAACTAAACCAAATAAAATAAAAGGACATTTAGAGTTATCTTTTTAATATACATATATTTCAAGGCTTAAATGAACTGCTAATATCCATTAGTGATTTACAAGATCCCAGATAAGACCTTTGTTTACACAATATTCTCAGCTAAATGGTTTGTTCAGTGGGTGTTCTTAGACCAGGAAAGGGCTCCATAGACACCATTTTCATGTGCCACTTAAGCCCTGATGAGGTTGGTAGACATAAACTTAACAGCCAGTGATTCTGGTTAGCTATGTCATTTACCTTAGGTAAGTCAGTTAATCTCTTCTCAGGTACTGCGTACAAAAAAAAAAAAAAAAGAGATTGTATCACAGGGCCTCTGAGAATCCCACTTTAGTTCTAAAATGCCATAAACTGATGATGATGAGAATAGAATTCTTTGCAAGTATAATCTAATTTGTCACACAATGATGTAAATGTGAAAAATGCTGCTGCTTTTTTTTTTAATCTAGAAATTAGGACAAGCCTGAATGTGCCTCTTGGTATGGAGCAAATTCCAAAGTTAAGGCTTTACTTGTGGAAGTATAGCACTAAAGAATCTAGATAGATTTCTTAAGACAAATACAAAGTCATTCAGCTGGATTTGGGCAGCTAGTCATATTATCAGAATCTTAGTGTCAGAAAAGACTTTAGAAGGATGTCTTCTGGGGGGTGGAGCCAAGATGGCGAAGTAAAAGCACAAACTTGGCATGGGCTCTGGCTCCAGCCACTTCCAATACCTGTTAAAAAAAAAATGACTCTAAACAAATTTTAGAGCTACAGAACCCACAGAGTGACAGAGAGAAAAAGCTTCCCACTGAAGGCAGCCCAGCAGGCCTATAGGAAGGATTTCTTGCACCAAGGGGGAAGCCACGTCGTTCTGGCCCCAGAGTGGCCCCAACCAGCAGCAGCCTGAGCAGCCTTCAGGAGAGTGAATCACCAGCAGCTGTGGAAGTTTCCAGATTTCTCAACCATAAACGCCCAAGAGAAAGTAAAAGGTCAGTGGGGAACTCTGTTAGAAGTGTGAAGGAAGAGCATGGTCAGGCCCCTGCCCTCAGGTCAAGAAGTGGAGAACTGCTGCCATGTGGCTGCCTATGGAGCTTATAGCCTGCAGATCATAGAGGAACCAAGCAACCATTCAGAGGGTAATCGCTCTTGCTCTGACCTGCTTGGATCTGGATCATGGTCTTGGGTGGTGATCCTGGGGTGTGTGGCCAGTGTGCCAGAGTTTGTGAGGGCTATAGAGAGGGTGCACAACTAATAACCCCAGCAGCTGTGAAAACCCCAGCAATTTGGGACAAAGCTCTCTCCATTCTGGAAGCAAAGTTCTAACATGGCAAAGAGCTCAAAAGTCAAGTAATTGGCTAGCAATATGAGCAAGCAGAGGAAGTGCAATCAGACCATGCAATCCTTTTGGGGGACAAAAAGGATTAAAGCGTGGAACTGGAGGAAGACAATGATGCAGAACTCCTGCATCAAAAGCTTCCAAGAAAAATATGAATTGGTCACAAGCCATGGAGGAGCTCACGAAAGATTTTGAAAATCAAGTAAGAGAAGTAGAAGAAAAACTGGGAAGAGAAATGAGAATGATGCAAGAAAATCATGAAAAAAAAGTCAACAGCCTGCTAAAGGAGACCCCCAAAATACTGAAGAAAATAACACCTTAAAAAGTAGACTAACTCAAATAGCAAAAGAGGCCCAAAAGGCCAATGAGGAGAAGAATGCCTTAAAAAGCTGAATTTGCCAGATGGAAAAGGAATTTTGATTCAAAAACTCACTGAAGAGAATAATTCCTTCAAAATTAGATTGGAACAATTGGAAGCTAATGTCTTTATGAGAAATCAAGATACTATAAAACAGATCCAAACAAATGAAAAAATAGAAGGCAATGTGAAATATATCACTAGAAAAGCCACTGACCTGGAAAATAGAGCCAGGAGAGAGAATTTAAAAATTATTGGACTCCTGAAAGCCATGATCAAAAAGAGAGCCTAGATACAATCTTTCATTATCAAGCAAAATTGCCCTGATATTCTAGAACCAGAGGGTCAAATAGAAATTGAAAGAATTCACCAATCACCTCTTGAAAAAGATCCCAAAAAGAAAACTCCTAGGAATATTATAGCCAAATTCTAGAATTCCCAGGTCAAGGAGAAAATACTGCAAGCAGTCAGGAAGAAACAATTTGAGTACTGTGGAAACACAATCAGGATAACACAAGACCTAGCAGCTTCTACATTAAGGGATGGGAATATGATATTATGGAGGTCAAAGGAGCTAAGATTAAAACCAAGAATCACCTACCCAGCAAAACTGAGTATAATGCTTCAGGGGAAAGTATGGTCATTCAATGAATAGAGGACTTTCAAGCATTCTTGATGAAAAAAAAACAGAGCTGAACAGAAAATTTGACTTTCAGATACAAGAAGCAAGAGAAGCATGAGAAGGTAAACAGGGAAAAGAAATCATAAGGAACTTATTAAAGTTGAACTATTTACATTCCTACATGGAAAAATGATAATTGTAACTCATGAGACTTTTCTCAGTATGAGGATAGTTGAAGGAAATACATATATGTATGTATAGGAGAGTGGATGTGTGTATAAATATATATGTGAATGTGTGCATATGTGTGTACGTGTATACATAGAGGACACAGCATGAGTTGAATATGAAGGGATGATATCTAAAAAGAAGGATGTCTTCTCCAGCTTCCCACCTAATGAAGAAATTGAGACCATAGGATCTATGACTAAGGCCATTTAGCCTCTCCTTAAACACTTGCAGTGGTGGAGAGATCACTGTAAGTCTACCTATCCCATTGATAGGGGGCAGCTAGGTGGTGCAGTGGATAGAGTGAAGGGATGAGCAGGAAGACTCATCTCCCTGAGTTCAAGTCTGGCCTCAGATGTTTACTAGCTGTGCGACCCTGGGCAAGTCACTTAGTTTCCTGATCTGTCAAATGAGCTGGAGAATTAAATGGCAAACCACTCTTTCATAGGAATTGCTGCCAGCCCAAGTTTCGCCCCCACTCTATTTGTGAGGTTGCTTTCCATTTTCACAATTTTGTATATATTACTGTTCAATTTCCTAATCTTAGTTGATTGAATGCTCCCAAGTCTGACAAGATAAATTTTGAGTTTTTAATTCATCCACCACATTAGTTCCACCTCCCAACTTTGTGTCATCAGCAAATTG
The DNA here is from genome assembly GCF_028583685.1 of Petaurus breviceps papuanus. NCBI lineage: Eukaryota > Metazoa > Chordata > Mammalia > Diprotodontia > Petauridae > Petaurus > Petaurus breviceps. The sequence continues at coordinate 3,449,437 of NW_027185761.1, read as the reverse complement.
CATGGTGCCTTCATCCAAATCCTTGAAAACAAACGCTGAATAGATCAGGGCCAGAAACCACTTAAAAATCAGAACTGAGTCAAAGACTTCCATTCTTTCGAGCCATTTTTTTTGCAAACTAAAATAAGGCTCCTTTGCCTTCTTTCTTGCCTTTTCTCTTCACTTCTCTAGCACTTGAGTTTTGCATTAATGTTGTGTCTTAACATCCTGAGAGATTTCTCCAGAAGTGCCAGAAATGGAATACAAGTCAGCAATTCTTGGTCAGGGTCAAAGAGTTTTTGGTGAATTAGAGAGTACTTTTGTTTTTGGTTAAAGTTAATTTTTTTCTTTTAACAGGAAGTTTGCAGGGGGTTCTCCTAGATGGAACACAGAACCCTCAACGGCCAAAAGCAGTACACCAGCCATGTCTCTCACTCACATTGCCTGCAATTGTTCTAACATCAAAGCCTATTTCAATGTTTACCTGCTCCCTCACCTAAATGGGGACTGTTTTTTTTAATATGATAAACATATATACTTTTCAAAAATTATTAGAATGAAAATATTTCTTCAATATTTTGATAGATTTGTGGTCTCATCAGTGTATTTCCTACCCCCAACAATGTAGGTACCAACCAGTTCATGCTTTCTCATCTATGAATCTTGTCCATGTTTTATATTAATAATAATAGCATTTATATAGTACCTTAAGGCTTTCAGAGTGTTTTGCAAATACCTTCTCATTTTGTTCTCATAGCAACACTGGTAGGTAAATACTATTATTATCATCACTTTTTTACAGATAAGGAAACTGAGGCAGGTAGTGGTTAAGTGATTTGCCCCAGGATCGCACAACTGGCTGGTATTAGAGGCTGGATTTGAAATCAGATCTTCTTGCCTCCATTCCCAGTACTTTATCCACTGCACCACCTAGCTGAATAAATCCTTCAAGGAGACTCTATTCAACATTCTAGCAGCCTTCTAGGATCTTTGAGATTTCATGGGTACCAGCTCAGCACTGTGGCAGTCCCTCTGCTGTCTCCTGCTTTTGCTATACAATTCACTCCTCTCTCTTTCTGATCTTTGATATCTTTGATGCCGTTTCCTGAGCACAAGTTTCATCATGCTGTGCTTTGGCTTCCTTAAACCCACCATGTATCTTTCTGTTGCTTGCTGAGTTGCCCACAATTTTTGATGCTTCAGAGATTGTGGCTTTTTCCTTATAGTATTACCCAGACAGTTTTGGTGAGCAAAGTTGGAGTTTTGTGTCAAAGAGCAAATTGGAATCATTGGAAGTTCAATTTATCAAATTGGGTCCAGTCTGTTTTCTTTGTCATTTCTGGTCCCAGCTGAACTTGTCCATGATAGAGGTAATGAAGATTAACTCAATGGGTGGTCATTCAGTTGCGTGTCATAATCTATGCCAGTCATCTTCAAAGTGTGGACCTTAGGATTACTCCAAGGTGTAAAGACCTGGGGAGCACACAGAATACATCCCATCCTATCCAAGATAGCTAATCCATGGTACTGATCTCTGATCCTTTATCTTATAATAACAAGGGTACTTAAGTACCATTGAGAAAATTCCCTCATATTTTGTGACTACGTTAGGCACCACTTCTGCACTCCCTGGTAGTGACTGGTGAGCTTTTATGTTTTAGGTGAAACCCAGTGAACTCTGCAGCATGAGTAGACACAGAGAAATTGTAATGAACTTCACAGTTTTCATTGCATAATAATAATAGCTACCATTTATATAGCACTTACTGTGTGCCAGGCACACAATACAAATATTATCTCATTTGATTCTCACATCAATACTGGGAGGTACATACTATTATTATCCCCATTTTACAGATGAGGAGAATGAGGTAAATGGAAGTTAAGTGACTTGCTGAGGGTCACACAGCTAGATTTAAACTTGGGTCTTCCTAACTGCAGACTAGTACTCTATCCACTAAGTCATGTAGCTGTATCATTACATTATCCTCCTTCCCCTCTAAACCCACCCCTCTTCCAAACTCTATTTTTGTGAAAGGCACAACTGTCCTTCTCTCCCAGGTTTTCAATTTCCTTGTTATTTTTAACTCCTCGCCCAAGTCATGTCAACAAGCATTTATTATGAGACAGGTTGCATGCTTAAACACTGGGAATATAAATATAAGCAGAATAAAGATGCCCCTACCCTTGAGGAACTTACATACTAACAGGGAAAACAGCACAGATAAGGAAACGAACTGCAGGGTGTAGTAGCAAGGCTGGGGAATGGTAAAGAAAGTCTTGAAAGTCTGGAGTGGAGCCTGGTGATGAATAAAGAAAATGCCTTGGCATTTCCCTTAAAATGGAGGTTCTGGGAGCAACTAGCGAGTCAAAGGAAGGGATAAAGGGCACTTGCATTGTGAAAAGGCCAGTGGTGGAATGAACTTCCAAGGTCAGGAGTTTTTGGGGTCATTGAAAAGTAAGTCCAGAGAGTCAGGAATACACCCAGGAGAGGAATGAATTTGCTCAACTGAAATGGCTCCCTTCAAAATTACCAGAGATCTCCTAACTGCCAAACCTCAAGGCCTTTCCTCAATCCTCCTACTTTTTCATCTCTCCCAGCATTTAACCACCATTTTGACCACCTTCAGCTTCTGAATACTTAACTTCTCTTTGGGTTGCTGAAAAAAATGTATGTCACTTATAATCATTAAAAAAAAAGAAAACCTTTGATATCGTCACTTAAAATCTTGGAACAGAATTTTCTAACATGTTTACAAATCTGCCCGTAGCCATTTGTTTTGTGTCTTTTAAAATAATCAATTTCATTTTTTGTGATTACATTGGGCACTTGCCATGGCCAATCCCTTTCAGCTCTCTTCTAAAAGAAAGACTATTTGTGATAAATAGTCTTAAGGTTTCTGAGGAAGATGCAAGCCTTTGGTCTTTTTTATTTCTTGCTCTCAAACCACATTTTTCCACTATATATTTTTACCATCCTCCTAGATCCCCATTCTCGCACTGATGCCACTGATGATCAAAGCAAATGTCCACAAGCTTTGAAGGATCTTGTCAATTTCTTCTTAGAATTGAATGTCAGAGGTGGAAGGGAATTCAGAGGCCATCGAGTCCAATCTTTTTTATATAAGGAATATAAGATTGTGTAAGCTTCCACAACTCCTTCTACACTCCTAGAATTTCTCCATTTCATCCTCTATGATATTGGAGCATACATGGACATTATACTCATAGTATCTTTGGGTTTTGTTTCTTTTTTTTGCTCATGTTCCTTCAGAGCACTTCAAAACATAATGACCAAACATCTCAAGAAATGTTTCTTGTGGGCACATAAACATAGTGACCATAAATTTAGAGCTGAATAGGACTTTAGAGGCCATACTCCCATAGTCCAGTCCCTTCCTTTCAAAGACGAGGAACCTGAGGCCACGAAGGGTTTAGGTGACTTGCCATAGGTCACAAAGATAGTAAAGTAGTGAAGAATTCAAATCCAGTTCTCTGACTCCTAACTCAGCTCTCTTTTTACTGTCACACTCTAATGAAATCAGTCCTTCCAGTCTCATTGTCTTTCCGAGGAAAACCTTTGAGCCTTCCCTCTTTTCAGATACAACTTCTTTATATCTTCTGAAAATGTCAGCATTTGTTTTCTCTTTTTGTTAATTGGTCTTTTGGTAATCACGCAAGTATCGCTTCTGGCCAAAGCACAAAGTTGTCACCTTTAACTTGCCACCAGTTTTGTTGTTGAGTTGTTTCAGTCATGTCCAACTTTTCACAATCCCATTTGGGATTTTCTTGGCAAAGATACTGGAATGGAATTGTCATTTCCTTCTCTAGGTCATTTGACAGATGGAGAAATGGAGGCAAACCGGTTAAATGACTTACCCAGGGTCACACAGCTAGAAATATTTGAGGCCAGATTTGAACTCAGAAAGATGATTCTTAATGACTCCAGACCTAACACTCTTAACTACTCTGCCACCCAGCTGCCTAATTGCCACCAACTGCATTAATGTTTTGTCATGAGTCTAGTAGCTGTGGGATTCTTAGCACCTTTCTGACCTTGCCACAATCACTGCATAAGGGGAAGGGGCATCACAGGATTCAGACCCATGGTGTACTTGTCTGTGTTTCACAGATAGTTTTGACCAAATTATCCATGACCTAGTGGGCAGATTCCTAACAGGGAGCTTCTTTACCTTTAGCTAAAGACTGGTCCTGAGCTACAGACATCAATCTGTTGCTTTAAAAAAAATTAATTCTGTTTAAGATCATAGCTCTAGGATTGGAAAGAACCTGTGAGTCCATCTCGTTGAGTCTCCTCATTTTATAAAGAAAATGGGACCCAGGAATGTTCAGTGCCTTGCCCAAGGTTACACAGTCAATAAGAATCGGAGGTAGAATTTGAATCCAAATCTCAAGCCAGTGTTATTTATACTCTACCACACTGCCTTCTTACTTATTTGAGAGAACCAGAATAGCCATATGTGATTTGTTGTGTTTGTGCATTCCTAGGTAGGCATAGTACAATGTATATATGGGGAGGGGGGTTATGAGACAAACAGAGAGAAGCAAAAGAGCCTGGAAGGCATTCAGGGAGTAGCAAGTCATTCAGTTTGGCTAAAACCTCTCAGTAAATTTAGCTTTAGCACATTGCATGGCACATAGTAGGTGCTAGTTGATGAAATGAGGTTGGGGATGGCAAAACTGGAAAGGTAGCTTAGGGCCAGATGGTAAAGAGTCTTAATTGCCTTATTAGGGAGTTGGGACTTTATTGTCCAGGTAATGGAAAGCCATTGAAGATTCTGAGCAGAAAGTGAAATGATTAATTCTGTGGAAAATCAATCTTGGAGTGTATAGGATGGGCTAGAAGAAGAAGTGTCTGGTGGACAAGACTAGTTATGCATTGACAGGGTTCTAGAAGAAAGGGATGAGGCTGTCATGTGGAGGATGGAAAGGAGGAAAGGATAGGAGAGATTCTGTGGCTAATTGAATGCCAGCACTGGAGGGAACTTAGGAGAAGGAAGACCAGAGGCTATCCTGAGGTTTTAAGTCTGGATGACTAAGAGGATGGGAGTACCTTTCTCCATGACAAAAGCAGGGAATTAAGGAGGGAAGATCTGGTTTGGTGGGGCTTCGAGGAAAATGAGCTGTTTTGGACAGGCTGACTTTGAAGAAGTGCTCACGGGACATTCAGCAACAAACATTTATTAAGCATGATGTGTGTATGTATATATGTGTATGTGTCACACACAACAGCAACAACACCACTTCAGGCACCACAATATAGTAGCAAAAACCATAACAATCTTAGTGCTCAAAGACTTTGTATTCTCCTGGATGGAAACACTACCACAGATCCATAAATACAAAGTAACTTCAGGGAGAAAGGAAGATCTCATCAGTTTGGGAGTTATCCACAAGGAAATTTTTATTAAGCTGCTTCTGTGATACAAAAAAAAGATAGTCTCTGTTATCAAGGAGTTCCGTCTACTAGAGGAGACATAATGCAAACAACTTGTTCCATCATTCCAATTCTTTGTTACTCTGTGGACCATATCATGCCAATACTTTCTGTTTGGTAAAGATACTGGAGTGGTTTGCCATTTTTCTTCTCCAGTGGGTTAAGCCAAGCAGAGATTATGTTATTTGTCCAGGGTCTCACACCTAGTAAGTGTTTGAGACCAGATTTGAACTTGGGTCTTCCTGTCAGCACACCCAGCACTCTATTCACTGAGCCACCTAGCTGCCTAGATACAAACATCTACATAAACAAAAATATATTACAAAATAAATTGGAGGTAATCTGAAAGGGAAGGTACTAAGATTGAAGATGACTGGGAAAGACTTCTTATAGAAAGTAAGACTTTAGCCAAGACTTAAAGGAAACCATGGAAAGCTAGGAGGCAGAAGTAAGAAGGGAGAACGTTCCAGCCATGGGAAACAGCCAGTCAAGCCACTCAGGGTTGGGAGATGGAGTGTCTTGTACAAGGAACAGTGGGGAGGCCAGTGTCACTGAATCAGAGAGTGTATAAAGTATAGGAAGACTGGAAAGGTAGAAAGAGAACAGCTTATGAGGGGCTGTGAAAGAGAAATAGAAGATTCCATTTTTTTAACTGTCTCAGAAATAGGGAACCTGTGGAGTTATTGATTAGTAGGGGTGATATGATCAGACTTGCATTTTAGGGAAATCATCTTGAAAGCTGAATGGAGATTGGATTGTAGCAGGGAGAAGCTTGAAGCAGGGAGACTAAGCAGCAGTCTACAAGTCGGAAAGGAAATGGAAAAGTAACTGCCAAGAGGGAAGAGAACCATAACATGTATTGGTAGATAGATAGATTGGTAGGTAGATCTGTTCATCAGTGCCAGATGTTAGAGAAGAAAGTTTCCTTCCAAGAGAAAAAGGAAGAAGAAAAACACTTGTTAAAAAAAAAACCACTTTGGCCAGTAACTGGCACATAGTAGGTGTTATATAAATATGTTCTCTTCCCTTTCCCCCTTCAGATTTGATCATCCCTTGGTCAGCAGTGTCTTTTAAAAGTGTGGTTTCTATGTAGCAATAGTGTAGTGATTTGGGTTGCAAAAGGTTAAAGGATTGAGTGGGTATAGATGGACTGAAGCAGCAAGTGTAGCCTACTGTTGAGGAAGTGTAGTAGTTAAAGACAAGAAAAATAGAACATCAAATATGAGGGAGAGGGGTGTGTATGTGTTTAAGCATATTAAGCAGAGGGGAAGGAGCCAGCAGAAAAATTTGAAGTTGCAAGGGATAATAGGAAAAAATTGAAGCCAGGGCCAGAAACATAAGAAGGACTGGGCTCAAGAGTACATGTGGAGGAATCAGCCTTGGAAAGGATGACCTAAGGATGGAGAGGGTGGAGAGAGATACAGAGATATTTTTTATGTGAAAAGGAAAGAAGGAAGTTGAAGCCCTTCCCTCCTGTGGCTGGAATGCACTCCCTCCTCACATTTGACTTTTAGAATCTCTAAGCTTACTCCAAAAGCTCAGCTGAAATACTCCTCCCTTCATGAGTCTTGTGATAAATATGTTAGGAAATCAACAAGAATTGAATAAAAGTTATTCTAGAACAGAAGTAAGGGCCCAGTTGAGGTTAGTTGTAATGAACCCAGTCAGCACAGTTTTATGGTTTTCTTTGGCAATACTAAGACTTAAATGTAGGAAATGAAAAAGGGGACACAGAGGCCAAGATTGGTATGAAAGGACCTTAAAGTCCATCTCACTCAACTCTCTTATTATACAGAAGAGTAAACTGAGGCATAGACAGGTAAGATAACTTGCCCAAAGTCACCCAGAGAATGAGAGGCAGAGCCAGGAAATGAACTCAGATCCCCTTCTTCTAAATTCAGCAAGCTCTTCATTGTACAAGGGTGTTTCTAGCTTAGACTAGAACAGGGGTGGGGAGCTGTGGCCTCAAGGCCCTTAAGTGTGACCATTTGACTAAATCCAAACTTTACAGAACAAGTCATTTGTTTTCTCCATTTGTGGACTGGAATGATCTGTGATGTTCTCTCTGACTCTAATATTTTATCATCCTTATGAGTCAATCCAAAAGGGCTTCTTCACTAGGTCTCAGTCTGCCTTGGTCTAACCCTAGGAAATTTAATCCAGTCCAGACTTAGGGGTTACAGAGAATGTCCTCCACCTTCCAAGGACCTAGTCATCAAGATCCCAGCAAACAGAAGCCCTACCCAATATATGCCCAACCTCCTACAGGCATTCCAGCCAGAATAAGCAGTGCTATTTGTGAGAGAAGTCGGCCTTAGTGGTATGGGACTTCCTTCCAGCCCCTGATCCATCTTATTTCCTATTCAAAACCAGGTCTAGACTGGTTGGCAGTTTTTATAGCAAATGAGCTCAACTCTTTTCCAATTTAATTTTCTTAGATCTTGGGGAACATGACCCTGATGGAGCAGAGGTGGGCAGATTTGGAGGAAAAAAAACAACTTCTAACCTTACTAAAGCAACCAAGGGCCCTGGAATCTGTCATCTAAATTCTTCAACAAACCAAATTCTACCCAGTTGATTAGTGCGGGAAGACCATCCAGGGTTGAGCCAGTGGTGATAGGATTTGAAAGATATGATTCCCAAAGTCTAGAATGATGCTTCAAATTGTATGGAAACCTAAAAGTTGAAAATTCAGTAAACATATTAACCCCTGTGAAAAGGAAGTTCAGTTCATAAGCATTTATTAACACTTGCTCTGGGCAGTGCCCTGTTCAGGCTTTTTTATTTCTTTAGATTTGTATAACCCTTCACCTTTTATGAAGCCCTTTCACACTGGATCCTCAAAACAAAAGAGGACAGACTAAATCATAAAATTTAGAGCTGAAAGAGACTTATAAATCTTCCACTCCCGCTTCTTCATTATATAGATGAGAAAACTTAAGTCCCAGGGCACTTCAGCTTTCACAACTGGGGCCCATACTGAATCTCCACTTTGCTACACATTACTACCCTTTCTATGTTCCATAATGTGTAGTCAAACTGGCCACCCGGTTGTCCCTCACACCCAACACTCAACACCATCATACATGCTTAGAATTCACTTTCTCCTCACCTCTGCCTTATTATATCCTGGATTTCCTTCATGGCTCAGCTCAGATACCACCTTGGGAAAAGCATGAGGCTTTCCTGATTTTCCCCAGCTATAGTACCATACCTGCTTGGTACATGTTTTTAGCATACAGAGATAGAAAAAGAGATGTGCATGTTATCTCTCCCGCTAAACTGTAAGCCCCTTTAGAATTGGGACTGTTTTGTTTTGTACCCTTGCACTAAGCACAGAGTAATTCTTAATAAATGCTTATTCGTTGATAGGTTAAACAGTTTTCCTGAGACCACATAGGTAATAGAACTTGGATTTCAACTCAGATCTTCTGACTCCAATTTAAATGTTCTTTCCACTATACCACGCTTCTTTTCCCTTTACATATTGATTAGTCCTTATGTTACAATTTAGGAAACTGAAGTTCAGAAATGTTGACTAATCCAAGATCACACAGTACCAGTCAACACTCAAACCCAGAGTTCTTACTCCAGAATTTCTAGTGCTCTCTCCCACTACCCCACACTAGCTCCCCTCCTTGTTTTCCAAAACAGGTCATATTTCCTTTAAGGTGATTTTAATTTTACCCAAAGCATCTAGCACTTTAATAAAATAAGATCTGTATTTTGGTTTGAAATCTTTTAATGGTGGTATATATTTTTCTTCATTGCAGGTCCCATTGCTTGTTTGAATAGTGTATAAAGAACAGATAATTGCAAAAGCTAACCCCGTAACACACCCATAATCATCATTCAAGGACTTGGAGCGGTGAGGAACATCACAAGTCGGTATTACTTTCTTGTCTATAGGCCAAAATATATGTAGTTAATTTTCAGAATGTTCCTGTATAATGGTTCAAAGGGAAAAAATACTTTTTGCTGCCCAGCCTGTGTGCCAAGGAAATGTGTTCTGCCTCTGAATATATTTAAGGTTGCCAATAAACTATTCTTGTTGGCAGGTTAATAAAAATATAAATATTGTGTAGCCCAGCACTACAGCACTAACACTTAATTATCCATTTGGGCAAAATGGAAAGGAGGTCTTTGTCCTCCACTGATTACAGACTGCCGCCAAGCCTTTTTACCGTATACAGCTGTTCGAAAAACATCTACTCATTTGAAATCTGCAAGCAAAAGATAAAAGGGTCAGTGATCAGTTAAATGCAGTTGGAAAGTAATACAGGGCCTATATGTCTTGGAAGGAATTTTTTAAAAGGGCGTTGTGACTTTTTCATAGCTGATTCTTGCTTCCACATAGACTGGGGCGCATAATCCCATGATGTTTCATAGATCAGTATCTGACCCACTGTTTTTCTTTAAACAAATTATCACAATCCCATGATATTTATCAAACTGTCATTTGCATAGGATCCATGATGTGAGGCACTGGAAAGGCAGTCAGTTTCAGATCCTCAGAAGGACCAGGGAGCAGTCTTTAGTGACCATAGCATAGGTTGTCTCTGAAGCTTGTCACATGTGGGGATATGAAGTATAAGCTACAACTGCACAGCTGCCTACTGACCCCAAGGAATGTCCATAGACCCTCTTGGTCTCTGAGAGCGCTAAGAATGAGAAATCATGTGTTTACATGCCACAGAGATTGAATTGGTTTGGGAAATGACTTTGAGAATTTTGCTTAATGGTTCATGATCGGGGACTCAGGCTTGTCCCTTTCAGCCTGCACAGCAGGATCCCTGCCTTCCCATCCTTGTACTATAAATCTTCTTGTAACCTTCTGTTTGGTGTCACCAGTATTTATAACCAAGTTTAACTTCTCTCTTAGCATTCTGTATATATCTTTAAAAATATTTTATTAAATTGAAATAACTTTAAAAGATAAATAGGAATCACAAGGATTTCTTTTCCTGTTATCTGTATCATCTTGAAAAAAAAGAAATAGAAAAATCTGTATTTTAATTTTTTTTATGATCACTTCAGCTCTGGGCATCATCTAAAATGGACACCTTGTTTTTCATTGCTTCAGCTTAAACCAGAGAGACACATGTCACTAACTTTCCAAAGTGAGGAGAGCATTCAGCCAATTGCTTTTATCTGCAACTGTCTGTATTATCTGACTGTTAGTGCCACAAATAAAACAAATTAAGTTGCTATAATTGTGTGAATTTCCATTACTCCATTTCTCATTTTGTTTTGGGGGTGCAGATATCCCTAGAGCACAGGTGTGGCTGTATCACTCTGTGTCTCAAAGAGCTTCCTGTCGCCCAAAGATAAGATAACTAATTCCGCCACCTGACATTTAAAGCCTTTCACAGTCTGGCCCAAACTAACTTTCCAGACATATTTCGCATTACTCCCAGTAAAACGCTCCAGGAAGTCACTTACTTGCTATTTCCCATGCTCTACAACAGGACACCTCCCACTTCTGTGCCTGAAATATACTCCCACTTCCCTATACCTCTCGGCATCCCCAATTGCCTTTGGGGTTCAATTCTGGTGTCACCTCTAACATTTGCCCTACCCTGATCTCCCCAGTTGTTAGCACCCTCTCCCTAAAAATTGTGTTGTATTCATTTCTGTCTTTTTACACATCGTGTGTCCCATCCCCATAAGAATGGCAGCTCCTTGAGGGTGAGGAGTTTTTATTTTTGTTTTTATTTCTATTGCACTTAGCATAATGATTGGCACATAGTAGGTGCTTGATAAATACTTGACAAATTTAGAAACATTTAAAGTCACAGAACCAAACTTAGAATGGTGCACTCCCTTCACTGCTTCATATATTCATTGTTTTCCCTTTCACATCTGTCCAGTCCTCAGTTTCCACTTCTGTAAGATGGAGTTGTTGGGCTGGATGATCTTCAAGTGCCCTGAGTTCTTTGAGTTACTGTAGGCTGTTCAGTACAACTCTGCGGAGCAGAGAAACCCACAACTAGAGATTTCATTCCCATAAATATTGAGCCAGGAATCTCCTGTGTCTGTTACACTATCAACACTGCTTGGTGTTGTCCATACAGAAGAAGGTATAGGCAACACAGAGAAGAGAGGTCATATTTGCCTGTTGAACGACTACCTGGTATTTCAGTTTTCTCAGGAAGAAGGGAGGACCAAACATTGTAAATAAAACATCTTGAAAAGTTTTCCTTGGTTAAAAAAACCAAAATTTTCAAAATCTCTTTTTGAAACCTGTTTCAAAAAACAAAAACAAGGGGCGGCTAGGTGGCACTGTGAGTAAAGCGCCAGCCCCTGAGTGAGGAGGATCCGAGTTCCGTTCTGGCCTCAGATGTTTAACACCCACACAAAAATACTAGCCGTGTAACCTTGGGCAAGTTACTTACCCCAACTGCCCTCCAAAAGGCAAAAAAAAAAAAAAACAGGATAGAATGTGAAATGAGTTACAGAACTTTATAGGACATATAAAGCACTATACAAATGCTGTCTTTTATCGTGAAATCAACATTTTTTCAAGTTGCTTTTATAAGTTTCATCTCATTGTTTGGGAAAAATACGAGTAATATTAGCCCCATTTCAAAAATGGGCACACCGAAGTCCAAGAAAATTAAATTATTTGTTCAGGTTGTCCAAGCAGTACGTTATGCGTGGTTCTGAAACTTGGGTCTCACCGTGTGTAGGATGGTGAACTTTCCACTACCTACGTTATGTTAAAAAGAATCAGGATTCCAAAGGAGGTGCCAGTTGGGTGCTCCTCTAGACTCAGAACACTAAAAGGGGGTATCTACTGGTCTTAGCATTAAACTCTCTGTTTTTTCCTCAAGACTAACAGCTTAGGATATGTCATTCTTCTGAATGGACCCGTTTGTTATTGATCATTATGTCCGGGACCTATGGATTTCACTAGTGTGAACCTCTCTTCACCAATGCAGATTGAAACCTATCTGATTCTGAGAGCTGTGTAAGGCTCAGAGATTAGTGATTTAACAAAGTCCTCCTTTAGGCACCAAAGTCCTTCACAGTCCAACTCCAACTTGTCTTTCTGGGTTGATTAGACATTATTCTACTTTATGTACTTTGTATTCCAGGCAAATTGCCCTCTGTGATGTTCCACCAGTCCCTAAAATGTTCCATCTCCCACCTCCTTGCCTTTGCCCAGGCAAAGTCTCCTCAGTTTTGCTTCATGGAAACCCTAGTTCCCTTCAAAGCTCACCTCAGATACCACAAGAGAACTTCCTTGACTTCCCCTTCCCACTGAAATTGTAGATGAATATTTTGTATTAACTTTTTTGTATGTGTACATGTCATTCACCCCTGTTAGAATCTAAGGTCCTTGAGGTCAGGGACTGTTTCATCTCTCTACAGTGCCTGGTCCATTTATGGGGGAAAGGGGGAGGGAAGGAGGGGAGAGGGGTATTAAGAAGGGTATTTAGCCTGTCATTTCTTATTAGTATGAGGAATTTTTGACCCAGTTCCCTCTATCAACACAGATCAGCAGCTGTTCTGAAGCTTATTGTCATAGTTTTCTGGGGGCACTGAGAGATTCAGTGACTTGTCCAGGGATTCCCAGTCAGGATGTGTCAATGGCAAGGTTTGTACCCAAGTCTTCCTGCTGGTGAGACATTTACTTTCTTTATTATTTCAGCATACCTCAGTTCAGGATGGTACTAAGAAATAATTTAGGGATGCTAGGAATCTTATCAGGTAAGTTAATGACTTTGAAAAATGTCCTGTCCCAGGAAGCTAATGCTTTTGTTGAATTTGGTACCAAGGGGGAAAAGCCAACAAAGACTGTCCTGTGTTCAGGCTATGAGAGGGGAACTCTGAAGCAGAGATTTCCAACCCTTAGGGACTTATTGTAACACCACCCTATCATTGCTTATCTCCTTTCACAGCATGTCCCACCCTCTAACCCACCAGGGTAAATAGGCCAGAGTGCTTTTATAATGCCAGTGTCTGAGCACAGGAAATGACCCTGGCAGTGGAGGCTGACAGTGCTATGGCAGGCAGCTTTTTCCCATGTGGTGGTGTGTTTAGCAGGCACTCTCTGTACCCATGGCCTAGCTGTGTGGTATCATTTTTTGTTCTTAAAATACAAAATTCTCAAAATACCACTGACAGCAGCCTTTGAGATAAGGAACCCTGTCAAGTGTCCAGAAACTATTTAAAAAGCAGAAGCACCTGGTCACTCTAAATACGATGCCAGGGGGTGGCTAGGCGGCCCAGTGAATAGAGCACTGGCCCTGGAGTCAGGGGGACCTGAGTTCCAAATCCAGCTTCAGACACTTAACACTTACTAGACATGTGACCTTGGGCAAATCACTTAACCCCAATTGCCCTGCCTTCCCCCCTCCAAAAATAAATAAATAAGATGCCAGTTCTCATATTATCTAACACCATCTTTACCATCATCTATCTTTTTCTTCTGCCTGGAAAACTGAAAATTGTTGTTGGTAGCCTTAAGATCACTGACTTTGGAATCAGAGGACCTAGGTCCAAATCTGATGCTTTCTCTCAGTGTGACCTTAGGCAAGTTACTTGTCCTCAGTTTCTTTATCCATAAAATTAGGTTTGAAGACCTGAATTCAAAAATACTAGCTCTGTAACCCAAGGCAAGGCACTTAACCTCTCTGTCCCTCAGTTTTCTCATCTGTGAAATAAGGAGGTTAAAAAAAATAAGGAAGTTGGATTTGGTAGGTGGTTGCTAAGTTACCTGCCATTTCTAAATCTGTTAATACTATGACAAAATGGTCTTTAAGGTACCTCCCAATTCCTAGTCTATGGTCATCTGAATTAATACTTTTTCCAAACCTATTCCTAGGCCCTCATTCATCCTTACCTTAGAACCTAAATGTTTTCATAGGGACCGCTGCAATAAATTACTTGTGCCATCATTCTGTAGGTAGGGCCATAGCCCAAATATGGGAAAGAATAGATGGTGGAGAAACCAAAATAAATCAATTGTGCACCTAATGGGTATATAGCACTGTTATGTACTCATGGCACAAGTATGCCCTTGGAGCGTCCCCCTCCCCCCACACTGGTATAGCTTTGTCACAGAGCTCTGTTAGGTCTTCCCATGTGATGGTGTCCAATCCAAAACCATCGAATCCAAAACCAAAAAGGGAATTTTGGAGGGGGTCAGAACTGGACCCACAGTTCTGGGCTTGGGAGAGGGACTTCTGTGAGGGATCCTGCTTACTTACTATTCCCCCCCACCAAGAGCAGCTCAGTTCCTTAGGGAAGACCCCCCTACCCCTAGAGTCGATCAGGACAACTGACCCACTCCCCACTACAGGGTTAATGCACACTTTCTGACTAGGCCTTTAATCTGGACTAAAACAAGATCCCCAGAAGTCTGGGTACCCCTAAGCCATTCTGGAGCTGGAATGGGCCTACTCTTCAGCTACTAAACACTAGTCTCTGGAAGTGGGCCAGCTAACATTTCACCGAAGGGCTGCCGACATAGAAGCCAGGCTGGCAGTTGCTAGGCAATAAACCTATAATGAGCCAAGAATTGGCTGACCCAGCCTATCCACCATTCACACTACTAGCCAAAAGGATACCAATTGTAGGAGAAAGCAGGGAAGACCACGGGACATGGCGTTACTATAAGCACTTACTTGTCAATGAAGCTTTTCTTCATTCACAACCCACACAATAAAATAACAGGTGAGTGTGGGTAAGGCCCCATTAGAGCCCAGGTGACATTGGTGTTGATGACAGGAAATATCCTGCTTTCTGAAGATAATCCATAAATGAAGAGAAATTTCAAAGAGAGATCAAGAGAAAACCAAGGCAGGGGCAGCTAGGTGGCACAGTGAATAGAGCACCAGCCCTGGAGTCAGGAGGACCTGGGTTCAGATCCGGCCTCAGACACTTAACACAAAAAATAGCCGTGTGACCTTGGGCAAGTCACTTAACCCCAATTGACCTCCAAAAAAAAAAACCAAGGCTAATGCAAAAATTAAGCAAACTAGAATAGAAAGATAAAAATGAAAATGCAATCAGAAGAGGCCAATAAACAGAAGACCACCTAATTATCTTTCCATATAAAACTGTCATAATGACAACTAGAAATACATATAAACACACATTTTCTGCTGAGGACTTCTAGCACAGGTAAAATCTCATCCCTCAGAGACTATATTCACCTGCTGGGGTCAATGGTCTTTAATGAAGTAATTAGAAAATTGAAGTAGAAATAAAAATATGGGGGGGGGGGGGTGGGGGGGGAGGGGGTTCTTACTACAAATATAGAGGCCTCTCCTAATGAAAAGGGTCTTGGAGATTCTATACTAGGACTCTTTTAGCAGCTGAGTAAGGCCTGGGTTTTAGTTCCTTACTTTCAGTTGCTCCTGTGTTTATGTTGCCAGGAGATGTGAAACTGAAAATGCAAATATGTTCAAAGCTGAAGGATCAAAGACCGATTAAATGAAAAACTGCTGACAAGTCCATTTGGCCCGATTTCCAAAGCCAAGTATGTTTTTAGTAAAGTAGGAAGCACTGAGACTTTGTAAGACTAAGGTGGACCTCTGTTTCCTATGCAAATGCATGAAAAAGGCTTCAATACACAGAGAACAAATTATTAAAATAGCATGGTTTATATTGGAAAGCACACTGGCCTTGGAATCAGGAGGATTTCATTTCTCTTATGTTACATGGCCTCTCCTAATACACATAATTTTAAAACTCTCTTGATGTGTATCTGTTGGCTCCAGTGATCTGAGCCCAGAGATCATCTGAACTTGGTCCGAGGGGACAGAATGCTTTTTTCTTCCTGAGCTCCAGCTGGATCAAGATTGGCCTAGAACACAATTTTCCCTGGTTAGAGTAGCCACTCTCCCCTACAATATGCTATATCACAGGCACTTTCCAGTCCTACTTCTAAAATGATACAAAGAAGTAATGTGGGGAAAGGCATTCTTCTGAGCTTTCTATAAGCCTAGATTAGAGAGAGAAGTGGGAAGGACAGAGATGGAAAAGAGGCCTTTTTCTGCTCTTTAGAGGGATGGACTTATTCTTTGACGTATTAGGGCAAAATAAGCAGATAATTGTGAAAATGGCTTGTGTCCATAGAACAAAGACAACCAGGATCAGATTTGTGTTTGGGCCAAGTACATGGCTATCGACCCCATATGATTTCAGTCACTCTGTATCCAACACACACCTGCTGTAGATGCCTGAAATTCCACCATTAGTTTTTTATTTCTTTGGGTTAAAGGCATGTCCCCTGTTTGAATGGGGGGTAAAATATTAACCTACTATCAATCATTAAGGCTTCAGTGGAAATGAGTTTAACAGATCCAAGACCACATTATTAGCTAGGCCAACTGCTGATAAAGTCAAGAGGGAGAGAAGTCAGAGCACAAGGCAGTGTCTAAAGAAGCTGACCTATGTAGAGAAGACCCCAGACAGTCAGCAAACAATAAAAGGGTATATAAAGCATATAAAAAGTATGAAACTTGCATAAAATAGACATTTAAAAGGATGAGATAAAGATGAAGTATTATGAAAATATTTCATTTACAATGCTATAAAACTTTATACTTTGCCAAAAATATTATCAATAAGAATATATTTTAGTGAGCAGGATAGTTCTGCATATTAGAATGATCTGGGTTCTCAAATCCTACCTCTTACACATATAAATTGTGTGTGACTCTGGGAGTGAGGATGGGAGTATATGACCCCTCTCCTTTGGGAGAGAAGAGCAGGGAATGCCAAGATGATAGAAAGGGGACTTTAAAAGGGGGAAGGAAGATGCTTAAGATGGGCCTTGGCTTGCTTCACAGTTTTGCCTGGCTTCTGTCCCTGAGATGTTCTTCCGAGATCCTCTTAACATAGTTTTGTTTAGAAGTTTGGACTTTGCCTTTCTAAAAGCCCTTTATCATCAGCCCATTCTGTATTATTCCATAATTGTGTTAATTAGTCTTTCCCTTATTTCACTGTACAAAATCCATTTCCTCACAGCCACAACAAGCCACAATCTTCAGGCTAATTGTTACGTGGCGCTTCTGTTCCATAAGTGCAATCTGTATACAAACTCCAGAGAAAAGCACTTAACAGGGATTCATCTTAAAAGCCTCTCGTCAAGTCCAAGTTACATAACCTCCTTTTAAACCTGCCTTAAGGAGGCATTATCTCTGTTTTAGAAAGGTAGTGAAGGGGAAGTCACTTGTTCCAGTCCAAAGTCCAACTGAACCAGGAGTTGGAGAACTACGTGTTCTCATTCTTTTTTTCTCCCTGTCTGTCCTCTCTGGTCTGATAAGCAAGTGAGGTAACTGGAAATGTCGGACCTTCAAGAAAAAATATTCAGAACCAGTTCACCCTTGTTAAATAACTGAATAGACAGGTACCTACCTGTGGGGGTGCGGGTGGCAGGGGGGTATATTTGGTTGATATCTAAACATCCGAGGAGGTAGCCAAAGAAGGCAACTGACAAAAGACAATTTCAGTGCTGGTTTACTCCACCTTCATCACTATGCAGAATACTGGGGAGATGGGGAGACTTCTGCTTTGTTAGGGGTCCTGTTTAACTGGGCATTGGGCCTCAGTTGGAACAGACCCACAAGGAGATGACATGGAAAGAGTGTTCAACTTGGAGCTAATCACAGGACCTGAGTTTGAATCTTGTCCTTGTGACTCTGAGAGACTCAGTTTTTTCATCTGTGAAGGACTGGACTACACCAACTTAGAGGCACTTTCCAGCCCTAGATCTATGAAATGGAAGTTGTTATTAAGTACAAAAGCAATGAAACCTCCATTAAAGTGTGTGAAGAAGTGGTCTCCAAACTTTTTTGATCAGGTATTCCTCGCCTTAAAACTTTTTAAGCACACACTGCCCCATATGTGTGTCTGTCTGTAGGAGTGTGTGCCTCTGTGTGCGCTTGTGTGTATGTGTGTGTGTGTGTGCGTGTGTGTATGTAGCAGTCAGTGGAGAGAGTGCTAAGCCTGGAGTCAGGAAGATTCATCTCCCTGAGTTCAAATCTGCCCTCACACACTTACTAGCTGTATGACTCTGGCCATGTCACTTACTCCTGTTCCCTCAGTTTCCTCATCTCTAAAATGAGCTGTAGAAGTAAATAGCAAACCACTCCAGTATCTTTGCCAAGAAAGCCCCAAACGGGATCGTGAAGAGCCAGATACAACTAAAAAAAAAACACTGAACAGCAGCAAACAATATATATATATATATATATATATATATATATATACACTTGTATATATGTATGTGTGCATGTACATATACACATATGTAATTATACACATATGTGCACATTTATCCTCATGAGTTATATGTGTGTACTGCTATATTAAATTATATATGTTATAAAAACTGTAAAACTTACATAAAATAGACATTTAAAGGGGTAAAATAAAGATGAAATATGAAATATTTCATTTACAAATGGCATAAAACTTTATGTTCTCATTAAAAATATTGTTAATAGTAATTTTTGTTCAGCAAGACAACATGAAATAGTAGATTGAGTGATCTGGGTTCAAGTTCTACCTTTTACACATACTTGGGACCCTGGGTAAGTAATTTAACCTCTCGGTGCTCTAAGGCAACTTTCTAAAACTATAAGTTAACAAAAAGGTACCAACTCAAATAGGTGTTAGGAGTTTCCTCAACTGGAGAGTTCCCTGTATCAATGAAACACTAGTCCAGCCCCTATCTTTATCCTGTTTTTAGTGAAAGCAATGTGATTGAATCTGCTTCATAGGACCAAATGGAAGAAGTACTTAATAAATTTTCCCTGTTGTCAACTAACTGTTGTTTTAAGCTAATTAGAAATTGTGGCATTTTTATGGACTCCAGTGGGCTCAAAAAACACTCAAGTGTTTCATTTAGCACATTTTAAACAAGTTGAAAATAATTGTTTTCCAAGTTTAAGC
Source organism: Petaurus breviceps papuanus (assembly GCF_028583685.1). Taxonomy (NCBI): domain Eukaryota; kingdom Metazoa; phylum Chordata; class Mammalia; order Diprotodontia; family Petauridae; genus Petaurus; species Petaurus breviceps. Next base: position 3,430,089 of record NW_027185761.1, on the reverse strand, counting down.
ATAGAAATAAGAATTTTCATGGGTGACATTATTTTCTGCAACCCAAAGAAGAGAGAGTATCTGGAAGAAGAGAGTAGTCAACAGGGTCAAGTGCTGCAGAAAAGTCAAGAAGGAGGAGAGCTAAGAAAAGGCTGTTGTGTTTGGCAATTAAGAGGTCACTAATAACTTTGAAGAGAACAATTTCACTTGAGTGAAGACTCAAGGCTAGCAAAGTTCAGAACCTGGAAGGCTGAAAGGGTGGTGGTAACCTCAGTAGCAACAGGGCATTTTGGAAGAGGGGTGGGTTTGGGAAAGGTAGCGTATGAGACCTGTGAAAAGCATCATCACCCATTTACATCTGCTTATTCTGTTCTATTCACTCATTCCTATTAAAAAGAGAAAACAAATATCGTGTGTGTATGCACGGCAGCAGAATCTTACTCTGCTTACTGCACTGAGTGGCACCTGGGTCATGCATGGTGAGGTTATGACTGCTCTGAGGGGCCAACATACCATGGGAGGGCAACGATAGGAGTGGGTGAGGAGGGAAAGTATTATTTGACATATTATAAGTGAAGGGGTTTACGTGCTTCCGCTGGAAACCAGACAAGATTTACCTGAGGGGAGAGGGTATTCAACCCACTTTCTTACTCTCTAATTTCTTAATTATACACCCCTTGGAATAAGTCCGTGCTCCTTGGCCTCCTCTCTGAAGACCACTGAAGAAGACCACTGGTGAATTGGCCTTTGAACCAGGAAGACTTGCATTCAATCCGGCATCTGACCCATATTTCTAGTGGGATCTTGGGCCAGTCTCTTAATCTCTCAATATCCCCAGGCACCTCTAAGACTATAAATTGCAGAGCAGTTGTTGGTCTGCATTGGTAGAGAGTGCTCTCATTGGGAATTCCAACGACATCACAGAACTGGGCCAAAGCATAATAGGAGTGCATCCAAAGTAGAGTGACCAAGATAGTCCAAAAATTGGAAATTGTTCCCTTTGAGAATTGGTTGAAGAAATAAGGAGTGATTACTGTCTTCAAGTATATGAAGGGCCATGATGTGAACATTAAACTTGTTCTGTTTAACCTCAAAGGGTAGAATTAGGTTCGATAGGTGGGAATGTGTGGAAGGATATTTCAGTACAATATGAGAATAAAACAAAACAATCCAAGTGATCCAAAAATAGAATGGCCTGCCTCATGAGGTAGGAAGTTCCTCATCATTACTAAAGTCCCAGTAAAGGCTGGATAAATATTTGTCAGATATGTGATAGAGGAGGTTCCTATTTTGATATAGATTGGACTAGACAGTTTGTGAAGTCACTTCCGACTCGGATATTGTCTAGCATTTAGGGATTAACATGTCCCCCACTCCATTGGCACCCTTTGTTGGGATGTAACTCAAGCCTTAGGGGAATATTAGATTCTGCTATATCAAGCAACAGCAACAGTGCGGAGAACATTCCAGAGTGGGGGTGGAGTCAGAGGAGGGGTCAAATGGGATTTTATGAAACCATCTCGATAGGGAGTTTGAGACATTCCCATGGCAGCTGCATGGACGTGTCCTTTGACTTTACCAGTGTCAAGCAGAAATAAACCTCTTTTCTGCTTTTTATCCTTTGAATCCAAGTTGCTTTGGTTTCTTGGGCCTTGCCTGGGAGAAAAATTGGAAGCAATGCCCTTTTATCATTACTCCTCTAGGTTGGTGATTTTCCTCTTCTTATCCCCAGCTTCTCTGGTGATAGCATGGAAGGCTTATTCCTCTCCTTCTTGGTGATGTTGCTGTTTGGAATTAGCTTTTCCTTTTTCATCAAGCCTTGTTTATACCACAAATTTTCTAGGTAACAGTCTACAGAAAGAGGTCCATGAGGTCTCTCCTCTGGCCAGTCTGGAAATACTAAACCTATGTCCCAGTGAAAATTATGAGTACATCTAACTTTAATTCGAACACATACCAAAGCCACATCAGAAATTCATCATCAACAAGCCAAGTAATGATCAAGTGGGGTTACTACTATGAATTCACAAGGTTTGACTCGAATAAGATTGTGTGTCAAGCAATATTTGATGAAACTAGAGGACTCTAATGTCATTTTTACACTAAATTGACAGAATCCAGGCCCAGCTCCTTACCTTGCATACGGGAGGAGCTTGTTGAATCCTTGAATTATAATTGGACCTCTTATTTCAAGATAGGTAGAGAACTACAAAAGACCCCAAAGTACACATTTCTGCTTGGTCTTTTAGGACACATTCAGCCTTCTGGCCCTAACTTTTCAAAAACTGTTGGGTCATAGCTATGTTTCTGAGTAAGTTACCTTATTCTTCAGCATAGTTCTAAATGCCTCACTTCTAAAAAATGGACTTGGGGGTGAGAGAGGAAATAATGCACATGGTTTACTGGTGTTTATTCGCATGCTCTTATCTGAATTATTTCTGAGAGCTATGTTACCCTTTTTATTGGCATCAGGGTGAGCACAATATGAATCTGAGTCAGAAAGATTGAAAACCATGATAAAATCATGGCGTACGTGGTGCCCCTGAAGTGCCAAAGGTAGTGCTGGCTCAAATCCAGGGGCCTCATAGCCATGTAGTACCCTAATCTGTCATCTCTGGAACTTGCTTGTGAGTGTGAATCATTGAAGCATTGAACTGGGTTGCCTCACTCCAGCTCCCCTAGGAGAACATATCTGGTTTATAATCCTTCCTCTTGAATATTTCTCAGGAATGGGGGAGTCCCATGATAGCCTTGGCTGACTGTTAAAGCCTTTTCCAAGCCTTGTTCTCAATGAAAAAGTCATCAGCTCAGATGGACAACTCCACAATTCTCTGCATGGTTGAATAGCAGTGGATGTTAATCCCAATTCTATAGCAAGGCAAAATTCGGTGAGCACAGAGCCAATGCACAGGAAGCCACTGGTGGGGGACAGCCTGTCCTCTCACATTGATTCAGAGCAAGGCTTAGGTTCAATGCCCAGAAGGGGCAAGGGGGTGGGTCCCCAGCAAGACACCACATCCTGGAGCATCTCACCAACGGAAACACATTTCCCAGAACGCAAGCCAGGCTGGCAACGTGATGTACATTCTCAAGCTGGGAACAAAAGATGAGGGTTTTTTTTTCTTTCTTTTTTTCCTTGGGTTGCTGATCTCATTTTATACAGCTTAGGAGCTGGTGAATGAGTCCTGCTGGGTAATTAAGCCAATTCTTCACTGGGTACTGGAGTGAAGAAGACATGTCTTTTGGGGTGTGATTTTTTTCACTCAAAATCATGAACCAGGATTTTAAAATAGAATAGGAAAGGGTAGAACCAAAATATATTATTGATTTTTTTAAATCTTTATTCATCATCATTTCAGTGGTATGATATTCTCAGTAGCACCCAAGATCCTCCAGTCTCCCTCAACCCCAGTTTCAACAAGAAAGAGATTTAAAAGACAAGTTAAGAAAAAAAAGTCACCCCACATGTCAGTTCGTGGTGACTGGTGAGGAAGAGAGACTTCCAGAGAGAAAACAAATTGACTCAGAAAGAGAACTAGAAACAAAGAGGGTGCCCGTCCAATTGGGAAATGGCTAGACAAAGTTCACAGTATGCCTATAATGAACATATGTAATGGAATAATATTTTCCCATAAGAAATAAAGAATATGAAGAATTCAAGGGTGCTCAAGAAGATTCCTATGAAATCATATAGAATAAACAGGATCAAGACAATAATGTACAAGATGGCCACATTGATGGAAAAGAAAATAGTATTGACAGACATCAGAAATCTGATCAACGTAATGATGAATCTTGATGACAGAGAACTGTTGGTGAAATATACCTCTTTTATTTCAGCAGAAAAGTAGTCTTTTGGAGGTACGGAATGAAGCATCTGCTCTCAGGCAAGACAATATCTTGGTTTATTTTGTTCAATTCCATTTCCTTGTTACAAGGGGGATTCTGTAGGATTATAAGATGGGGGACAATGTTTTTGAGAAGTAACATTAATTTTTTAGGCATTCATAAAATACTTAAAAAACCCCCAACTTCTTAAAACTTAATTAAAAGTAGTATAGTATGGCCGTGCTAATAATAGGGCTTTACTTTTTGCACCCTCTATGGGCCGAGATCCTGGGGCCTTAAAACAACAATGATGCTTATTAGAACCAAAGAGCATCATAAAATTGACTATTTCCACTAGTTTATATTCAGTGACTGTGAAATGTTTCTTCCTAGATGCCTTCTGTACAGTCTCCAGGAAGACTTTGGCATTCTTGCTAGAAAATATGGTAGATTCTCTCAGGGCTATGGTAATGTACCTTCCTCCAATCTCATTTTTCATGGGAACACATATACCAAAAGAAACCCAAAGTAACTATTTAGAATTATTTTGGACTTAGAAATTAACCCTTTATTTTTCAGGACAGGACAAAGTTATTTATTACCCAGCTCTTTCCAAATCAACGATCTTCCCTTAATAACTTTTGTTCCCCCCTAAGGCTGGTAATTCTTTTCTTAGAAATCACCCTATAATTAGTGCTGCCCAAAGTTAAATGGGTAGTATTTTCCATGTTCCTGTAATGCATCACTGAGAATTAGTAGTCATACTTCCAAATAGTAAAACATTTGTGTGTCCCTCACACCCCCACACACACACACACACACACACACACACACACACACACACACACACCCTTTCTGACAGGGTTAGACCTTTGGTTCACTGAGAGGCAGCATGGGACAGTGCAAAGGTTTCGAACTTGTGGTTCGAAAGTAACTCCCCAGAGCTTCCCAAACCAAATTAAAATGTAATTAAGAAGTATTGAATATAAATCAATTTAAAATACGTATACATAGGCATACATAAAATGTTTAAAAATAGAATACAACATAGACAATGTTAAATTGTATTTTTTTCTTTTTTTTTTCTTTTTTAGAGGGGGAAGGTAGGGTGATTAGGGTTAAGTGACTTGCCCAAGGTCACATGGCTAGTTTTTTTGTGTTGTGTCTGAGGCCAGGTTTGAACTCAGGTCCTCCTGACTCCAAGACCAATGCTCTATTCACTGAGCCACCTAGCCGCTCCTAAATTGTGTTTTTCTAAGTCAGTTCAATTTGTTTGACACCACTGATCACTACCAGAGCAAAGCTGGTGTCAGAGTTAGGAAGACCTGAATTCATATATTACAATTTGATACATTCTTGTTGTGTGACCCTGGAAAAGTCATTTAATCTCTTAGTTCCTTATATAATTCTCAAGTACAGAGTTCTCAGCTATGGTAGGAAACCCCTCCCCCCCCCCAATCCATGAGTTGATTTGAGGTCTATAGAATTTGATGGAAAAAAAATGACTATCTTATTCCAATATAATCAATTTCCTCAGTAATCCTATGTATTTTATTTTATGAATCTTAAAACATTATTGGGAAAAGGGATTCACTCCACCAGACTGCCAAAGGAGTCTGCAATTCACACAAAGTTAAGAACTCTTGCCTCAGAAGTGGAATGGGTTATATTGTTTACATGCCTATAATTCATCACTGACTAAGAATTTGTTGCGTTTCCAAATAGGTGGTGGAGGGTCTATAAACCTCAGAGTGAGAACCTACCTGCATCTGTAAGGGGATTTCCCCAAAAGGAGTTCCTTATGTCAAAGAAAACATAATTTCCTTATATTTTAGATCTCAAAAAATATTTCACAAATCAATCCTTAATGGCAACACAATCAAAGTGGGTAACTATGGGAAACACCATTAAACTGAATGTCCTGCTGCCCTGATCCAGTCTCCCCACTGTGTGTTCCTTTCAACCTCTTATATACCCTTATACAGTAACAAAATATATCTAGGTTCTCTGACTGAGGTATGTGTGTGAATGGGCCATTCTCTGTTATCAGTCAGATATGTGGTATGTATGGCAAGCGACTTAGGGGACCACAGCAGTAATTCTCGATCCTAAATTGGCAACACCAATTCCAAGAGGTATTGTGAAATAATTAGAAACATCTCCAAAAAGTATAAATATTGTCATTTAAAACTCTTTTTTTGGAGGGGGGTGACTTCAGGAATCATGGGAAGAAATTAAGAAGAGTTCTATAAGAAAGTCAAAACAGTGATGATACAGTGCATCTCAACTTCAGACTCACTCTTCCCATTAACTTCCTCCAAGACTTTCAAAGCAGTAGTTACTTGACAATGTGTATGTGCCTTAGCCTAAAGACCATACTGACCTAGGGCATTCAAAATCAATAGGAGCTTACCGAGTTTTTTTAAAATGTTTGTAGGCTCAAAATCATCCATTACAGTCTTTCTTGAGATTTAATACTCCCTTGTCACAATCTGATTCACTGAAGTATGCAGTAAGGAGTCATTTTCCCTTTGAACTTGGAGATAAAACCAACTACCCCAATATCTACTTCTTTCCCTCTGGGAGTGGGCTCCCTCTGCTCATGAATATATATGCTCTCCAGTTCTGAGTAGCATGCAAACATGCTGGGGAATAGGTCATAAGCATAGAGTATCTAGAATTAAAAGTGAATTCAGAGATCCCCCAGAGTCCAATTCCCGTCCTTTCACAGATAAAGAACCTGAGACTTAGAGATATTAAGTGAATTACCCAAGGTCACGTTTTTATAACTTATTAAAGCTTACAAAATATTTTCCCTAAAACAGTCCCCTGAGATGGGTAGTCCAAGTGTTATTACTCCCATTTTATGCAGAGGGAAAACGGAGTCCCAGAGAGTGCATACCAGAGCTCAGTTTAGAACCCAAGTCCCTCAACACCAAATTCTGTTCTCCTCTATTATGAAGCACTTGGGGTCACTGTTGGTCCCATTCCAGTTTGACTGTCTTCTTCTATAGCACAATTATCTATGCTTTCTTCTATAAGGTATATCCCTTTCCTGTGCCAGGGCAGACTAGATTCTTTGGGGTCTAAAGTGTGACTGCCTGTTCTGAATTGGATGGTTTAATATATATATATATATATGTGTGTGTGTGTGTGTGTGTGTGTGTGTGTGTATAATATATATATGTAACACATATTATATAAATATCATAAGGTCTCTCCCATAAAGGATTTCCAAGGTTCACAGAAGCAACAGTTAAACAACATTAAGTACCTTAATACAGAAAGTGTCCTACAAATGTGGAACCTTTCAAGAAAAGGAAAGATAATGTTCTATGACCTTTTCTTATTCTGAAGACAGAGCTACCCCCTCTCTATTTTGAGTTGAAAATGTAACTTTTCAACATTAAAGCCCCACACACCCACACTGACCATGGGCTATCCATTTATATGGTATCTTTCCATGAGAGGCAGCCTGGTATAGTGAATAGAGAAATAGTCTCACAATTTCAAGTCTTGCCTATAATATATTCACATATTGATTGTGTGGCCCTGAGCAACCAAACAACTCTCTCAAATGAAAAGACCATAAGCTACATTGGTAAAAAAGAGTTTTCTCATTGGGAATTCCCTATGCCAATGAAATACATCACAGGTAAAAAATGTTTAAAGGTATTTTTGCATAGATGATACAGGTTATTTTGTAGCCCAGGGACACTTTAGAATTGGGGCATCTAGGTGGTGCAGTGGATAGTGTACCAAGCCTAGAGTCAGGAAGATCCAAGTTCAAATCTGGCCACAGACACTTATTAGCTGTGTAATCCTGCTTGCCTCAGTTTCCTCGTCTATAAAATGAGATGGAGAAGGAAATGGCAAACCACTCCAGTATCTTTGCTAAGAAAAAAAAAACAATAACAAATAGGGTCATGAATTGTTGGACACAACTAAAAAACAATTGAGCTACACTTTAGAGGGGCCTCTTCCCCAGGCTTCCACCTAATCTACCCAAAAAGCACTCTGAAAAATATTAGTTGATTTGAATAGAGCTCCAACTGTGACCTAGACAACTCCCTCTGCCCTCTGCAGATGCATCTTTGTGCCTTTTCCTCTAATGCCCTAGATGTCACTCTGATTTCAGATTTGGCCACCTGTTTACTTGAAGGCTCTTTTGTCAATGATACAGCAGGCTTGACATCAAAGAAACTAATCGCGGTGACTCAAGCCTCTGATGGGCAGGAATTTTATTCTTTGGCTATGATGATCTTTGACACCTCATGCAGAGTTGGGGGTGAGGTCACCCATCAGTAAGGAAAACAAACATCGATGAGAAAAAAGAAATACATTATCATCCATCAAACTGGTATTTGAAAGTCTAAATGACAATGTGAAATGCACCATATCAATGTACATTACCATGGGATTTACATTTGTAATTCTTCCATGTGAAACGCCACATCATCTCTCTCTGTCCTGAGAGCACATTGCCAGGTCCACCCATAAGGTGACTGTAAAAGTGGAAATCTTTCTCCATTTCTCTTGAAAGTCAGAGCAATCCTGCTTTCATTTTATATCATAAATAATGCATGCAGCAATGAAATACAGAGACTTCATCTACTTTGCCTTGTCACTTAATAAGGTCATCTGAATTTGAAGATGAAAAGTTAGACTCTCATATTTTAATCATGATGTTTCAGTTAGTCATTTCGTCCCTGTTTCTTGAGGGCCTGGATTGACCAAACTCAAAGAAAAATAATGTTTAAGAAATCAGATGTTGGGAGAGAGATAGCATGTGTGCTTAAAAGAGTGGAGGGACTTACAGGGGACAAAAAAATTCCAAGCCGTTGAAGAGAATATGCTCAAAAAAAAAACAGCAGGTTTCTAACAGTTAAACCACCATTTAAGAAATGCAGAAGTATCTCCACCCCTGACCCTCCTACTGACTATATACTTGCATGCACATTGATACACATACACAAACTCTGCTCTGATGCTTCATTAAGACATGAAGGTGACCCTGAGTTCTCCAAGGCTATGTCTTCAGCAGGGCACAAGCCCCAGCAGATCAAACCAAGGTGAATAGCTTTGGGGGATGGGCCTGGCCTTTTGCAAGGACCAGATTAGCTACTTGCCCATCTCCAAGTTGGCACCAGGTTGACGAATCTTCTGACAGCAACAACCCTTGACGACTATTGACTGAATTCCAGTGAGGTTGTGATCAACATATATGAAAGGAATCGCCACACCAATGAAGTTAAAGTAATAAATTATAGTGATATTGTCTATAAGAATACATTAATATACTCTTTTAATGCCTTATCATGGTGGGGGGCGACGTCTACAAATCTGTGATCCCCTAGCAAGACTTTAAGGGTGGGTCCAGTGACTGTGTCTATTGTCTGCTCCAACATTCAGTCCCTCAAATCTGCAAGCTTTGACTCATCCTTGACTCTACCCACTCCCTCGCTTCCCATCTTCAATAAGTTGCCAATTCTTGTTGATCCCCCCTCCACAACATCTCTTGTGTATGTCCCCTTTTCTCGACTCACAAAGGCACTAATCCCTTGTTCAGACCTTCAATCCTCGATTATCATTCTGTTGCATTCTCCTTAAGTGTTGGACTACAATCTTTCACCAGTCCATACTCACTGACCGGTGAAACTGATATTCCTAAAAAAGATCTGACCACGTCATTCCATTCCTGCACTTACTCTGAGCTTAGCTAAGTTTCATCTATACAATTGGAATCATAATTGTATCTAGTTCAAAGAGTTATTGTGTCTTTTCACTGATAAATGCCTGGCATGCACTTCCTCCTCCTTAGGGCATCTCTCTTCATTTAAAATGCAACTCTCAGCTACCATTTTCTGCATGAAGACTTTCCTGATTCCCCCCAAGTGTTAGAGCCCCCGCCTCCTAGACTGCTGTGTGAGTATACACATATACATGTACATATATCCATATATGTACATTTTGAGAGATAGTCCCTCCCAGACTACCTTGTGTATATATTGATATATTATATTTATTATATTGTTATTAAGATATAATTATATATTACATTTATATTTATGTTTATTAACCTTATATTTATACTGTACATATTTTTGATGTACTTTGTCTCATCCATTAGACCATGAGCTCATTACTAGTAGTTATTATTTCTTTTTTTGTACTTGTATTCTAGCACAGTTTCTGACACATAGTAGGTGCTTAATAAATTATTATTGGTTGACTGGTTGGTTGATCAAATGAGATAAAATGTATGAAGCACTTTGCCAACTTTGGAGTTCTATTTAAAATGCCAGGTAATATTAATATTAATAATTTATTATTATTATCCCTTGTAATAATAAAATATAATAAATACAAAATTTGTAATTTATAATAATAATCTTAGTAAGATCCTTATTGCCTCTGGGATAAAACACAAGCTCTTCAGCCTGGAATTTAAAGACTACCACAATAAGGCTCCCACTTACCTTTTTAGTCTTGTTTTAGAGTATTCCAGCTTGCACACTCTTCCTGTCATAGTCAAGTTGACCTACAACTTAGTACAGTCCTCTTGATGCTCCTATTTGCAGATGATCTTGTGTATCAAGCCCTGGAACGTTGCAGGACATACAGTAAAAACGAACTGGATGAAAAATGCCTATTGTCCAGACTATGACATATGGACAGTTCAGTGAGCCATAATATCATTGGGACATGCACAGCCAATAGATGATGAGCTTGGTCCAGCAGGTAAAGAAGGTAGGAGAGCAGGCTGTGTGTCATCTTGCACAGTGGTCAAAAGTTGCACCCTGACATTAGGCTGTGGGCTCTTTGGGGACTGCCCTTTACTTCTTTTTGTATTTCCACTGCTTAGCACAGTGCCTGGTACATAGTTGGTGTTTAATAAATGTGTATTGTTTGATTGGGAAAGATGGGCCAGTCATGTGAGGAGAAAAAAAAGGATAATAGATGGACATGTGGAGTGTTCCACTCCATGAAAAATTAAAAAGATCTGGAGGAAAGCTTTTAGCACACTAGGCATGTCCTCTGGAAAAAGCTAAGAAAGAAAATGGATAAGAATCACAGGAGACAAGAAGCATGAATGGGTTGCAATCTATCCTACTGGAGACAGTTTTCCATATCAATCAGATCATGGATCCACTAAAATATTCCAATATATACATATATGTGTATGTATATGTGTGTATATGTATGTATATGTGTACATGTGCACATGTACATACATGCATACATACACAGAAAGATAGAGAGAGAATGGTCCATTTTCCACACATCTGTCAAAACTAATAATCCTAAAGATTAGGTCTAACCATGCCATGTCCCTACTCAAGAAGCTTAAGTAGATCCTATGGATTCCAAGAAAAAATACAACACAATCTCTTCTGTTTCACGTTTAAAGCCTCGTAATCTTATAACAAACTGTCTTTAATGCTGATTTCACATTCTGCCACCTCAAGTACGAGGTGTTCCTACCAAACCAGTCTACATACTCCATGCACAATATTGCATCTCTTGCTTCTGTACTTCTTTGTAAAGGATACTCTAACTGCCTAGAATGCTCTATTTCTTCTCATCTCTACTTTCCAGAACCCCTAGGTCCCTTCAGAACTTGACTGCTAACTTCTAGTAATCAGTGCTGCCCCTTCCCCATCCCAGAAAGTGTTTTGTCTTTTTAAAAATATTCTTAGTATTGACTTCTCTGTATACATATTGTTTCCCCCTAGTAGAATGCAAGGTCCTTGAGGGCAAAGACCATTTTCTTTTTGTCTTTTTACACTGAGTATCTACCATAGTTCCTTGAACTTAGTAGGTATTTAATAAGTGATTTTTTTTAAATTGAGGGGCAGCTAGGTGGTGCAGTGAATAGAGCACCAGACCTGGAGTCAGGAGGACATGAGTTCAAATTCAACTTCAGACACTTAACATTTACTAGCCATGTGACCTTGGGCAAGTCACTTAACCCCAATTGCCCTGCCTTCCCTCCTCCAAAAAAGCAAAAAAAAAAAAATTGAAGTGAGAGCAATGATTGTGTACTTAGTTAGCAATCAACATAATGATGATGATGATGGTCATGATGATGATGATGATACCTGACAGTTATATAGCAGTCTGTCTAAAAGCATTTATTAAGCACCTACTATGTGTCCAGTTATATGGAGGAGGTAGAGTACTTCAATATATTATCTCATTTGATTCTCAGAATAGCCCTGTGAATAAGGTACTATTATTAGCTGCATTTTACAGATGAGGAAATTAAGATTCTGGTTAAGTGACTTGTCCATGGCGGTATGGTGGAAAGGGCCCTAGAGGGAGTCAGGAAGAGTTCAAATCGCACCTCAGATAATTACTTAACCATGTGACCCTCCTCAAGCTATTGAATCTCTCTTTCCCTGAGTTTTCTCCTCTGTAAACTGAGGGGATATTAAAAATGAGGGATTCCATTTTCTTTAAGGTCTCTTCCAGCTACAAATCAGTGGTCCCGCAACACAGAGAGCAAATCCTAAGGTAAGACTGAAACTGGGTTCTTCCTGGCTCAAAACCTAACAATCTACCCACTAAAATTGTATCACGTGGCAAGTTTTTGGGTTTTTAGAAAAATATTGTTACCACAAGCAGACAGGCAAGGCAATTAATCTGTGTGGCATGCTGTTGTAACAGCTACTGCCAATACTCCAAGGCTGCATTGAGGATAACACATCAAGGTAGAGAGGGCTGATATTTAGGCTGGTCCATAAAACTTCTGGTTGAGCTGAGAAGGAGGGAGAGAGCAAGAGAACCAGGTAAAGTCTCTTTAGGAGCAGGGCAGATATCTTGTGGGAGTCTGGCTTCATAGGGTGCTTTACATTTATTTCTGTTTATGTTTTCCTTTTGTGTGTCTGTCCCTATGGAGGGTTCTGTGCATTGTTCCATGCCTAAGGTACTTAATGTTTTAGGAACAGACAATATCTTAAGACCTGGAGAGTAACGACTTTGTCACAAGGTCAGTTAGGAGCATCATTGGCAAAATTTTCTGAACAACTTCCTCTTCTATTAAGTGTGCTTGCATCTCAAGTCAAGGGATCCTGGCAGTCAGTAGATATAGGACCCTGAAAAAGCCTGGATAATTAATAAATGTATGTGCACGCACACACATATATAATATTTCGATAGTTAAAACAATTGCCAGCATTAAACACCAGAGTCTCATGAACATGATTTGGGAAATGCTAGCTTAGTTGAAGTTGGATGTCATCAAAATGTAGTGGGTCTCCAATAATCTTTAAGCTCCTCTAAAATCACTATTGAAATTCGAAGTAAGAATAAAGAAGCAGATGCGGAGAGTAATCCAAGGTTGGGAAAAAGAATAAGGTAAAAAAAATCAAGATAATTAAGGAAGGAAGCTAAAAATAAAGTTGCCCATCAATGGAGGTAGGTTGGGTAGAAAATTCAGTGCAGCCAAGAAAGGACTGATAGTACATTGTGAAAGAGTTGAATGATAGGAGGCCTTAGTGAAAACATAAAGAAGAAATGAAAGGATAACTAACAAGAGGCAACATGATGTAGTGGGAATAAAAAAAAGAATTTTGGCCTTCTGGATTCTAGTCTCCCCTCTGCCATTGGTTAACGGTATAACCTTAGGCAAATCACTTGTCTTCCCTAAGACTCTGTTTTGTCGTCTGTAAAATGAAGGGATTGGATTAGATCATATTAAATGAGAGGGCCCCTTCCAGCCCTCATATTCTATGAGTCTATAATTCCACCCTAATTGCATCCATAGACCTTTTTATTCCCCTGCTCAAAAAACCTGCTATAACTCCCCATTGCCCTCAAGATAAAATAGAAATTACTTCATCTAAGACAAAGGGCTCTTCAAATCTGACTCTAAACTAGGGGCTCTTAATTCAAGTCTGTGAACTGGTCTCTTTAATATGTTGATAGTTGTGTTTCAATATAATTGGTTTCTTTAGCAATTCTAGGTATTTTACGCATTTGAAAATATTATTCTGCAAAGGGGGCCCATAGGCTTCCCTGGACGTCCAAAGGAGACTATGACACAAAAAGGTTTAGTATCCCCATTTTAAACTATCTTGCCCACCTTATTTCACACTCTTACCCTTCTCAAATTCTACAATTGAACCACACTAGACTCCTTGTCATTCCCTAATCTTGTTCCACCTTCTCCCATTGTCCATGCATTGTTACATGCCTTCTGCCTGGAGCATACTTCTTTTCATCTTTACATTTTGAAATCTTTTTATTATTTTGCAGGGGGGAAGGCAGGGCAATTGGGATTAAGTGACTTGTCCAAGGTCACACAGCTAGTAAGTGATCAGTGTCTGAGGCTGGATTTTAACTCAGGCCCTCCTGACTCCAGGGCCGGTGCTCTTCTATTCACTGTGCCACCTAGCCACACCCTATCTAAATCTTGTTCATTCCGTTACCTCAGGGAGAACCTATTTCCCTCATCTAGGGTATACAGAAGTATTTCTTCCTTCTCAAATGTCTCATGGCTCCCTACATTTCTCCTACATACTTATGACTTCTCTTACAATTTGGGAATATGCCTGATTTTCTGCCTTCATAACCTCCTTGATTACAGGAAGTATGTCTTAATTTCTCTTTGTATACTTACCTTCTAACACGTTCCTGAATATAGTATTTACTTGATATACATTTGTTAGATTAAATTGGATTTTGTGGAGGTTTCAGAAAGAAAACTTGGTCATGAGATCAAGGCATTATGCTAAGCACTGGGGATATAAAAACAAAACTGGAATGGCTCCTGCTTTCAAGGAGCATGCCTTCTAATGGGGGAGACAACCTGCAGATAACCAGGTGCATAGAAGACATATGAAGAGTAAACAGAAGGTGATCTCAGAGGTCCATTGTATGAGCATGCAGTTACAGGGATGGAATAGTAATGGAGGGCAGTGGAGTAGGTCCAAGAGAATCAAGAGTCAAAAAGTTGCATGTCTAATGAACCATCAGAAAGGAGGCTGAAGTTACTGAAGATAATGACTGGGAGTTCATGAAGAGGAAGAACAAGAAGGAGCTGAATTATATAGGAAGGTGCCAGAGGTAGATAACAATGGTGATAATTTAGCAGGGGTGCGGAACCTGAGGCCTCCAGGCTACATGTGGCCTTCTAGGTCCTCAAGTGTGGTCCTTTGATTAAATCCAAACTTCTCAGAACAGATCCCCTTAATGAAAAGATTTGTTCCGTAAAACTTGAACTCAACCAAAACACCACACTTGAAGACCTAGAGGGCCACATGTGACCTTGAGGCCACCCTGATTAATACCACCCATGAGGGGGTGGTATTAGCACCATGGGGGAGACAACACAGCTAAGCTGTAGGGATGGGAAGGAAGCAGATTGGGCAGTTTTGCCAAGAGAATATAAAGACGCTTCTACCCACACTGATGCCACATACAACCAGCGCAGTTAAGCAGGAGCAGCAATGAAGCCGTCTTGAGTCGAAGGTAAGACTCGTGCTTCACAATGCAGCTCACCTGATGTACCACAGTGCAATGGGAGAAGGGAAAGGAGGTAGGAAGGACTCTCATTACAGTGAAACAGCATGGCTGTGGTGGTCTCAGGTGGCCAGGTGTCTGTTCTTCTCTATATCTGTCATTATGCTCTTCTGGAGAGCTAATTAAATTTCCTCTTCTAAGTCTTCTCTTCCTCCAGGCTGAACATCTATAGGTCTTTCAGTTGATCCCATATGGCATGATTTCACAGCCATTAATTAGCCCAGCCATCCTCTTCCTAGATGCTCTCCAGACAGTGTCTTTCCTAAAATGGGACCTTCTCCTTCAGAGATGATCTCACTGGCTTGTAGATGTTTGTCCTTTATTCTCAGAGGACTATGACAACAGGAAAACAATGCCATGGATTGCAAGTGAATTGGATTTAAGCAAGGGAGGATAGTGCCAGGTCAAACATCCTCATTTTCTCCTCTGGAGTCATCTGGGTCCAGTGGTGAAATATACATGAGGATTACTGGAGATGGCCCCCTCTCACTGGGACAGAGACGGTAGGACACACCTCTCAAGTGCTGGACACCCTACCACTTATAATGCAATCTGTGATCCTATACAGAAGGAGGGTCCACATATGAGAACTGTGTTCAAGAATTACAAGGGCCAACACATAAAAGAGAGGTTTAACATGTTCTCCTTGACCTCAGAAGCACACGTAGTTACAAAGAGGCAAAGTGAGGTTTGATGTAAAGAAAAATTTCCTAACAATTGTTGATTTGTTTCAGTCGTGTCTGCCTCTTCATGACCCCACTTGGAGTTCTCTTGGCAGGGATACTGGAGTGGTCTGCCATTTCCTTTTCCAGCTCATTTTACAGAGGAGGAAACTGAGGCAAACAGGGTTAAGTGACTCACCCAGGGTCACATAGCTAGTAAGCATTTGAGGCTTTTGAATTTGAACTCAGGTCTTCCTGACTCCAGGTCCAGTACTCTATCCACTGTGCCACCTAGCTGAAGCTGTCCAAAAGTAGCATGGGATGCCTTGGAAGGTGATGGACTCTTGTTCACTGGCAGTCTTCAAGCAAAGATTGTATAATCTTGGGCCAGGTCAGGCAATTAGCATTTATTAAAAGCACCTACTATGTGCCAGACACTGTCCTTAGCTCTGAAGATACAACAAAAGACAAAGGACATTCCCTACTCTCAAGGAGCTGAGAGTCTAAGGAGGAGGACAACATGTAACAAGCTATTTCCAGGATAAAATAGATATTTCATAGAGGTTATTTTTTTTTTAAGCAATTGGGGTTAAGTAACTTGCTCAAGGTTACACGGCCAGTTATTTCTGGGTGTGGTGCTGAGTATCTGAGCCCAGATTTGATCCAGGTCATCCCGACACTGGAGCGGGTTCTCTTACTCACTGAGCCACCTGGCTGCCCCTAAGCAATTGGAGTTAAGTAACTTGCTCAAGGTTACACGGCCAGGTGTTTCTGGGTGGGTGCTAAGTGTCTGAGCCCGGGATTCGATCTCCAGGTCTTCTCAACACTGGAGCCGGTGTTCTTACTCGCTGAGCCACCTGGCCACCTGATAGAGGTTATTTTTATTCAGATATGTAGATGACCTTCAAGGTCCCCTGCTACTTAGATTGAAGGCTGTCTAGATAGCAATCACATGTACATTCTCCCTCAGGGTATGTCTTGTGTCTGTAGTTGAGTTGATATGATACTCTTGGAGACCAGGCACAGTTTAAACAAGTGGGAAATAGTTTGCAATGACCCTGGGCTTCTGCATTCATCAGAAATGATCAGTGGAACATCTAAGATTCCCCCTGCCATTAGGATCTGCCTGGTAGCAGAGAGGGGCATGACAGTGATATCAAAAGAAGTTATAAACATTGAATAAAGATCAGGGGAGAGAAGATGGTAGGTCAGTGGTCCAGAAATGGCTCTGGGGAGCCAAGAAAATGTCAATCTTCCTTCTTCTCTCAATGAATCAGGAGAGTGAAACAATATATAAGCTTTCAGGGGAGGGAGCTTCAGGGATCATAAGGGAGGGGTGGGGAAGAATGAAATTCCTGTTAAGGTGAGAAGATGGAGGCAGGAGGTAAGAAACAGGATTGGCCTAAAAGAGAAAATGGTTTCCTCAGGGTACTTTCTGGAAGTGCTGGAATTAAGAGTATGGAGTATGGGCAAATTTGGTGTATATAATGGCACTGGTGGAAAGGCTATGAGTGAAAGGTTTGTCCCAGGAGTGTAGAAAAAGTTGGATAATTATTAAAATCATATGACAGAAAGAGGAAAAGTAGGTAGGTCTTTAGGAGAAACAGTAGGCGGGATCATGTTTTTTATGGAGTTCGGGAAATTAGAGGGGAATTAACCAGGCACCTGGGAGGATACAAACAAGTACACATTGGACTAGGGAGGGGGTTTCCTAAGGAAGGTCTCTGCCAGCTCTAATGTTCCAGGATTATGTGATGGTAAGATTTCAGGCACTGCAATGTGCCAGTTCCCCAGAGCACCCCTTCATCATTGGCATCAATATGCCTTATTCAATACAATTGTGTTTTCTACTCCATCCAATGATAAAGATCACACCTAGTCATAAAGTGTTTTGTAAACTTTAAAATGCAGGATCCAAGTGGGCATTCACCAAATACTTGTTGATTAATTGATTGATGCTAATTAAGGTCAGATACTATGATTATTGGCACAATCATCATCATCAAGATTGTCCTCCTTGTCATTATTGTCTTCGTGAGCTTCTGTGACCACATTTTGATGACGGGCCTCTCCATACTTAGCTAATCTAGCTCTCTGATGACACTCAGAATCTATTACTGGACCACTAGGCTTGTGGGATCATAAAATCATACAGTTAGAACCGGGGAGACCTTTACTGGTACCTACCCAATTAGGTGCTGACTGGCAAGTCACAGAGAGATTAAATGACTTGCCCAAGATCACGTAGGTAGTAAGTATCAGAAGCAGGATTTGAACCCTGGTCCTTTTATTCTTTCTCAGGGCTGTTTCAGTTTGGTAGAATCCAGGTGAAATTTGTTTCCCCTGGCAAAATCTCTGAGAACAAAGCATGTTACCTCCGCACCAGGACTGGAGAAGGACTTCAGATAGAAGGTCATTATTATTATTAACAAGAATTCATTAAGTATAAAATTGTACATGGACTTTGTAAGGTCACCCAAGACACAGTGCACATGAGTAGAGAAGTATGATAAAAACATGGCTATGGTATGCATGATGAAAGCATGTGAAGAAAAGTCTGCAGGAGACAAACCCATTGGCCAGTTAATTATAAATAGGATTCCTGAACTTCTATTCTGAAGAAGAGTCCTCTATTTAAAGAAAAAAATCATACCTTGATTACATAAAGAAGTTGATTGAACCTGAATCTTGCTATGAAAAGCAAAGCAATTGAAATTCAAGCATATTTATGAAAATCAAAACAGTTTTTAGTTGTTCAAGAGGTAACTAATGGCCTTGTTCAAAGCAAAACATCCCACTGAAAAACTATGGTAGGCCTAGTCAAGCATAAGCAGAACCCTAATTCATCTGTTTTATGATTGTTCTCTGCTTTAGTTAGCCTGAACTCAACAGTTAAGCCTATGATACATTAATATAGGAAAAGTATACCTTATGGATGCAGGGAGGAAGGATGATGATGATGATGATGGTGGTGGTGGTGGTGATAATGATAATTTTTACGTTATTATTATTATTCTTGCATTTGCCATCTTCAAGTTCCCAAAGTTCCTTGCTCACATTAGCTCTGTAAGGTGCAAATGTTATGTTCATTTTAGAGAGGAGGAAACTTAGACTCAGAGTTTAAATGACTCTCCCAGAGTCTCACAGCTACTAAGTATCAGAACTGGATTTGAACCCAATTCTGCTGGACTCCAAATCCAATATACATTCTATTATACTGGGGGAGGGAGTGGGGAGAGGATTGGAGAAACTAACCCTGGAAATTCCATTAACAGACTTGGCAGGGGGGCAGAAGTAGCCAAGTGCCCATGCCTTCTTCCCACCCCAATCCCATAAGCCCCATGAATGGAGCTGATCTTGTGACTTTGTACTCTATTCCAACCTAGAACACAAGGCTTAAGTCAGATTTTGAAAATATAGGGCCCAGATGCCTCCATCCAATCAGCCTGACAGAGCTGTCTTATTTTTATTTCTCAGATTACACCGATTTGGCAGGACACTGGCTGGGTAACTATTTCTGAATCTAGTGTTGGCTCAGGAGCTGCAGGACCTTTGATGATGTTAAATGCATACTTAGCAAGCAGCCAATATACACACACTCTCATTATGTCACTAGGGATCCCTTTACATACTTATTGCTTTGTGTTCTACTGAATACCCCGAGAAAGATCCTGTCCTTTCTTATTCATGCAAAGCCCATATGGTAGGTAGTCTATGAGCCAGCCATTTCTCACTGTAACACCAAATGAGAAGAGCAATTTTTAAATATGAGAACACTCTGCACTTGGCTCCATATCTGCAAGGGAGAAAAAGAGATAGGACACAAGGACATTATAAAAAAATCAAATCTGAATCCACAGTGTACTTATTTCAGACATCATCACAGCTTTGAGGGCTCCATGAGCATTGTTGTCATGGATTTCACACTGCCAGAGGTTAAAAGACCACGAGATACGTGCAAATTGGAACACATTTGTTTTCCCTTTTTTTGCTTTCTCTAAATATTTTTTTTTAATAACTGTTGGCAGAGCAGACTGAACTTAGGGCACAATTGTAAATTGGGAGAAGCCTTTTTGTGGAATTCATCTTCTCTCTTGTGGAAAGGGATGTCTTCTCTCCAAAGTTCTGTTATAGGAGGTGTGGGGGACAATGGGGATAGCCCAGTGTCCAAGGGGAGGGAAAGGCATTGGGGAACTGAGTCGCCAATTTCACAGCAGTACCAGTAGCAAGAATGGGTCTATGTTAAGTTAGTGAACTACTAGACCAAGGGTTTCTGAACTTTGGGGTGTCACTGACCCCTTTGGCCGTCTGGGGAAGCCTTCTCAGACTAAGGTTTTTAAGAAATTACAGCAAATATTAAACTTCAATTAGACTCAGTGAAAATTATATTTTTGCCATTCAAGTTTTGAACACAAAGTCAAAACTATTTTCTTAATAATACTAAGATGCTTTCATTTCTAACATGATAAACATGGGTAGCAAAAACAAAAGCAGTTTAATCATTTTAAGAATGTAAAAGGGTCCTGAGACCAAAAAGTTTGAGGACTTTCTAGTTCTGCACCATGACATGCTCCCTCTCTGGAATCTGGGTTCATCCTAAGTATAGATCTGTAATCATTATTCTTTATATGGCAAATTATAGGTGTTTAAAATGTCTGTTTCTGTATTTTCTGCCAAATAATGACACCTAGTCTAACTTAAATTGAACTTGGATATAAGCTTCGAACATTTCATTCTGACACTTTTATCCACTCTGAACTTGGGAAGCATGCAGACACCCTCCACTAACTCATTTCATTCTGAAATCCTGCCTTCATCACCAGTGCCCCGACTCATCATAAAATTGGGGCTAAAAAATTTCTCCTTCCTCTGAGGGACTCTTGCCTTATCTATAAAACCAGCAGTGGCCACCAAATTTAATAAATCTGTGTGATTCCAGGACAAGTTTCTGAGAAATCTTTATGGCTCTGAGATGAACCTTGACCTAGACCTTGCAAATTAATTCGCCAGCTATTCAGACTGAAAACAAGTAAATGAGGGAAAAACTTAACTATCTCGGTTGGAGAAATTTTCCAGTCTTTCTGTTTTCCTATATTCTTCTTTGTCTTTCAGGGAAGAATCTGAGTTCACAGAGAGGAAAGGGGGAAGGGAAAAAAAGGAAAGAGAATAAGCATTTATTGAGTGCCTACCACATTCCAGGCACTATGTTAAGTGCTTTACAAATATTTCATTTGATATTCACAACAAAATTTTAAGACAGGTGCTGTTTTTATCTCCATTTTAAAGTTGAGGGAATTGAAGCAAAGGGAAGTAAGTGACTTGCCAAGGGTTATACAGCTAGTGTCTGAGTCTGGATTTGAACTCGTCTTCCTAACTCCAGGTCCAACACTCTGTCTACTTTATCAATGCCTGTGTTAACATGAATATGTTCGTCATCCATCTGGAGTTGTAGAATCTTTTCCGTAGTCAGAAAGAAATGGGAGCTTGTTTGGATATCATACATATATCATACAGTATATCTCAACAGAAATAGATGCTTTGGTTGGAAGAACCACATCTATAACTAGTTTAGTCCAACCTGATAATCCCTTCTTATGTTCCAAAAAAATAATTCTCTAGCCTCTGTGTGAACACCTGCAGTGATGGAGAGTAGATGTTTGATGAGTATTTTTAACAATTTCTCCCAGATTAACAAAAAAGAAAAATAGAATGAGAATGGTTAAGCTGCGAATTCAAGTGAAATAGCATAGTTCCTGGCATGTCATAGGAATTTTGTAAACGTTTGTTGACTTGAAATATGACATGGTAAATATGATTGGTCCCCATTTCAGGAGATGTCACATTAATAACAATGAAAATAGCTAACATCTACATAATTTAGAAGTTTTCAGAATACCATTTCATCCTCACAACAACCCTGGGAGGTCGGGGCTATTATTATCCTCATTTTACAGATAAGGAAACTGAGGCTGAGAGAGGTTAAGTGACTTGGCCATGGTCATACAGCTAGTAAGTGTCTGAGGCAGGATTTGAATTCCTGGCTCTGAGTCTAACAACTCTATCCACCATGTCACCTAACTGTCATTCTCTGCTCCATGCCTCAGCATGGCATGAAGGTGACCCTAGGTTCTTGAGGACTATGCCAGCAGAGCACAAGCTCCAGCAAGTTTCACTATGCTGGAGTAGCTTCCAGTAAGATCCTGGCAAGAGAATATATATACTCTCCGAGGACTTGCCTCACCAAGCCCAGAGACATTCATCAGCAATAGGTTGGCCACTAGTTGACGAATTCATTGGCCAGGGAACCATTCTCAGAACATGTTTCTTGAAGAATACACTTTCTAATTAATTATTCATTCAGTGGATAGGCTGTGACCTTCTCCCCCCAAAAAAATGCCTACTCCAGTGGGATCAGAACCATAGAAATATTCAAGAAAGTGATTCGACAGCAAGAGGGGTTTCTGTGATGAGAATGGAGAAAACCATGAGTTACACAATGGAAAGGATGAGAACTGTGTTTGGACCAATGAAAAGTGGAGAGAAATGAAAGAATGGGCAGCCTTTGACACTGCCCCACCATTTCATCACTTCTGCCCAACCGTACTGGCTGCTGCTCAATGAGGAGATTTGCAAGGTCGTTCGAATTGTTGTTTTATGTTCAAGCTAGGTCCAGTTTCAGTGACTTGTGGAGAAACACATATGTATCAGTTCATTGTAGGTGGTAGGTGGCTGAGGTGGAGTCTACTGCCTCCAAATCCATTGTTCTTCCAATTGTACTGAGATTAAGGTGACTTTATAATGATCTCAAAGCTAAGATGCCCAGGGCAGTCCTGAGCCCAGCATAGGTTCCTAGCTCCCAGGTAGTCTGCAATTTACCTGATGCCCTAAGGGGCCCGTCTGAACTTCCTAGACTTGCGAGCAACAGTGGAAGGCCATCCATGCTGTAGCTGATAACTCTGTATATCCATAGGGGAAACTGCTTGCTATGCAAGCAGAAGCTAACAAGACCTTTGTGTGCCACCCCCAACCACATCACACAACTCCCCCTCATCCTACCTCCTTGGCAGCCAGAGCCAAGGCAGCACCTGAGCCTGAGGGGTGAGTGGGAGTAGATGGAGCCTGACAGCTCTGCTTTATCTGGTTGACAGGGTCGATTACCACAGTTTGGGGTCAGAGACAGAACTGGGATGATCTTGGATTGTACACATTGACTTGTAGCTCCTGAAACACTTGTGGCTCCAGACTTCTCAACTCCCCAGCCCACATCATCCCAGGCTGCTGTTATGTATGTATGTATGTATGTATGTATGCTTTCCGACTTGCCTAGCCAAGCCCAAAGACATTCGTCAGCAATAGGTTGGCCACTATCGATGAATTCATTGGCCAAGGAACCATTCTCAGAACAATTATTTCTTGAAGAATACACTAATTATTCATGCAGTTGATATGCTGTGACATTCTCAAAACAAAACAAAACAAGAATGCCCACTCCAGTGGGATCAGAAGCAGAACCAGAGAAATATTCAAGAAAGTGATTTGACAAGAGGGGTTTGCCCATTGTAGGTGGTAGGTGGCCAAGGTGGAGTCTACTGTCTCCAACTCCATGTTCTTCCAGTTGTACTGAGATTAAGGTGACTTTATAATGATCTCAAAGCCAAGATGCCCAGGGCAGTCCTGAGCCTAGCATAGGTTCCTAGCTCCCAGGAAGTCTTTAATTTCCCTGATGCCCAAAAGGGGCTAGTCTGGACTTCTGTAGCCCTTTCTCCTGTGTTCATACTCTAAAATAAACACAGTTCATGTGGGGACTATGCGATTGGATCGTTCTAGTATAAATCAGTTCTTTTGTAAGCTTCCCTTTTTCTTTTCTTTTTTTTTTTCAGGGGGGTGGGTGGAGGAGGAAGAAAGGAGGAAAACCTAATAAATAATTTATTTGCTTTAACTTCTTTGTCCAGTGTCTATGGTATCTTATTCTCTCTTCCTGGCAAGATTCCAGATCTTCTCCCTAGTGGCAAGCTTTGGTTTGGTCACAATGTTTAGTCTGAGGCAATTTTTTTTTTAATCTTTCTTTTTTTTAGCATTAGAAAAAGGGGAAGATAATCCAAAATTTTGAACCTTTATAAATATCATTATCTCAAAAAAAAAAAAAAAGAGAGATTCAAATAAGGAGTTTATGAGAAGGCCTCACTTTTGGATAGATTGAGGCAATAAGAAGATATTGATTAGAAGTCAATCAATAAAAATTTAGTAAATGCTATGTGCTGGGGACAAAAATACCAAGAGGAAACAGTTCTTGCCCCCAAGGAGCTTATATTCTAGCACTGGTTGTGGGCCGGCTATGAATGTGTAGCAGCAGTAGGCATAGCTGACTCTCTCTTCTAGAACTTTCAAATAAGAATTAAATTTTATATTTGTGAATATTCACCATTGTGAGCTCAGAATAAATAGAAAAATTGCTTGGAATATATTAAAATCACAAATTTGCTTTCTGTCTTCAAATCAGATTACAAATGGATGCTTCTATGCTATTTGACTATGTTTCTAGAAAAAAAAATAATGTTTCTACCTGCTGAGCAGTTTTCTCTGTGGTATTTTCAGAGTTTCCTTCTTATGTCGAGCAAGAGCCTTTCCTTTTCTTCTTTTCTTCATATGACCTCACCTCTCTTTGTTCCTCACCAGACCTCATCTCCTTCTGCTGTCTTTTTTCATTGCAATCCCAAAGGCCTAGCTCACAATTACTTTGACAAATTGCATATAGCCCTTCCTTAGCAAAAAACATCCTATTGCCTCCCTCATTTCTGCCAGATAGCTAGAACTTAACCTTTCAAAATCTGTAAAATGTCTGTCTACATTGCAGGAGTGCAATATGTAACCTAATAACTATATTAAAGGCAATTTCAGGAGTGCAAAAGTCAAGACAAAGGGGAAACAGATTTGTTTGAGAAGAGTTGGATATCATATAAATGCCTTTCTTAAAACAAAACTCTTGCGTGTGATTTTTTTTTATGAGACATAATGAAATGGCAGCACCTCACTGAACAAAGAGGAGGGACAATAAACATGAGTTTATCATTTTAGAAACTGAACTACATATTTATCTACCTCTAGAGAGAATATGAAACAGACAAGTAGCACTCCTATATGAGGAATGAGTTTCATTGAATAGTTAATAATGAAATCATGTTAACCACAAGGCTAGATAGCTTTGGAAATTTAAAAAAATAAAGCAGGGTTGACAACATTTTTTGGCATTGCATGACAAAATGTCTAGTGAGTCAACTTTTGTTTATTGTTTAAGTTTTATTGATGCCTTTTGTTTTTACTCTAGTCTTTTCCCTTATCCCACTTCATTCCATCAACTCCTCCTTTGAAAAAGGAAAAATACTTGTTAAGCAAAGACAACTACATCCAACAATGCCATCTGACAACCTGTGTCATAGTTCCTATCATAGGCCACTCCCCATCCACAATCTCTCTGCTAACAAGTGGGAGCTACAGCCCATCCTCATTTCTCTAGGACTGAGATTGATTATTACAATTAATCCGAATTGAACTCTTTTTTAATATTATTTTCATTGACATTAAAGTTGTCACCAGGCATTCATTGTTCTCCTTATTTTGCTTACTTTTCTTTGTATAAGTTCATATGTCTTTCTTTGTTTCTCTGAATTCCTCTTATTTGTCATTTCTTTTCTTTTTTTTGGGGGGGGGAGGGCAATTGGGGTTAAGTGACTTGCCCAAGGTCACACACTAGGTTTTCTGTTAAGTGTCTGAGGCCAGAGTTGAACTCAGGTCCTCCTGACTCCAGGGCTGGTGCTCTATTCACTGAGCCACCTAGCTGCCCCTATTTGTCATTTCTTTTGAATCACTAACATGACACCCATGTTCTACACTTGTTCTATTATTCTCCAATGAGAGCAACTCTCTAAAACCATAAACTGCAAAAAAAAAGTTGCTAATCTGCATTTGTAGAGAGAGTCACTCCACCTAAGAGTTCTCCATACTGATGAAATCTCAGATCTAATCCCTATCCATTTTAGACTGTAAATTCCTTGGGCAGAGACCCTCTTGTTCTTTGTATTTGTATCCTCCAGTGCTTAACACAAAGCTTGGAGTTCAGTAAGTGCTTAATAAATGCTTTTCATTCATTCTTTCATTCCTCATCTATAAAATATAAGTAATAGGTCAGGAAAGCACATTATAAACCTTAGATTGCTATAGACTGGTTATTTCTATTACTATCATTATTATTCTTGAATGAACGTGACAAGGTGGTCTGCCAAAATATTTGACTCCATTTTATAATATTTCTCTTTAAAATAGTTTGAAATTATTTCATTAGAGTATACACTACTCCAGGGCATGAACTTTTTTTTGTCTTTCTTTGTATTCCACAGCCCTTAACACAGTGTAGGACACATTATTAAATGCTTATATTTCTCATGGTATAACAAACAGGGTAAGAAAAAGTAACAAATTTTAAAAGTTTTACTGACTTTTAAAATAATTTTTTAAAATATGGAAAATCTTACTGAATTTTCTCAACCCTAAGTCAGAGATCAGGCTGTCAAAAACCTGTGGAAGCAGGTCCAAGGGCGGGTGTGGGAAGGTAGGAGGTTACACAAGGACAGAAACTTTCATCTACCTCTTGTTGTTAGGACTGGTAGAAGGACAATTTTTTTTTAACTCTGCACCCTGGAGGAACTTTATTGTCCTTCAATTACAGCTACGCAAATCATCCTTGTTCTTCTAGGCCTGTTTCAAGTTGCTCCTCAGCATGAAGAAATTTTCCCTAAAACTCCAGCTTACCCTGATCTCTGACAATATTTTGTCTGTGCTGGGTAGGATCATAGGATTTAGAGTTGGAAGCAACCTTAGTGAACATCTTGACCAAATTTTTCGTTTCAGAGATGAAACTATGGCCCAGGAACGTTATGTGACAATGTCATACAGTTAATAAGTTACAGAGCCAAGCTTGGAACCCATGCCCTTTGATTCTAACCCACAATACTACCTTATCGGTAATTTTCTGTACAATAACCTAGTGATATCCTCAGGGATTGTGGAGCAGTGGGGTGCTAAGCTCACTTGCTCCTTCGCTGAATGGCCCCAGACTGTTGTGCATTACTGAGTTTTTAATATCTATTTTGTGTGATTTTCCTGTGACCTACTTTGCTATCATTGTGTCATCTGTCACTTGTCATTGTTATGGTGTATATGCCCATAGAACTCCCCTCTCACCCTTTGAAAACACTATTTCTAAATTTTCTTAGGGTTAGGAACCAAACGAAGGTGGTTAAAATTGGGTAGTTTACTTTTTTGTTGAATTGTTTCAATCATAAACAACTCTTTGTGACCCCATTTGGGGTTTTCTTGGCAAAGCCACTGGAGTGGTTTGCCATTCCTTCTCCAGATCATTTTACAGATGAGGAAACTGAGGGAAACAGTGTTAAGTAACTTGCCCAGGGCCACACAGATAGTGTATGAGGCTGGATTCGAACTCATAAAAATGAGTCTTCCTGACTTCAGGCCCAGAGCTCCATCCACTGTGTCACCTAGCTGCCCATAGTTTACTTTCATACCTAATTATATTCTGTCCTTTATTGTTCTCTAATGGTTTCATATCTACATATTCAATTTCCCCAACTCCAATGTAGGAGTAAACTCTTTGAGAGCAGAGAACATCTTTATTCTCTCTCTCTCTCTCTCTCTCTCTCTCTCTCTCTCTCTCTCTCTCTCTCTCTCTCTCTCTCTCTCTCTCTCTCTCTCTCTCTCTCTCTCCCTCTCTCTCTCCCCCTCTCCCTCTGTCTCCCTTGCAAATTGTGGCTAAACAGTTTGTTGCCTCAGAGTGAGTGTAAATAGCAAATGTATCCCTTCCAGACTGAATTTTTTTTTGAGTAGGTAAAAGAGGCCATTTTTTGCCTCTTTTTTTTACCTAGCCTTTATCACTAAATGGGCATTGCCTCAGACAGACTGAGACCTGGGAAATACCCTAGCTTAAAAAGTCCAAGGTCTCCCACTACATCTGGCACCATCCCCAGTCATCCTGGTCTATCCCTCGCCACTGGACCCAGGTGGCTCTGGAGGAGAGAGTGAGGCTGGTGACTTTGTGCAGCCTTACCTCACTTAAATCCAACTCACTTGCAAGTCAAGACACTACCTTCCGGATGTCCTCAGTGAGAATGAAGGATAAACAATAAATATGTTGATTCGAGAGCCGTGGAAAGAGCATTTGATTTTAAGTCCTGGGTTCAAATCCTAACTCTTCTAATCTACTGAGTAGCCTTGAACTTCTAATCTCTAATTTCTCTGGGCCTCAGTTTCCATATATGTAAAAAAGACTAGATGACCTCTTAGGTCCATTCTAACTTCTACGAATTTGTCATGTACTTGGCTGAGGTCACAGAAACTAATAATCCCTGCCCATCCCCATATTTTGCCTGCTCTTACATTTTGCCCTAGGTTTATTGCTCTGAGGTTGCTACTGCTTAGAACATTTCTATTTGGGTCTATAGTCTGAGGTATTCCTTCCCCTCCCCGCCCCCCCCCCCAGCATGGGAGAGAGAGGTTAAAAAAAAAAAAAGCTCCCTAAAGTGCCACATGAATCTAGTATGGAGAAGAAAGCATAATCAATGCCAGGTGGGCTTGCTGCTTTCTCTTAAAGCAAGCACTTCCCTTTCAGCCCATTTTGGATTACTGCTGCAAACACTACAGTAGCCAATACTTTGCTGTTTGGGTGCAGGGAGAAGGAGAAGAGGCTTGCTGCTTTTTAGGATCTCTCTAGGCCTTGGACTAAACTAAAGAAGAGACACGCATGGAATGCAGCCCTATCCTAGACACAGGATTGCTGAGTGGCCATGAGCTCTCCGTCTTGTTGGGGGGAGAGGGATGTGAGGTGCTTCACCCAATACTGTGTAGGCCAAAGAGTCGTAGTCACAAAATGTAAGGCAAGGAGGAAGACTGAGGAAACAGGATCTTTTAGTATATCTGTGGAGTTTTGGCTAAAAATTTCCTCATCAAACACTATGAACTTCTTGGTCATCAGTGTAGTCAGAGGCTGTGTGTGCTACTCTGAAGTGGGGGGAGGTGTTCCACCATTCATATCTCGGAGTAGGCCTGCCCCAAGTTTCCATGTTCTTGAATGGAATGCCTACTGATAAGTTCGGGGGGCCAAGGGAGACCCTCCAGATATCTGTTAAGTATCTCTGTGATCGAAACTGGGGTGATATAAAGATAAAAACATAACAGCCTTTGCCCTCAAGGTACTTTTATTCTGCTGGTAGGATACTACATGTACATAGAAAAGTATAACAGAAGAGACAAAGATACATTTGACCAGGTGCTCTAGGAAAATTTGAGGATGAAGAGAGCAGAAAAATTTAGACTAGATGAATTGAACTGATTGTTCAATAAGAATTATAATTCCACGTATGTTATGCAACAACAGCCTACAGGGCATACATAACACAGACTGTGCAGTCTTCATCCTTTGGAATGCCAAACTCTATACAATGGCTAAAGGAGAATCAAAAGTTCCAGTAAACCACTGAGATTACTGAAAAGTCGAATTTAGTATCACATTCCCCACCAAAATGGCCATTTTCCCTTGTTTCTCACAAGTCTCACAAAAATTTAATTTTATTCTGAAACTTTCCCTTTTGTACTTAAGCCAACAATGATTATGCTGTGCAGCATGTTTGATTCCAAGACTGTAGAAAATCCCTTCTTTGGTTTCTGAGCTCAGGAACGTGGGAAAAATACATATCTCTCAGTTTGAGATGAAATTTTCTTTGACTCAGCTAGAAGGGAAAAAAAAAAAAACAGCTGAACTTGGAGAGCTCAAACTTGGCCAGTAATTAGTTCTTAATGTGGAGAATGTGCTTTGCTATGTTTGGAAGGAGATGAAAATTGTGGAAGATTAACAAAGTTAACTTTTGAAAATGCTATTATGAACATAAGCAGCAGAAAATGTTAGTCACTTAAGAAGTGCCAATATAATAAATAGCATCGCGTTCAGCTACAAATCCAGAACCCGCCTTTTGATTGTCAGTGGCAGGAGAAGTACAGGTGTGATTCTGAGCCCCCAAAAGCCTCCTGATTGGGCACAGATGCTCTATCAACAACAGGACAAGTACAGGTAAGGTTATAAAAATGGAAAGTCAATAGTATGATAACTTACACTGGTTTCCTTCAAGGTTTTTTTTATAATGAGATGAAGCAATTCTCTTACAATCTCCTTTTATCCATTTAGTATAACTACAATCAGAACAAAAATACTCCCCCTCCCATTTTGTTTTTATTGTTATTAGGTATTTTCTTGGCAGAGATTCTAGAGTGGTTTTCCATTTTCTTCTCCAGCTCATCTTACAGATGAGGAATTGAGGCAAACAGGATTAAGTGGCTTGCCTAGGGTCACACATTATAATAAGTGTCTGAGAATTTGAACTCAGGAAGATGAGTCTTCCTGACTTCAGTCTGGTGCTTTAGCCACTGTACCACCTATTATTAATAATAGAACCAGGTTGGTAATATAGTACTAATATATTATCTAGTAATATATTAATTACCTATGTTACTAATAACATAGTAATATAATGTGACAATAATTATAGTATAAGAATTATAACACTATATTAGAATTATAATTATGATAAATAATTGCCTAGGTTGATATATTAATAATATATTTAACAATATTAAATGATGTATTTATAAACTATTAACTTTTTAATTATTTGCTTTAGATCAGGATGAGGCTATAGGCACTATAGGAGACATGTGATGTAGATAGATATCAATACAATTATCTTCCTTCTTTTTAGGATCTGAAGTGCTGCTTTGTTCTAGATAGAGTATAGTCTGGAGAAAGTTGGGATATGGCTCTCCACTTGTTATTTTTATACTGTTTTTCAAATTTTAAAAAGTATCCATTTCCTACAGAGATTTGGTTGAGAAAATGGATTAAAAGCTAACTATTAGCAAAATGTCTTTGCTAATCAGCTAAGCGAAGTATAATGTTCAACTCTTTACTAATGCGTAGGTAACTATAGTGAATTGAGTGTTAGATGTGAATCAAGTAGACTTCAGTTCAAATCCAAGTCACTTAATTCCTGTCAGCCTCAGTTTCCCCATATGTAAAATAGTGAGTATCCAATGAGATAAATTATGTAAAATGTCAGATATTTTTATCTTCAGTATCATCATTCTCAATGCCCAGCCCCTTCCTCCTGAAGAGAATAATCTCTTAATATCTCATAATACTTTGTACAGATCCCTTCCTTGAACTTACTAAATTCTACCTTGTTTCATAACTACTCTCATAGCTTTCTTCATTAGGCTATAAGCTCCTTTAGGGACAAAATCAATGCTTCTATTTGTATTTTGATCCCCTACACCTGTTAGGTATGTATTAAACATGAGCTGAATTACATTTTAAAATTTTAACTTAGTTCTCCATGCTAATGGAGAGCATATTTGGGAATATCATATAAAATAGCAAAAGAATCTTCCCCAAGATTTTCCTTGCTGTCATCATAGAAGCGAATTTTCAGAAAGACTGAAGGCCCTCTATAAAACAGTGGTTCTCCAAGGGTGGGCTGGAGCCCATGTGCCTTGAGTTCTCACTGGGTACACCCAGAATTATATGGCCTGGGCACACTGCAAGCTCATGTCTCTCCTGTAGAGTACTTCAATCCTCATACTTGTGAAGCATGCCTCAGTTCCTCAAGGCAAAGAATGATAGTGTTGTGAACGAAAAAGTCTGACAGCTGGGGGTCTAAGAGAGGGGACTATAGTGAGGCAGCATCCAGGAACAAGAGATGGACTGTGCCCACTAAGTGCCCCACTTCAGTTCCTTATCTTGAAATTATGAAAAAACAAGGACAAGCAAGTCAAAAATATTTTTGGCAGAGGAGAGCTTCCTTGGACTTAAGATACTTTTTCCCTGTCTTCCCAGAGCAAATACCACTATAAGCTCTTTGCTTTTAGGTCACTTGCAAGTTGCCAGTCAAGCAAATCAGACAGAAGAACGGTGCCTCTTGCCTGCCGTGGGCTGCTCAGTGTCCAGCACTTAGCATGATTCAGAGACGTGAATAAGAAACGACCAGGCCATGTAGGTAGTTCAAGGAAGAATGATGAACTCCATTTATTGATTCTTAGGACAAGGTTTTTATAGAGCAATGAGACAAAGGAAGGGATCTCAAGTATTCATATCATTATCTTAGTCTGTCATATCCTGGAAGAATCATGGCTGTAAGGCCTTTTGTTCTCTAGGTGCCAGAAAGTCATAGGAAGAGCCAGTTAACTCCTTTCATATGCAGTCACATTACAAAGGATATGAGAGCTGGCTTCAAGGCCTGAAGCCAAAGCCGCATCATCAAGTACATCTGCATAGGAACTGACCACCTAAGAATTCGAATATTTTGGTTTTGAACAACTAAAGTCTTGGGGCAGAGCCTATTGGTCTCAGAACTCTAACAACATTCTTATGTGTAACCCATATGAAAAGAACTCAGGAGCTAAACAAAAAAGTCACTTCTCAAAGAGGTCTTTGATATTTGGGTCCACTGATATCAAGGTAATTATCTGAAGTCCTGGCTCAGGCCTCTTTGGCTCCCAACACTTGCCTTTTCTCTTTTTGATCACTTTCCCCCTCTATAGTCCTTCACACCCAGGTAGCTAACTTCAGTGTGGGCACTGGACAATAGAATGGTGTTAAATAATGTTGGTGAGGAGACAAAAGCTTTCAGATAAAATTGGGAGCTGGGCTTTGGGAGAAAGCAAAGAAAAGGGAAGAGGGGTGCTATTTTTATATACAGAAGGAAAATAATAGATAACCCAGAGTTCTGACTAAAAGAGGCTAGAAAAAGCAGTTCTAGAATCATCTGAGCTGAGAGGAAAGTAATCCCTAGAGAACACCAGTTGTCTGCAGGGGCATGACACTGCAAGGGAAAGGTCATATTGAGTGTGTGAAGAAAAAGACCCACGGTTGTGTTTTAACTCTGCCATTTACTCCCTGCATGACTTTAAGCCTATTATTTTTGTATGCCTGATTTCAGGCATGGGACATTTTGCATAAGACTCTTCCTAAAAAGTGATGAGAGAGATGATTCTCTACTCAATGTCACAAGAAGAGTCTTTCTCTTTCCTGGAGTCTGTCCTAAAGAGAGTCTGGGGAGCCCGCGTGTCTCTTTCTGGAAGCAAGAATGAAAAATGTCAAACCAACTCCAGTGAAGAGAAGGAAGGATGCTCTTATAGACAGTAGGAAGGAAGAATATCCTCTGTTCTCTGCCATATCTGCCCCTTACTCCATTAAGTGTCATTGACAATCATTCTCTCTACCAATAAAGAGTCTTAAGCAAATTGCTTCAGTAATCTCTGGGTCTGTTTCCTCATCTATAAAATGAAGGAATTGCAGTGTGTCCAATGGGATGAAGATCTTTACAGCTCTAAATCCTATGAAACCACTAGCAAAGGTTATAAGCTCTGTGAGGGAAGGGACCAACAGTGCCTTGCACACAGAAATCACTTGATAAATGATAAATGAATCAATACTTGAATTTAACTACTATACTTGCTATGTTAAAGGAGAACTTGTTACCTCACTAGAGTATATGCCCCAAGTGGAGGGAGCTTCCTAATGATTAGAAATAAAGAGAAGGGGGAGGAAGAGAAATAATAAATAATTAATAATAAGTAATCAATAACTAATAATTAAACTACTTACATAGTGGGTAAAGAGTTAGCCTTAGAATGGCAAAGACCTGAGTTCAAGGTCTGCCTCTAATACATGTTGACTGGGTGACCCCGACTTAACCTGTCAGTGTTCTAGTCCAGAGGTGTCAAACATGCAGCCTATATAGGCATGTGACCCATAATGAATGTCCCAAGTGCCCAGAAGCAGATTAAAATGTAATTGGGAAATATTTAACAAGATAAACATAGAGATTCATATGTTCTTTTCTAAGTCAACATGCAGTCTCTAGGGATCCTTGGGTACAGTTTAGTGCCCCCTAATTCTGTTTGAGTTTGATACCACAGCTCCAGGCAACCTTCTAAGACCCCATGTTGTTGAGAAGGTTCCAACCTGAATCCCTTGGAGGAAGTTTCCTCATATACAAGCTCCCTATGCCAATGAAATATTGGGTCCAGTCCCTATCTTACAACAATAGAAAACTTCTTAACATTTAGAGCTCTCTAAAATTAGAATGGAGTATACAGGGAGGGAGTAGATTGTCCTTTACTAGAGATCTTTATACAAAGGCTAGTTGAGTACCTCTTGAGAATGTTGTAGCGAAAATTCTTGTTTAGGTTTGGCCAAGCTGAATGGCCTCATCCAGGTCTGAGCTTTTGGGATTCTGGCAGTAGCAGCAAATACTGCTGCTGCTGTTGATTAATATTATTGGGAGGGTTTTAGATAAGAGATTGATGGATTCCCAGAAAAGTGTGCTGACTAAACTTTGGAAACAGAAGTAGTTGGAGTATATGAATTGAGGATGTCTGGGTGGCAAAGGGGAATATGTACAAGACAATAATAGCTATGAAGATGGACATGGTCCTGAACTCAATGTTTCAGAGGTAAGAGCTCTCCCATATTATTCAAATTCTGGCTTAGGAGACATCTTTTAAAAATGAAATCATATTTTTTATTGACAAGCATTTCTTTTCTCCCCATCTCCTATTTGGTTTTTTTTTTTGGGGGGGGGAGGGGTTGCTTTTTGGAGGGCAGTTGGGGTTAAGTGACTTGCCCAAGGTCACATGGCTACTTTTTGTGTTAAGTGTCTGAGGCTGGATTTGAACTCCAGTCCTCCTGACTCCATGCTCTATTTACTGTGCCACCTAGCCTTCCCCCCCTCCCCATCTCCTATTTGGAAAAGAAAAAGAAAAAAAAACCTTGTAACAAATCTGTATGGTCCCAGGACAACAATTTATGCAATAACAACAACATTGTAATACCAAACAACTTTGAAAGACTTAAGAACTCTGATCGATGCAATTATGAGCCATGATTTCAGAAGACAAGTGATGAAAATGTTACCCACCTCCTGACTAAAAGGTAAATTGATTAAGATACAGATTGAGGCACACATTTTTCAGCATGGTCAAGGTTTGTTTTTTTTTTTGCTTGACTAGAAGAATACATCAATATTTCAGAAAGCTAGTGATTTCATGAATATGAGTTCTCCCTCCACCGATACAGGCTGAAATCCTTCTTGTCCTTAATGGAAAATCTTCATGAATTGTTGCTTTCACTCAAACTCCCACAACCCATTAAAAAGCCTGAAGGAAGGTTTAATAAATGATTGTTGGGCTGAATTATATCACTTGGTGACCAGCCTTCTGGTAATGAACTTCTAGGCACTTGGACTGGGTGATGGTTGAAATATACTCCTCTAGCCCATACTTGAAGTATTTCCAGTGTGGTAGGGCCTGCCAGAACTTGCAGTCCGCTGGCATTGCCTTCACAAACTTAGGACCACCTCTGTGCTATGATGGAACATACGAATAAGTCTGTACTTGATGGGGGAAAGTGTACCCACCTAGCATTACTAGAGAACTCAGAAGGTTCTCTGCATTTGAGAATCGAAGCCTCCACCTCTCCAGCGAGACTTACATGTCATTAAGCTGAGCTCCTTTGATATATATGGCATTTTTTAAAATTCTGGACTTTTGCCTATTTATTAGTTTTGTTGGATTCTAACCAGAGAAAATCTTGTGAAATTCTTTAAAGACAGAATAGAATTGAATATATACAATGCAGCAGTGTGAGAAAGAAGAAGGAAGCCTTGGAACTGAGTGGGGGAGGGGATTAATAGAAACAAAAAAATGGTGTAAAATGATACCTCAGGGTGTGAACTTGGGGCTCAAAGACAGCTGAGTCTAGGCAGCCCTTTCCATCCTGAGGGATGTAAAGAAGGAGCTTGAGGCAGAGAGAACAGTTAAATAAACAAAATGCAGCTTTAAACTATTAAAGCTTAAAACTGCATTAAGACTTTTGAGGCACCCTGTATGTCTCCAATAAATCAAGCTCTCATCTTTTATGGCCTTTAGTTTCTTTTCAGATCTCCTCAAACCCCACCCACCCACTTCTTCCCCAAGTGATCCCATGCTTATTCTATGTCGGGACCTCATAATCTGCTTCTTCAGGGAACATTCCTATTCTCCATTTATTTATCTTTATCTTCCTTACCTCCATAAGAATTTCTTTCTCCTCTGGTTCATTTCCTTAGAACCTCACTGGGTAATTAATTGTACCTTTGTAAAGCAGATTGGACTTCCATTGATGTTATGACGCTACCTAAGTAAAAATTAAAGTCGATGGGAAAGTTAGGAGAAATTCACATCTGACTCCAAGAAGATATTGTAATGTACAAAAAGACTGGCGGGCCAAAGTGTAATGTATGGAAGAACCAGAAGGAATCTTAGAGATGGTCCAATCCAGCCCCTTCATTTTAAGCCAGAATGACTTCAAGGATAGAATAGATTTGAAATCAGAAAGCCTTGGGTTTGAATCTCACCTCAGATACTTAGTAGCAATCAACATGAACTTGGGCAAGTTACCCAGCCCTGGTATTAATTATGATGCCTATGACCAATGATAACTCGAATGAAACACATGATTAGAAAAAAAGAATTCATCACAGATTTGACCAGAAAAGATTTGAGTTATTCATGTCAAAAGATCAAGAGATTACAGAGTATGGCATTAGGGATTTACAAAATATCAAAAGACTATTAGAATGTTGGACAGATTCACTATGGAAAATTTATAGAAGGACATGGATAAGAACTGTCCAGGCTGAGAAGATATGGATGGGTCATGATCTGTAAGGGTGGAGATGACAGATATATCAAAGTACTAAAGTTATAGCTCTGTTATGCCTTTCAGGTAACACATACATATTTTAGTAGAGACCTTCTAGAGTCCCAATGCCTTGACACCAAGGGCAGATTAGGGAATTTTAGGTAGAGCAGTGGAGGAGACACTTTTTAGGCAGGTAGGGCTTTTGGTGTCTTTCAGAGAAAAACTAATAAGGAATTTCCTGCTTTATCCATAAGGCCAGTACCAGGGGTTCCAACTTCTTGTTAGAAGATAACAGAACCCATAGTCTCTGTGTCCAATCCCCACTTTCCAGCCCAATTGTGACCACAGCATAAAGGACATGCATATGTCAAGCTTGAGTGGGGAAAGGTGAAGAAATTGGTTAAGGCAGAAGTTAGGAGCCTTCTCTGTCTATGCTTTTTGCATTCCAACAGGGGTCACTTTCCTGATAGGCAAAACCAGCCATCTATATGCATAGACTCTTATAATAGCAATGATGTATGACTGAATCCAATGAATACTTTTAAAAATTCCTCAAAGTGAAAATGGTCTTTCTCTGCATTATACTTGAATCACCTTCATTGCCTTTCATTCACCAGGAAAAAAATTAAAGTGCACATCCTTAAATGTATGTAGTTATTTTCTTCAACATAAGCCACACGTGCCTTTTTTGTTTTAGGTGAGTCTTTTTGGAGGGCAATGGGGGTTAAGTGACTTGCCCAAAGTCACTCGGCTAGTTTTTGTGTTAAGTGTCTGAGGCTGTATTTGAACTCAAGTTCTCCTGACTCCAGGGCCAGTGCTCTATTCACTGTGTGATGTTGGGCAAGTTTCCACTTCTGCAAAACAAAGGACTACTAAGTCTCTAAGATCTCCTCCAGCTTCTCATGCCTTCATCTTGCAAATAATTCACTTGGCAAGTAATAAGTTGGAAGCCTGGCAAAGTGCAAGCAACAGGTTTAAAAATCAGAAAATCTGTATTCGAATCCTGCTTCTAAGACTTACAAGCTGTATGACATTGGACAGGTAACAACCAAACAGTGCTCTACATAATTTAGCTATCAAGTCCCATGTGGAGATGGAAAGAATTCCCACGCTGGAAGTTCCACATGCTAAGAAGATCACAAGTCCTTCCCAAAGGCACCTGTAATTAATGGGTGATGCTAAAAAAAAAATCAGTAGGGTCTCTCTGCAGTCACAGTACATCTTGTCACCTCAAGCAACGCCACCTCGTGACTGCTATTTTTACAACCAGTGTCAAAAACCATCGTAACCATTGCGTCAGTGACCATCATTAATTCATTCCACAGCATTTAACTTTGGGCCATGGAGCAAAGCGCTGGCCTCCCTCCAGTCTACATGCCTCACTCTGTGGCACTCCATCCCAGGGCGCATTGCAACATGCACGTCTCGGGGTGGAATTATATTGGGCCGAGGATTTGCTTTTGGCCCCCTGAATTCACTGGCTTAGCTCTTACATCCATAAATCCAAAGGGAGCTATTAGCACGTGGGCTCATCAGATTCGTGGGAAACATCTCAATAACGCCAACAAAGCGGCAAGCCAACCTCAATTGTTGCAGTCAATTTCATTCTATTTGGAGCAACCCCAGGACTGTTTTCCTAGTATAGACCCTGCTTTGTAGTGAAGGGAGCCTTGCCAAGCACTGTAATTAAGAGCCTTCAGGAGCTTAATTATCCTTGAGATTGATTGACAATAGACAGGATACTGCTGAATTCCTTCCCCCCCACTCCAACCCTAAATCCATAGAAGTCTTTCTATAAACATAACGGTCACTTGGAATGGGGAAGCCAAGGCACTGAGGGGCCCGCTGTGTTAAGAATTCTGGCCACTCCTACTAAAACGCCCGTTTATATGAGATGGTTTTGGACAATTCTCTTCGTCATGTCTCTGCTTCAACATGACTGAATGGAGAGAAGAGTGATGAACATATTCCCCTCGTTTCAGGATTAAACAACACACATGCCATTATAAACTAGACCAAGGCTTTAGCGGAGAGAACACAGTTACTAGAAATAGTGCTAATATGAAAGTCAGGTTACTGTGGATGTTGGCTTAGTCTTGACCTGGACAAACCATGCGACTTTGACCAAATTACCAATAGGTTTGTCTGTGTTTAAGTTTTACCATCTGTAAGGAAGGGAGTCTGGACCAATTATTTCATTGGTTTAGGTAACACCCAGTTGAGAAAACTCCCTCCACCAATGCAGAATGATACCTCTGCAATTTACTATCTTAGGGAGTTGATTAGGGCACCAAGAGATTACTTGTCTTGAGGATAACACAGCCAATATATGGATTTCATTCTCCCTAAAGGAGATAATGTCAATAATGTCACAGCACATACGCTGACCAGGGGAGCTGATAGGTCACACACCAAGGTGGTCCTTCAAACAATTAGCTTTCCATTGCACCAAAGATTAATTCATTTTTAAATGTATTTTATTTTCAACTCAGGGAACAAAACAAGCATTTTCATAATGATAAAGTACAATAAAAAAAGATGGTGTCCAACCCTCCCTACAGCACATTCCCAGACCAACCAGAACCTTAGATTTGAGAAAAAGAAGAAAAAAAAGCCTGTGGAGCTCTGATTCTCAAGAGCTATGTGATGATTATTGAGCAAATAACCACTGCCTGGTTGTGACCTAGTTTGCAGAGATGAAAATTTGGGAAATTTATGGATGTTCACCAAGGGTGAAGGCTCTAACAGAAGGGACTCCACCCTGAACCAGAAAGAGTTGTTGTAATACCAGTTTCCCACATCATATCTAAGGGGCATTGAGTCTAAGAGCCAAGGCCCTGAGAAATTGGATGGCATTCTGCCATTCGTAGGCTGAGGGTCTCTGC
The DNA here is from genome assembly GCF_028583685.1 of Petaurus breviceps papuanus. NCBI lineage: Eukaryota > Metazoa > Chordata > Mammalia > Diprotodontia > Petauridae > Petaurus > Petaurus breviceps. The sequence goes on along the minus strand of NW_027185761.1, from coordinate 3,390,409 downwards.
TCTTTCTAAAAGAGCGCACAGGTACCCCAGTCAAGGACTGCAGTTAAACCTAAAGCTTGAAGTGGTAGAGACTACAGCTGCCCATTGGAGAGGAAGCCCAGATGAATAAACAATCCAGGAAAGACACATTGTCATGTCTAGAACAAGCCCATTTGAGTAACCCATTTAGCACAGACATCAATGAAAGCTTTATGCAGATTCTACTGAGAGAATGGAGTTGTGAGTATATCCTACAGATAAACCTCCCAACCATTGAACTCTAAGTTTGAGCCCACTCTTTTCATGGATTCTGTGTGCTATTTTAAAGACAACACAGCCCAGGCTTCTGAGGGTAGAGAGGATGGAATGTTTCCTAGCTAAGTTCTTACTATTCCTTCTTATTAACTGCCTTTGCTAAGAGCCAATTATTGTGTCTACTGGTGTATTATTCATGGGAATGAAACCAGTGGAACCACAGTTTTGGGAGTGGGTACCCAAACAATATTACCCTTGGCCTTGAGGGTAGGAAGAAAAGACCAAAAAAATCAGTAAAACCAATCTCTGCACATTGAAAAAAATCTGATGCTATATGCAGCATTCCACTTCCATAGATGCCTACTTCTGCAAAAGGATAGGAAGAAAGTATCTTCTCATATCACTTCTTTCGAGCTAAGTTTGAACTTCTTAATTTTGCAATATTCAATTTCAAATTTTTGTGGTTGTTTGAATTTTTTCCCATTTACATTATCCTAGCCTTTATTGTTTTCCTGCCTCTTCCCATTTTACCTTGCACCAATTCATAGAAGTCTTTCCATGTTTCTCTCTAGTCATTATTATTATTATTATTATTTATTCACTTTTTTGGAGGGGGGAAGGCAGGGCAATTGGGTTTAAATGACTTGCCCAAGGTCACAGGGCTAGTAAGTGTTAAGTATCTGTGGCAAGATTTGAACTCAAGTCCTCCTGACTCCAGGGCCAAGTGCTCTATTCACTGTACCACCTAGCCGCCCCCTCTGCTGATTATTTCTTACAACACAATAAACACTCCAATGTATTCATGTGCCACAATTTATTTAGCCATTCCCCAGTCAATGGGGGGTTGGAAGGACTTTGTCAACTCAAGCAATGCTACTTCGTGTATATATGAAGTCTTTCCTTTTGTCAGTCACCTCCCTGAGGTGACCTAGTGCAGGGGGGCACTAGAGCTATATAGAATGTGTTCAAGAGCAGAGATTGTTAAATTTTCAGTGTGAGCATTTATACCTTGGAAATCTACAACAAATCAGGGATTGATTTATTGATTTGTTGATTGTAATGGAGAACATGTTAATAATACAGATTAAGCTTAAAGTGCATCATGCATGCTTTTTTCCCCCAGACAGCCAGTTATTAAACATTTACCATCACAATCCTGAGTATATACTTAGCAGGGGACTCTCTGGGTGCAGGGCAAGCTATGTAGAGCTGGAAGGGAATTTTGAGATCATATAATCACTCATTTTACAGATGGGAAAACTGAGGTTCAGAGACCTAAAATGATTTGCTCAAAGTCATATAGTTCATAAGAAACTGAGGCAAATTCAAACCCAGGTCCTATAATTCAAAATGTTGCTTCCTATATCCCTCAAGAAGTGTCAAAGCTGGTACTGATCCTACTGTTCAATAAATTCTCCAAGATTTGAGAATCAGTCAAAAAGGCGCGGAAATGAGCTCTGTGAGCTGACTACCATAGGCCATGAGGGAGGACCACAGAACCTGTCACAGAATGATTTGTTCTCAGAGTAGGATTCAACAAAGCCAGAAGAGGGTCACATGTGTTGTAGGGACCTGGATTATTTAAAAAAAAACAAACAAACCCTAAAGACGAATCCAACAGAGATGTCTGCAATCAATCAGATGCCAGGGATAAAAGGGTATGATGTAAGTTCTGGGAGTTGGATAATTTTTGATTTATTCCCTCCCCCTCCCAAAAAAAAAATCAGTGGAATACTGAGAACTGTTGGTTGGCTCTTAAAGTCATCCTGTGAAAGAGGCTAAAGATAAAGATTGTTTATAATACAACATTTAGAAATGCAATGGGTTCTCATGATGATATAGCCATATAGTAATAGTGTTATAACTCAGCTGAGTAAGATATTGGACAGATATGGAGTATGGACAAGGGAATATAAATATGACCTCAACCTGCAGCTGGGAAAGGCTAAGATAAACCATCTGCTCAAGATTCTTCCTTTGCCTGGAGAGAAAAGCCACTGCAGCATCAGTGGCCAACTACTATGCTGCCATACCTGGGGCCTGGGGAAGCCCTCAGGATGGGCATGCAGAAATAAGAAGGTGATGTAGATAATGGAGAAAGGAATATTCCCAATTTACAAAGCTCTCTGGGGGTGGCTAAGTGGCACAGTGAATAGAGCACCAGCCCTGGAGTCAGGAGGACCTGAGTTCAAATCCGGCCTCACACACTTAACACAAAAACTAGCCGTGTGACTTTGGGCAAGTCACTTAACCCCAATTGCCCTCCAAAAGGCAAAAAAAAAAAAAATCCTGTATCTTCAGAATAATGTAAAACCAAATTTGGAACAGAGACTGAAGGAAGATGAAAAAAATAGATTAATATGGGGGTTATCTTTTAGAAACACAGACAGACTTATCAATTCTGATTGTATATGTGCATATTCATGTCTGGCTCCCATCAACCAATAGCTGTTCCTTCTTTGCAAAGTGTTTTTCTTTTTTTAATAGTTTTACAGAACAGATAGTCTAATTCTCTGACCCATAGAATTGAATAACATTTTCAATTTAATCCCTTTGAGGATAAGTAAGATATTATCAACCCAAGAACCATTTTAAGTGCTTCCCAAATAAACAAACAAACCAAAAGGCTATAGAGTCACATTTATCCATTCCTGGACCATAGCTTGTCAAGCTCTTAAGTCTAAAGGACAAAGTGACCCCACAATGCAAATTTTTTTCATAAAGTAAGCCCTAATTCTTCAGCTTGAAATTCAAAAGCCTCATAAACAGGTTTTGAATGGAATGGGTGATATGTTCATTAAGCAGGGAAACCAAATGCAGGCATCCATTCATGTCATAGAAGAGTTTGTGTGGAGACACACAGAGGGAATACTTCTCCCTATTTCTATAGCTGTGTGACTCCCACTAAATCCAATACCTTCATTTTAAAGATAAAGATTTTAAAAATTAAATAAAAATATTGTTTAAAAAAATGAGTTAACCTCATGGAGCCTCAGTTTCTTTATCTGTAAAAGGAGGAGGTTGGACTTGGTCTCTTAGGTCCCTTTCAGCTCTAAATCTATGATCCTATCATGTTACTTTTGGGACCAGGATCATGACTGTCCTCCACTTATTATGGCATCGAAGCAGTATCTGCCTCAATAGGAGAGTTCTCCATTAGGCCTTATTTCTTCTGCCCCACCCCCCACCTCCCTTCCCATTTTATACACTAGAGACCCTGAAAGAGCTTTTGAATTACCCTGCCTGGCAAATTTCAGTACCTGAGACAATTCATTTTCATTTAATAATTTTGAAGAGTGCTTCTGCCTCCCAATTATAAGCTGCTAAAAGCTGTGGGGCACAGAGGCATGATTAGCGATTCTAAGCATTTTTAGGCTCCTGTCCCCCAGCCAGGCCTGTTGTACCATCAGTTAAGCCATTTCCAGTTCAGCCCTGAAGGACTTGTGCCCACACTGGGAATTCTGATTCCTGGCAGCCAATAACACTTCGTTCTTTTTTTCTCTTGTTGTTACAGCAAAGTGCTGCTGCCTCTAGGGCCCTCACTCATGATTACTGCCCTGCATCCTCATATTAATTCACCACAGCTTTCAGTTGATTGGGTATCTCTATGAGTGCCTCAAGGGCAGTACTCAGCTTCTGCTGGACCAACAGCTGACTGTGGTTAAAACTTTCAGGATTGGGAAGTTGGAGGCAGGCACTAAAGGGAGGGGAGGGGGGTGAAGAGGTTACCAATGGCAACACTTCATCGAAGATGACAGATCTAGTCTAGAGGTTCTGGTTTAACCTCTGTGAGTGTGTGTGTGTGTTATATATATGTAAATATATTTGAATATAATTGGTTTCCTCTGCAATATTTTGTACTTTATTTTATGTATTTTAAAATGTTATTCAGGGGCAGCTAGGTGGTGCAGTGAATAGAGCTCCAGCCCTGGAGTCAGGAGGACCTGAATTCAAATGTGGTCTCAGACACTTAACACTTACTATATGCATGACCTTGAGCAAGTCACTTAACCCCAATTGCCCTGCCTTCCCCCTCCAAAAAGACAAAAAAAAATGTCATTCAGAGAAAGGGTCTGTAGGCTTCATCAAATTGTCATAAGGGTCCATGACGCACACAAAAAGACCAAAAATCCCTAATCTAGACTGAGCTAGAATTGAAGGACACCTTAGGGACCATCTAGTCCAACCCCCTCATTTGAGAGAAGGAAACTGAGGCTCAAGGATGACAAGCAATTTGCCCAGCATCACACAGATATAAATATCAGAGGTCACATTTAAGCCCAGGCCCACTGACTATGGAGTCAATGTGCTTTCCACTGCATGGTCTGAAGTGTATGCTTTCACAGAATAGAATTAGGTAATAGATCTCTTGCCTTGCTCATCATTCTGGACATCCCACTGTCATAGGAATATAGATGTTTCTGTGGTTTTCTTTCAGTTGATGCCATCCCTCTCCTGGCAGGCTTAGTCTGTTATCTCATTTCTCCACAAACCTGGTGGGAAGAAATTTGGCCCAATGGGCCCCACTTTTTACCCACATTATTTTTGTTTTGATTTTCCCCAGTCCAAATGTTTCTTGGCTCATAGGAATTCCAGAAATGATGATCAAGCTTTGAGCAAAGTACTGCAACTCTCCAACTGCACTGAGTCTGTGACACTGGCTGATTAGAAACCAGCAATCAGCCAAGCCACCACTGGCTGTCTCTGAAGCGAAGACAGGCAGACCATTCCCTAGAGCCGCCTCTCAGTCCACTCACTGAGTGAAAAGGCAGAAAAGGGTTGTTTCCCTGCTTTCCTGGACATGGCATGCCTGTCCAAACAAGTCCAGTCCTGGACAACATTCTGGAGCAAGACTTTGGCTCCCTCCCCCTCCTCTTTCAGCGCCTCCATCCCACATCTGGGTACCTCCATCTGCCCAGTGCCTTTATACTGCTCTTCTGTACATATCAAGCCCCTAGAGATAAGCAGGGTGGCCAAGCAGAAAGAGCTTAAGACTTGGAATTAAATGAGATCTGTGTTTGGCTCCAACCCCCAACACCTGCCAGCTATGAGGTCATGGGCAATGTGAATTGAAGGTCGAAAGAACAAAGATGGCAGCCTTCCCCTATCCCTTCTTGCTGCTGCAGCTATTACCACTACCTCCTAGTGCAGGAAGTAAATAAGGTCTGTAAGTGGAGGTAGGCCTTGAAATAAGAGTAGCTCACCATTTTATAGTTTTACAAAGCTGTTTCTTCACAACAATGCAGTAAGGTAGGCAGTTAAGTGTTATCATCCCCATCTCTATAGATAAGGAAAATCAGAACAATAAAAGTGACTTGTCCAAAAGGGAAGGGGCAGCCTGGAGTAGTGAAAAATACTGGACTTGAAAAGCAGGAAGAACTGAATCCAAAACCCACCTCTGACACTGTGTGTCTGTGAGGACCTCTCTAAGACTCAGTTTCCTCATCTGACCAATGGGTAAAATAATATCTGTGGTACCTACCTTGAAAGGCAATCTAGGGGTGGCCAGGTAGCACAGCAAGTAAGAGCACCAGCCCCAGAGTCGGGATGACCTGGGATCGAATCCAGGCTCAGACACTTAGCACCCACCCAGAAACACCTGGCCGTGTAACCTTGAGCAAGTTACTTAACCCCAATTGCTTTAAAAAAAAAAAAAAGGCAATATATCTGAGTGATTGAGGAGCCAGCATTGAAGCCAGGAGAATTTGGGTTACAGTATTGACTGTGTGACCCTGGGCAAGCCACTTTAGTTTTCAATGTGTTAGTCAATTATCTAAGACTGTAGGTTTCATAACGGTAATTGCTCTGCTTTGGTAGAGAAAGTTTTTCATTGGGAGCTCCCAATTTGGATAAAATGACAGGTCTAGAAAAGGGAGGGAGGAAGGAGAGGGGAAGAATGTATCAACCTCATAGGGTTTTCCTGAAGCTCAAAGGAGATACAGCATGTAAAATATCCTACAAACCATAAAATACTATTCATACATCAGTTGGTGTGCTGGGTTTGAATTCCAGCTTTGATACTTAATTAGCTGTATGTCCTTAAGTTATTTTCATTCTCAGAACCTTGGTTTCCTCCTCTCTGTAAAAGGAGGGCCAGGTTGGCTTAGGCAAAGTCAAATCTAGGAATTTTTATACCCTGAGCAAGTGACAGGAAGTTTGCCCCAATAGGTAAATAAAGAGAGAGGAAGAGACCCAGGGATACAAACATGAGATCATTTCACATGAAGATCAGGGGAGTACAGGGTGAGGGAATAGCTCTTCCCTTCCCAGCATTTGGAATACCCTTGCTAACTCAGTGCTAAACTCTCATTTCTACATTGCTGGAGGACTGACTATTAGTGCTGGCAGTGCCCTCCAAATCTGGCACCAAATTTAGGTTAAAAGCCTCAGTTGTCCCACCCTAGTTATGGCTTTGTGAATAAATGATGTCCTAGGCTTTTGCAGATCATATAATGCAGTGAGTTAGTGGCAGAAGTGGGATTCATACTCTGACCTCCCATTCTAAAACCATGTGATACAGAGAATGACCCTTGGTATGGCAGAAAGAGTACAATATTTGGAGTCAGAGGACCTGGGTTCAAGTTCTGATTCAACTATTTACTACCTATGTGACCTTGGACAAGTCCCTTAACTTCTTTGGACTTCAATTTCCTGAGGCGACTGGCCTCTAAGGTCTCTTTCAACTCTAAATCTATGATCTTCTACCACTCTGGAGTAGAAAAGGGGCAGAAACATCATGTAGTAATTGGAGAAGTGAGCAACTTGGGTGGTGGTTGCAATTAAAGGCTTCTTCATTCAATAAAAAAAGCATAGCGTTTAGCACTAGAAAATATCTTATAGATGTTCTAGTCCCAAACCCTCATTTTATAGGTAAGGAAACTGAGGCCCAGAGAGATTTAAGAATTTGCTCTTCATCACAGAGTTGCAGTACCTTTTAAACCCAGGTCCTCTGTCTCCAAATCTCCTTTCTATACTAGATCTGATTGTCCTAGCCCAGTCTATGAAATTAGGAAAGGTGAAAGAATCAGATGCTGAGGCCTTTCTCTAGCATCATCTCCCTCAAGAGGACAAAATAAACCATCACAGCAAGCAACCATTTCCCAATGAAATTGCAAGAAAAGTCCTTCTAGACTCCTAAGGGAGCTTTGGATCATTCCACCTGTGGAAATAAGCCAGATTGTACTGTGGATGATCTTTAACCTGCCTCTGCCTAATATTCCCCCTTCATCAAATGTAGGAGACCACCCCCCAGCAAAGTAAAAACCAAGAAGAAAGTATCTCTCAGACATGTTGTCAGCTGGTTGTTGCCTGGTGCTCAGAGCTAAGGTAATGGGAACTACACAAATATGCTTTCTTCCAAAAACAAATCAAATAGCCTCTGGGTCTTCTTTCCTGTCAGAAAGCCCAGGAAAAAAAGCCAGATGCTAGAAGCTATTTTTTCTTTGAGCCAAGGAGGGAGGGGTTGTGAGGCAGGATGACTTTGTTTTCCTGTGTGCCCTGGGATCTCTGCCTGGCTCCATCACAGAGGATGTGTCCATAGGCATCGGCTCCTCACTTCTAGAGGGAAAGTAGCTGCAGCTGCTGAAGGATCCCACTGCACCCTAAATGATGGGTGTATTAAATCAGGCCTTTCAGGGCAAGGAAAGGGGAATCCAGGAGGAGCAATTCCAAGCTGGAAGGGAACTTAGTCCAGTCCTGTCACTTTATAGATGAGGAAGCCAAGGGCCAGTGAGGTCAAGTGACTTGCCCAAAGTCACACAGGTTGTAGAGAACAGAGCCAGAATTAGATCCCAGGTCCTCCGACACCAAATACAGTGTTCTTTCTAAACTATAACTGCCTCTATATAAAACATCTATGGAACAGCTATCTAGCAAGTCTTTTCCACAGAATCACAGTGGCTTTGGAATCAACCTTTTCAAGGCAGGAACAAGTAACACTTTTTTTTTTTAATCCGACAAACATGTATTAATTACCCCTTTGCCTAGTCAGCCAAGAACTAAGCTGTCATTCTGTTTATTAATACTATCTAAAATGGTCCTGGAAAAGAAATCTATTTGTGGGCCACTTGTCGTAAGAAGATAAGGCCAAGATCTGTTGAAGCAAGATCAAGAGACTTCTTAAACACAGGAGAATCTGACAGAAAAACTGACCATAATCCCATGTTCTTTCTTTTTTTGTATTTTTAAACATTTTAAAAATTTATTTATATACTTTTAGTTTGCAACATTCAGTTCCATACTCCGAGTTCCAAATTTTCCCCATATTCTTTCTTAACAAATACTTTATTTTCCTTTTTGATTTTAAGCAGACCTAGATTGCTTGTCCTATTGTAAGATCCCTATGGGCTGCAGTTACATAGGATAAGGTTTGCCTACTAGCCTAGAGACCCTAAATAAGCAATTGCAAGGAATTACTCCCTCTTTGTAGCCCCACACACATCGGAGGTTTATCGGCCTATGTTTTTTTTTGAGTATTCTTTAGCCCACCTGGGACAAACAGAAGAAGTCTTCGAAGATACAACTCTTCCTCCAAGAAAGATATCTTGGTAGCCCTCTCTAGGGTGGGGGAGGAGGGAAGAAAAAAGGAAATTGAAATGATCATTTTGTTGTATATTTGAAAGGAATAGCAAGTTGTACATAGATTTGCAGTTTTACATACAATCATCTTTTTCAGTGTGCTATGCTATGAAATGCTTATTTCATTCCATAAATTAAAAATATATTTTTAAAAAGTCTAATGCTTAGTCTTTAAGATTCTCTTCACTTCCCACCTAGTTGCACTGTTTTGGATTTCTCCATCCTGTCCCTGGAAACCTCATCATCCAGCAAGTGCATCAGCCTTAGTATTCACATGTCATCAGTACCCCTTAAGGGCCTTGGGCTCCTCTGTTTGGAGGACTGAGGAGAAAGTTTCTCCCAGAACCTCCCTTAAAGAGAGTACCCAAATCAACTATCTTTTCGTTTCCCACTGTGTTGTTTTCTTTTGGACTTCTCCATCATGCCCCACCCCTAGCACTGGGTACCTTTGCCCCCCATCCCCTTTCAGCTTCCTTTTGTGTGTTGTCTTCCTCCATAAGATTATAAACTCCTTGAGGGTAGGGATGAGCTTTTTCATATTTGTATCCCCAGGGTTTAGCACAGCACCTACCACATAATAGGTGCTCGATAAATGCTTATTGACTGACAAGATCCTCCTACTTCCTCTGGGACATAAGACTGTTAACAACACAAACAGAAACTATCATTCAATGAGCTTAAGAGTTTCACTCTCATTAGCATATTAATTTTCCTATTATCTCTATAAGGTTACATGGGATAGAAGATAGAGACCTGACCTCAGAATCAGGAAAAACGCCTCTAATACACACTGGTTCTCTATGCCCTAAATTCACTCTTCCAACCCTATTCAGAGGCAAATTGGGTCTCCAAAGAGTGGTTCACTACTCTTATCCTCAGAATTTTAGGAATAACCCTCAGGGGTTGTGGTTTCTAATATAATTACTTACAAGCTCCCACTCAATATGTTCTCCCCCATTATCAATCAGCCAGTTGGCATTAATTAGTTTTTACAAAGGGATATTATAATAGGAAGGTATAACCAAAACAATAGTTATAAAACATCCCTCAAAAAAGGGTTGATGGATACTGTTGCATATATGCACATTCCCTGGGGAGGGTGGACTCACATGTGAAGTACCAAGCATAAGCCACAGATGAAGGAAACACGTGGGGCCATGAGTGCCTTGGAACTCTTTACTCTAGGAGTTCTTTTCCTGATTCACATAGGGTCCCCTAAATTTGCTTCTGTGTGTGGCCTCAGTGATGAACTGCTGCCTTGATTAGCTGGGCTAACTGCTCACGGGACAGGGCTATTTCTCCCAATTCTAATGATGTCTACTACCAACTGAGGTTACTGGGGTGATGCCTGATGGCTTTTCTAGAACTTACAAGATCAAAATTTGGTCAGTTACATAGACAGCTAAGTGGAGTAATGGGTAGAAGGCTGAATCTGGAGTCAGGAAAACCTGTGTTAAAGTCCATTTTTATTATGTGACCCTGGGCAAGTCATTTAATGTCTGTGGGCCTCATTTTCATCATCTATGAAATGGAGATTAGAACAGTAGCTACTTCATAGAGCTATTGTGAGGACTAAATGAGATAGTATTTATTATTTATTATAATCGTTTATTTTATTAGAATTTATTATTATTATTATTATTCTATATCTGAATATTGATTCACTTAAAATTGGGCAAGCACACACAAATAGGCCCTCTTCACTAAGGGACACATGGTTGCTGGTGAGTTGTAAGGGGTGAGGGGTGAAGGAGGGACAGCTAACTGTCCCTGACCCCACCAGTAACTCACAGCAGTTTTCCTCATATGAAAGGCATCAGGGAAAAAGGAAAGTATAAAGAGGGCTAAGGTGGGGGCACATGGATACTTCTATATGCAGAGTTCTGACTCCTTGGCCAATCAGAAGATTCTTCACCACTACAAACCTCTGAGTCATTGTGGTTGTTAGGAAGCAGAGGATACCTGTGCCTGTTCTCTAGTAGAGTGGGGGTCTTTCGTAATGCATGTCTAGAAGCAAGCCTACTCCATCCAAGCTTTCATGTGCTTTCCTGGAATGCCAACTGCATGTGTACCAAGGGATGGGGCCCAAGGAGGTGCTGCATATAAAATGTACAATATTGTTTGAATTTGAACTCCACAGAGTTGTAAGGAATTCAATAATACACACTTTGTTACTAAAATTCCTTGGTGTGAGAGCAAAACCAGATTTCCAAATCAAATACTAAGGCTTCTTGAGTGGAAGAGTCAAAGTCAACGCTTATATGAGTAAACTATAAGGTGAACATGAGCTATTGAGCTAAGCTATTCTATTGACATTTTTAGTATTTATGGCTAAACCCTCTGACTTTAAGTATAAATCGCTATACTCTGAAAATATATTTTATTTTTAAATCTGATTTTAAGTCTGTTTTTTAAATCTGTTTTATATAGCCATAGGAGGTAGACAAAATAGTGAATTCAGGCTAGGTTCAAAGACAGGCTACTGCTTATTTTTTCTTTGTTAGTCTTTTGGCAGCCAAGACTTCGATGCTATTTAAAAACAATGATAATGATAAATCATGGATCTTCTTTCCTCATTACGTCCTGAGCCTCAGTTTCCTCATTTATAAATGAGATAAAACCCATGTTACCTACCTCATGAGGTTATGATGAAAATCAGTCCATTCTAATCCAACAAACATTTATTACAAGCCTACTGTGTGTGATGCACCGTGCTGGGCATTGGGGAGACTAGGACACACTGCAATATAGTCCCTGACCTTAAACAGCTTATATAATGGAGGAGGGGAGAAGAATTGGGGAGGGAAATAGCCTCAGTTCCTAGCACGGGGTTATGCACAAAGTAGGGACTTAATAAATGCTTTTTGTATTGAATAGAGTTGAATTAGATTGAGTTAAAGTGAAGTCAATTGACATAGATAGGCTTCACAGATATGTACCAGGAGGGAGAGAACTGTAACAATAAAATGACCTTATAAACTAGACTAGATAGATAAAAGTAGGTCACATCTTTTTCATCCTCTTTTCAATGAAGGTAACAAAATGTCCTTGACCTAAGCCCACCCAGTGAATTACAATTGAATGGACAGCTAGGAGTGGTAGAAGGATGGGCAGATAATTGGGGAAAAAAGTTATTTTGGGGATAAAAATCACACCTTGGCTAGAAAAATTCAAATAAGGTTAAAAGTGTTCTGAGTTCTCATGAAGTGAGATTTTTCTCACTAAAAGTACAGTTCAGGAAAACTAAATCTTATGGGCGGAGGCTGGCAGGGAGAGTTTTCTGTTTTGGACTCTTCTGAGGGGCAAAAGGGAATGGTTACTGGGACAGAGCTGTATTCCAGCCAAAGAACTACTCATTGCCCTTTTTTATGCGCAATACAAGGAAGTTTGCTTCTTTTTTTCTTTTTCTTTTTTGTTAATCATCTCTGATATTAACTAGTCTTCCTGCCTCCAGTCTCTCCACTCGCTCCTTCACATAACTGCCAGAATGATCTTCCTAATGCACAGGTTTGCTTCTTAATGCACTCTGTTGCTCAGAGAGCTTCTTCAGTTCCCTCGAGTCTATAAGAGAAAATAGCCTGACACTTAAGATTCTCAACAGTCTGACTCTAACCCATCAATCCAGCTTATATGTAACTCTACTCTCCAGCATGCACTCTATATTGCAGTCAATCTAGAACATTATTTCTTCTCCCAATCTCATCCCACACTCACCCGTCTTCTGTGCTTTCTCACGGGGCATCTTCCATGCCCCAGACAGACTTTTTCTCCATGTTTACCTGCCAGAATCCTCTTCTTTCAAGTACAGTATTGGCCAACATTCTTCAGGCTCTTGCTTATCATTAGAGTGCTTGTCCCTACCCACTGCAGCTATTGATGCCTCCCCAGTATTTCTGGTCTGATAGCAAAAATATTTCATCATAGTTTAAACTGATGCTTGCAAACTAAGCACTTCCTCTACATGAGGCAAATCCTCTTTACCCAAGACCTATCCTTGACAGCCTTGGCCTTACAAACTTTTGTCCAGGGAGCAGGAATCTTGAGATTTCTCATTCCCAAGAGAGGACTCAGTCAATAACAATGATTCAAATATGGTGATTACAAAATTTGTTACATTTCTCGACTTTACTCCCCTCCCCATGCTCTACTATACAGGGACATGCATGACCTTCCTGCACTTCTTCATAGATGACACTCCATTTCCCTTTCCATGCTTTGTCAGTGATTATCTCACATGCCTGGGATGTTCTACTGATTCATCTCAGCCTTCTGGTTTCCCTGAGTTTCTTCAAGACTCAGCTTAAGTCCCAACTTCTGCTTCCCACCTCCCTACTCCCACCCTCTAGTGCCTTTCCTCGAAGATGACCTTGAACTTACCCTATATCTACCTCATGTAATTATTTGTATGTAATCTTGTATAATTATTTGTATGTTATCGTCCTAATTAGATTGTGAGCTCCTTGAGGGCAGGGATTGTTCTTCCTTTATTTGTATCACCAATGTTAAAATGACATCAGGGAAATGATGATATGACATGATGACATAGTAGTCCGAGCTGCCTGAATGGGGACCCAGTCAGTTGGGTAATTCAGTTCATCCTCTCCCTCTCCCTCTCTCTCCCTCTTATTCTCCTCTCCAAAGGAAAGGTCAGAAGCTACCCAGTTAACTTAGGGCTAACTGGCTAGATTTCTTTTTTCCTTCCTTCCTTCCTTCCTTCTTTCTTCCTTCCTTCCTTCCTTCCTTCCTTCCTTCCTTCCTTCCTTCCTTCTTCCTTCCTTCCTTCTTTCTTTCCTTCTTTCCTTCCTTCCTTCCTTCCTTCCTTCCTTCTTTCCTTCCTTTCTTTCTCTTTGTTTCTTTTTCTTTCCTTCCTTCCTTCTTCCCTCCCTTCCTCCCTCCTTTCTTTCTTCCCTCCCTCCATTCCTCCCTCCCTCTCTGTTCCTTTCTTTCTTTCTTTTTTTCCCTAGATTAGACCCCAATAGGTCTCTGCCCAAGCTCCACTTAATGGCTGTATTTTGGGCCCTCCTGGCTTACAGTGAATGTCATTGGTAACTGTTCCTCTTTGGAACAGCAACCATGAGGGTCTTCCCCTCCCAGATTGATTTTTTTTTCTCTAATTAAAGGGGCCATCCCTTGACCCACTTCTTAAAGAGGCCTATTCACTGAATGAGCACTCTAAGTGAGTACCTGAAAAGGCCTAAAAGGGCCAGGGTCTCCCATTGCATCCTGGGTCATCTCCAGTCATCCTGATGAATATCAGGGTACTGGAACTAGATGGTTCTAGAGGAGAAAGTGAGGCTGGTGACCTTGTACAGCCCTCCCTCACTCAAATCAAAGTCAACTGCAAGTCATCTCATCATTTCCCTGATTTCATTGTCCTCTTCAAAAAGGAAAGACAAACACAACACAACCAAGTGTTAAAATACTCTGTATGTAGAATACACATTATTATTAAATTATTATTATTATTAAACATTTATTGACTGACTAAATTTCTCCTTCAGACACCCAGAAAAGGAATTCCCCAATTAAGTGAGCATTCCTTATTAGTTCAGGAGCTGACAAAGCTCTCCAGATTTTCCCAAATTTCTCTCTTAAATCCCAAAGAAGTTATTTGGAGCAATTGGGTAGGATTATCCAAGTCAACCTAGGCTGTTACTAGCTAAGCCTAGGGCAAAAGGATAAACAAGGAAGGGATATGTCCTGGATGAAAAATACCTTGGAGAGTTACTGAAATGACTTTGGTAGGGTCCGTGATACAAAATTTTTACAAGTGAAATGATAGTAAAATGGAGACCTATTATTTTTATGGAAGCCTAGAATTTTAGAGCTGAATCACCAAACTTCTGAGTTTGGAGAGGACCTCAGCAGTCATCTAGTCCAATCCATAACCTATACGTGATTTCCTCTAGAATATAGCCAACAATCAGCCATATGGTCTTTGCTTTAAGATTTCTGTTGAAGGGGAAACCACCACATTTGGCTAGCTTTAAATGTTAGAAAGCTCATTCTTACAACCAGCCAAAATTTGCTTACTTGAACCCATTGTTTCTAATTCTTCCCTCTGGAGTTAAGCAGAATTCTTGTTCACCACAGGCATGGAAGTATTTGAAGACAGCTACCATGTCCTCCCAGGGTCATTTCTTCTCTAGATCTTAAGAGTTAGCAAGTTTTTTCTTATATTAAAAAAATGGAAATCTTTCTCTCTGCGACATTCATCTACCTGCTGCTGTTTCTATCCCTTTTTTCTGGGTTCAAGCACAACAAATCTAATGACTCTTCTGGTGTCAGTCTTTCAAAACCTTGAAGACAGATATGCCTCACTCCCTAAGTCTTCTCTTCTCCAAATTAAACATCCATAATTCTCTCAACTGATCCTCATATGTTACAAAACTGGACCTCTTCACCATTCTGCTTGCCCTCCTTTGAATGCTCTCCAGTTATTGAAATCCATTCTAAAAAGGAAGGGCCTTTAGAGATTATCTTGTCTGGATGTCATCAGTCTGAATTCCACTGGCTTGGAATTTAAATACACATGTGCAGCTCATTTAGCTAAAATACATTTGCCCAAACCTGTGGGCTGAAAAATCTCATAAATAGGCAAATGTGTTAATAATAAATTAGCATCTGGTCTTTCTATTAACTTAATGAATGAAGTTAAATAATAAACATACAAAGATATTGATGAGTCAGCATAAAATCTGTGGCATCAATCTGTGTATAAAATATAATGTTCTTCCAAAAGTTATTTTAAGAAAATAGCCGATGTTGATATAGCCTAAGGTTTACAAAGCTCTTTACAAGAATATGCATTATCTCAGCTACTCAGATCCTCATGCTACTCCTAAGAGGAAAGTGATGGAAAAAAATTTAATCACATTTTACAGGTGGAAATACTGAGGCTCAGGAAAAGTGAAGTGACTTGCTGGTGATACAGTAAGTGGCAGAGCCCAGTTCAAATGCAGGACGTGTCTTCTAGTCCACCATTCTTTACACAATGTATGTGTATATGTATGGTGATACACCCCTCTGGATCACGTTAGAGTGAATTCTATTGAATAATTAAGAATAACATTATAGACTTATAAGGATTAGGGTGAAATTGAATCCCAGAATGAAAAACAGTAAGTACCAACCATAAGAGGTAAAAAAGTTGAAGCTGCAAAAATGTTTTCCTGACCCGAAGAGCCCGATGTTCTTTTCTCAGACCTTGTATTCATTCATTTCATCAGAATTAAAAGTTTCTCATTTCTTCTCATTCACTGAAGTTCCTTTTAAGGGTGTCCAGCTCTATATTTTGAACATTTTAAGATAATCCATGATGTTCTTTAATGATGTAACACTATTTCTTTCCCAAGAATTATCAACAAAGAAATTTGATTCAGCTGTTTTGACTTTCTTACCAGCTCAGAGATAAGTTATCCATCCAAATGTTTTCCATCAGCCTAAGAAATGACCCAGGGACGTATCTGTAGCTATTTGTATGCGACAAATGAGCAAATTCCATACTTTAAATGAGCAAGACACACTTTAGATTCCATGTTAACAATCTGGGAAGTACAGACTTCTCAGTTCACACTACTTTGACTCTGCCAAAATGAAGTAAATTTGAATCAACTGTAAGAAACCATTGAAGTCATCTGAATGAGAGCTTCCTAGTCTACCTACAAACACTATCATCTCTTATGATATAATAATAAAAAATAAGATATCTTTTATAGTTTCTTAGTGCCTTATAAGTGAACTATTTGATATTAAATTATGATAAATATATATGTATATATTTATATATGTGAACATATATCTATATATGCATGTCTATCTCTACATATATAGTGCACACATATCCCAATGTGTCTACTTTTACTTGGCAGACAAAAGGCATGATTAGGTCAATGCAAAGGTATTTAATAAAATAGTATAGAAGGAAAAGTAGCCATAAAACACTTGCCCCATAAACTTGGGGGCATTTCCCCAATGAATTTTCTTTCCCACAGATGTGCATACCATCTATAGGGATAATGAACACACCTAGAGAACATGCATAGAAGATACATGTGAGGAACTCATTACAGCCAGGGCATATGAGTAGAGAGACATGCATATAAGAAACATATGGCCAGTGCAAAGGTATGGAAGGGTATCTCATGGCTCTTTGTTCATCTCATTGTTCTTGTCTAATAGTTCCATCCATTGCACTGCTGTGGCTGGGCCTGCTCCCTACTGGTCTTGCATACTATAAAGTCTTTGCAGGCAGTATTGAACTGATCTTGTGGTCACTGCTGGACATTGTTCTGCTAAATTTGGGGTCACTTACAGGCATAATTCTACTGGGAATGAATTTATGGAGCTTCTTTCTACTTCATGTATTTGCATGGTCAAAGAATTCATTACCAAGTGGCCAGCTTACCAACCATGACTCACTACATACTTAACTAAGTTGGTCCTCAGAAGACAGACATATTCTGTTGCTAGCTTGATAAAAGCTGACAAAAGTTACACTCTACACTAGTATAGCCTAGGATAAGCTAGAGTCATCTTCACACCATAATGAGGTATCATAGCAGGACTTTGTGAAGGAAAGCTGTTGTGTAAATATATATATACACACTATATGTGTGTGTATCAGTAGGATTTATTCTGTTAGATAATGAAAGGCCTACCTCACCTGGCTATTCCTGATTTCTATTCTAAGTTAATAACTTTTACAATAAAATTCCTGAGGGAAGAACTAGTGTAGCAAATAATCCATTTATATGAGATTTGAATTATTTTTTTCCTCTGTAAAAGAAACTTTTTGTCCACTGACCCAGTAAATTCTTCCAAAGTGTCTATATTTATTGCTGTTCAGTTGTTTCAGTCATGTCCAAACCTCTGTGATCTCAATTGGGGTTTCCAGCAAAGATGCTGAAAAGGTTTGCCATTTTCTTCTCCAGTTAATTTTATAGATGAGGAACTGAGGCAAACAAGGTTAAGTGACTTGCCCTGGGTCACACAGCTATTAAGTGTCTGAGACTGGGTCTGAACTCAGGTCTTCCTCCAGGCCTGGTGCTCTATCTACTGTGCTAGTTGTTCTATATATCCCTAGTGAATAAAGTGCTGGACTTGGAGACAAGAAGACCTGATTTTCAAATTCTGCCTCAGGTACTTACCATCCCTGGGCAAATAAATCACTTAGCCTTTCTCACCCTCAGTGTCTTCATCCATAAAATAGGGATAATAACACTTATCTCCCGGGATTATTGTAAGGACCAAATGAAATAACTTATGTAAAGTGCTTTGCAGACCTTAATGCATTATATAAATACGAATTATTGTGATTGCTATTATTATTGGTGGCGTTGTTATTGCTTTAGTTCTCAACTTATATTTAATGATGTTCAGGTAAAAATGTTCCCAGGACAAGTCTCTATCATTATTCATTTATCTTCAATGTATAGCAGATTATTGTACAAGTGAATGAAATGACTGCTTTTTGTAATTATTGTTATGATGATAAAGATGATCTCAATTTTCTCATCTCTTCTGATGAAATTCAGATAGAAGAAAATAGTCGAGACAAATCATTTCCTTACTATCATTCTTTCGTGTTTAATGTTCTGTGACTATATTGCATGAGTATAAAATGACTGCTTTTTGTATTTGAATAGAAGTTATTGTATTCTGGAAACACAATGAAAACATCTCTGGTCTCTTTCCAGTAGCAGACAGCATAACGGAGATGATACTTCATTTTATTCTCATATAGTTTTTATTTTTTCTAGTAGGCTCCTATATTGTAAAAGTTTTTCATTACATATAATTTAGAGATTCTGAATAGTTCTATGATGGCATCGATTAAAGCCTTTTGATATTTTTATGATGTGTCTAAGTGATCGTAGGCAACAATTTTGTCTGTGATAACAGGATTTGGTTACAGTACAGTTTATCTATAGAATTCTCAAGGATATTTCATAATCTACATTTGTAATATGGAAATTTGTCAGCTATTACTGTCTGCTGTATAATCTTGGCCACCTGATCATGTCTTTCTTAGTACAGAGTAAGTGCTAAATTTTTCCAACCCGCAGTTATGATTCGTTGCCCAAATTCTATTGTTTCTTTGTATAAAGTGCATTACTCAGTAAGTCTGGCTTCCTTCAGGATAACCTTTCTGTAATTTCCGGATGCAATGACTAGGTCCTGGGTTGCTGTCACAAGTTGTTCTCTTTCCATAAACAAATCTACACAACTCAGTCAATTGTTCAACGCTCTTTTTTCAATATTTTGTTGGTTGAGCTTATGTGGCTGTTGCCCATGGAAGGCCCTTTAATTCCATTCTAGGATCTAAGCCATTTTGTCAGCTCTATGCAGAGAAAGGTAAATCACTTTTACTTATATCCAATGAACACAGCATCCCATACTTGTTGTCAAACTTTTTTGTTGCTCTGGATAGTGGTATCCCTTTGTTTCAGAATATTTCTATAGACTTGTAACTTTATCATATGTTCTAAAAATACTTCAGAGACAGCTAGGTGGCATGGTCAATAGAGCATTGGACCTGGAGTAAGGAAGAACCGAGTTCAAAGCTGGTTTCAGATACTTACAAGTTGTGTGACTTAAGTCACTTAAACTTTGCCTCAGTTTCCTCATCTATAAAATGGGATACCCAGGGTTGTTGTGAGGATAAATAAGTTAATATTTGTAAAGTGCTTTGAAAATCTTAAAGCACTACATAAATGCTATTATTGTTATTATTATCCAATAATTTTCTCTCCATTTTTGATGAGGAAGAGTTTATTTTTCTATAGTAACCTTGGGGTAATAAGGTCTACATTTCATTAATATCTTATGGGTGGAGGGGTTGGATATGTTCTAGTTACACTATCATCTATTTTACATCTCAAAAAGAATATGTTAAAACTGATATCTATAATGTTAATGGGAGTTGAAGATCTTCCCTGCCCATTAATAGGCCTCACATGGAGCCCAATAAGAGAAGCTTGGTTTGTTTTTCAGGAAGGCCCACACCTTTTGTTGCTTTGTAATTAGGCAGTGGGTCATGAGGGTTGTGATGCCCTCTGACTGTAAAGAAGTGTGTGTGTGTGTGTGTGTGTGTGTGTGTGTGTGTGCGCGCACGCGCACACACACTCTGAGGTTAGCATTTTGCTTTGGAGCTCTCTCATGGGAAGAGTGTTCATGTGATTTAGCCAGATGAAACTCTGGGTAGCCCTTAAGGAACATCTCCCACTCCTCCACCCCCCGCCCTCTGCCATGGCTTTGAAAACCCAGAGGTTGGTGCTTCTCTCTCTGGTAACTATGTATTATGGAATGGTCAGACATTTGGCTCTTTCTCTTGATCTGTGATGTGTGTATTATTCGGTTAGAGGGTTAGAAGCCCTGTCTGCTGGTCTTTATGCTATTATTTCTGCTTATGATTTCTGTTTGTATTTTCTCTGAAGTTCAGGGTGCTAACTTTTTACCCTGAACTAAGTAAAGGATATATTTGTTTGATTAAAGTAAGATTGTTGACCCCTTTTGAGTCGCTTTCCTTTAGTAAAGCAGACTGAAGAACGTGTACGAGCAGCCCTCCTGTGTGCTGGTGTTATTGCCCTTACAGCCCCACAGTAGGTACAAGTAACATTGCTGTTACATTATCGCATAGGTTTTTAAACAACTCTGCTTTGGCATTTATTGGTTGACCAATTGAATTCATATATGTTCAAAAAGGGCTTTTTTGAAATCCCTATCTGGTGTCACATAGGTGTTTGTCATATTAAATGTTGTCTTCCCATCCAGCTTTGGTTCTGCAATGGCAGCAAACCTATTCCACCACAGGCTTTTTTTCCTTGGTAGCTCTGGGCTCTTTGTATCTCAGAAAAGCAACCAAGGTATTTTATAAGTGTTACCTTTGTCCATTGTTTCAATTTGATCTCCATATTCATACTCAGAGCCTTCAGGCTCTATCTTTCCTTGGCATATTTTATCAAGCTTAAATGATATTTTGACATTATTGCAAAAAAGTCCACAAAATGAAGGAGCTGCTTGTTGTGTTTTCCTGTTAAGCTATATATCTTGATGTCAGTCATGTGCATGTCAATAAGATGTCTTGGCTCAAATCCTTCTTTTTATTTGGAAGACACACAGTTCTATTTAAGAGAAATGGAAATGGATTTCATGCTGGTCAGAATAATAATAGGCTTAAACTATCTCCCTGAAAAAAAGACACATTTTATATCAACTGTTCTTAGTGTTATTGTGTTGGTGTTAAGGTGGTGTGTTTTAAATAAGAGAACAGTTTTCCATGTGGATATCATATACTTGTGTTCTTACTCTACTTGTTTCTATATGTTTTAGTACATGAATAAATCATGAGTGCAGAACTGAGTCAAAAAGCCTTCCTGATAATCAGTCCTAGAGGATTATTAGAATGTTTTCTGACTGCTTGTTCAATAATTATAGAATTGATACTAAGTGACTTTTTATACCCGTAGGACTTTTTTGACAACACCCTCTTAGCCTCTTAATTTATAATTATATTATGTATTTACAGTTGTTGTTTTTAATTTAAATAAGCTTTGAATTGAATAATACAATCTTGCAAGATCCAATCAGCCATGGAGCTTACATTTCATCAGTACCCTTTGCCCCTCTGATTGAGAGTTGGAGCCATGAACTCTTCAACTTCCATTTAAGGAGAGGAACCAGGAGAGACAGCTCCTCATTTCCTACAGGGACACATTGATTTGGCACTTTTTTATTTCTCCACCAATTCCCCTCCCTCAGACTTTCCTCCTTCCATTTTCAGCTTTCTTTTGTGTGTTATCCTTACTCGTTAGATTTTGAGATTCTTGAGGTATGTGTATCCACAGTTCTTAACATAGTGCCTGGCACACTTAACAACTGGATTTTTAAGATAGAGTATATAAACACATAATTGTACTATATTCAGAGAGGTCACTGGCATTCTCATTTGTCGATAATAGATAAGTGGTATCTTCTGTTAAGAAAGGTGGGATTAGATATTGAAAGGAGGCTAGAAAAGTGTTCTGGCAATAATTCATGCATCACTGTTACGCATTTGCACCAATTCATATGTATCTTATTCCATCTCACAATTTTCCAATTTTACTGAAAAGTTAGAGTTTCAGTCACCTCCCTTGATATAATTATTCTAGTATTCTTTATATTAACAGATGTTTCTCCTTTGATCCAATTTGTGTTTTCATTGAAATGAGCTTCTCAAAACCAGAAATTTCTCCTTCTTTGAGAATGCCCTTTCTCCTATGATTCTTCACAGGTTTCTATGATAAAGTTTTTTTTTTATTGATGATGAATTGCTTATTTTGCTCTTTGCAATTCTTTGACTCCATTTATCACCTTAATCTTTTGACTTTTGCTTAAGTTGCTGCTTAAGGGAACCTGGAATTTTGGACATACATCCTCCCCATTGTTAATATAATCTTGTTCTTCTCACTTTGTATTTATCAAATGATATCCTCAGTAGTAAATGACTACAATAACTTCGTGTTTTATAAATATAGCAATGATTAGAAGGAAAGCAGAAAATTGGGGGGGTAGGATTTTATAGCCAGTTTTTTTGGACAAAGGCCTCATGTCTCAAATATATAAATAATTGAGTCAAATTTACAAGAATTGAAGTCATTACCCAATTGATAAATGGCCAAAGGTTATGAAAGGTAGTTTTTGGAAGAACAAATCAAAGATAGAAAGATAAATAGATAAACCATGAAAAAATGCTCAATCATTATTGATTAGAGAAATGCAAATTAAAATAGCTCTGAGACCATCTCATTTCTATCAAATTGACTAAAACAATAGAATAGGAACATAAGAAATGCTAGAGGGGATGTGAAAAAATTGGGACACCAGTACACTGACAGAATTGTTGATTGATGTAACCATTTTGTAGAGCAATCTGGAATTATGCTTAAAGAGGTGTAAAGCTGTGTATACCCCTTGACCCAGCAATAGCCCTATTAGGTCAATTTCCCAAAGTGATCAGGGAAAAAGGAAAAGAACCTATATGTTCTAAAATATTTATAGCAGCAATTTTTGTGGTGACAAAGAATTGGAAATTGAGAGAAAGTCCGTCAATTGAGGAGTGGCTAAATAAATTGTGACATATGATTATAATGGAATATTACTATGCTGTAAAAAAAAATTACAAGTAGGTTAGTTTTAGAAAAACATGGAAAGACTTGCATGAAATAATGCAAAGTGAAAGGAGCAGAACCAAGAGAATATCAGATTAAATAGTATACTACTCCTTCCATGTCTTTCAAAGGTATGTTTTGTCAAGGGTGGAGATGTTACGCTGAGGTCATCTGCTTTGGAAAATATTTTAGTCATTCTCATTCCTGTGCCACAAGATTCTCTAGCCAGGTATGCTTTCTCCCCTAAGCTCATGCTTTACCCAGTTTTTCACAAGATCTTCAGATGAAGTTATTTCTAAGGAGGAATAAAATTCACTGTCAAAATTCACAGAAGTGTCTTTAGAGGGTTTAAAAATAGTGTTTTACATATTTGCACTGCTTCTTCCACCCCTGAAGCAATAGGTCAGCCTCAGAAGGTTGTTAGCCTTTATAGGCATCTTCTAAAGGTAAAAATAACATTTTGCTGTTCTTCAAAAACAAACTAAATATTCTCCTGCCACCCAAATACTTGACTAATACTGAAAATTTCAGTGAAGAGTTCACTTACCCTTTGAAAGATTTTGTCTTTTTAAGGCATTTTACAATCCCATCCTATATATTTTAGGGTACAGGGAAAAAAGACAAAATTAAATGTGACCAACTTCTTTCAAAAGTTATTATTCTCAGGGTGGTTAGGTGGTGCAGTAAATAGAGCACCAGCCCTGGATTCAGGAGGACCTGGTTTCAAATCTGGCCTCAGACACAACACAAAAACTAGCCGTGTGACCTTGGGCAAGTCACTTAACCCCAACTGCACTCCAAAAAGCAAAAAAACAAAAACAAAAAAAAACCCAAAAGTTACTATTCTCTCATTAAACAATAAGCTTTTAAAATATTGAAATGATAGTGTTTTTAAGATGGCAAAATGGAAAGCTTTTATGTCTTTATCATTATATCTTCCAGTACTCTGGTTTGGTCTAACAAAAGTTTTCAAGTCAAGGAAGAATTATTTTATGTTTAACAATTCTCCTATTAAAGAATATAAGTCTAATAATATTGTGCTGGTGAGTTTTGCCCAGAAGAATTTCTAGAAAATAAATTAGATGATAACAGTTCTCACCCTGGCATTCAAGGGCTTCCATAATCTGACCCCAACCAACCTTTCCAACTTTACCTCTTATATTCATTCATTTATTCATTCAAGAAATAGGTATTAAGATAATGTATAATTATAAAGCAAAATACTACTAGATATCACCACTTGAACATACTACCTACACTTCAAAGTAAAAATCATGTAAACTGAAATCATCACTTTCTTCCCTAAACTATTCCTCCCACTTCCCTACCACTCCTCTTCAGTTCTCTATTTCCCCTAATAGCATTACCATCATTGTAGTCATCTTACACACTTTCTTGTCTCTCACCATCTATGTCCAATAAATTGCTCAGTCCTGTCAATTCTGCCCTTTTCAATCTCTTGAAAATGCTCCCCTCCTTTCTACTCCTGCTGCTTCAACCTTAGGTCACATTCTCATTATTCTTCATTTGAACTATTGTGATAGCCCCCCTAAGTAATCTTCCTGCCTCCAATTTGTCGCTGTTCCAATCCATCTTTCACACAAATGTACAAGTAATATTACTAATGGACCCATTTAGCTATGGTTATTAGTCTATTCAAAAACCTTCAGTGGTTAATCCTTCCTAGATGTCACTTTCCAGTGACTCTCCTCTCAGAAACAGAAAACTAGATTGCAACAAGAATATGATTAAGCAAAACAAATAAAGAAACTGGTCATTTCTGGAAACATATGCCTTATTCTGCATCCATGGTCCATGAGTTCATTATTTCTGTGAAAAAGATGGAATTAGCCTACCTTTATGCCAACTAGCTGGCTTATTCATGTCGAATGCTGGACTTTGAGTCAGGAAGACAACAGTTCAAATCTTACATCAGATACTTAGTAACTGGGGAGAGTGATTTAATTTCTCTGTGCCTCAGTTATAGCATTTGTAAAATGGGAATAATAATAGCACATACATCAAAGGGTTGTTATGAGGATCACTAGAAACTATTTCTGTATATATAGATATAGAAAGACATAGATATATATTTGCAAATTTTAGAGCTCTATCTAAATGTTAATGGTTATAATTACAACCTTTTACACATTCCATATTCTAGCCATATTGGACTATGCATGATCCCCATTCTTGTGTTCCTCACTTCTGTCTCTATACCTATATTCACCCTCGTCTCCATTCCTCAAATGGACTTTCCTGTTCCCTACCCATCTCCATCCTCAACTCTGTTGAAAATTCTTCTCTTCTTCCAAAGCCTGATATGGGTGTTGTGTCATTCATGGAGACAACATTTCTCATATACTTTTAATGAATTCTCTTTTACATGTATTTATCAAATTTATACTATTGCTTATTAGTTTACATGACTCTTCTCCAAATATCTCTGAGTCAAGGACTGTTGGTTAATTTATCTTTACTATCCCTAGGACCTAACACAGGATTTTCTTAATTTGAGGTTCAGTGTTTCAAGGGGTCCATGGTTTAGCTGGGGGAAAAAAAATTACACCTTTATTTTCATTAGCCTCTAACTGAAATTTAGCATCCGTTTCAATTATGAATGCAGGCAACAAAACGTTGTTCTGAGAAGGGGTCCATAAACTTCATTAGATTGCCAAAGAGTGTCTGACAAAAGACATAAATTAGGTTAAGAATTCTAGCCTAGTAGAAAGTCCTAAACATAGCTTATCTCTTGGCTCAGAATCTGTGATTCTTATCAACCCTGGAAGGGGTGTGCTGAATCTGGCTTCAACTAGATCCTAAAAAACTGATTGCATGAGTATTTACACCTCAGAAATTAGCAAATGCTAAAAATCAAGGCTTGATTTATGATTTGGTCAATTGTCTAGAAAGAAGAAAGTGATGGGGAAAATATTCATCCTGAAGATTAAAACAAAAAAGTGTGTTATGTATGGTTTTTTTTTCTTGGAGAGTCAGTTGTTAAACATTTACTAGCACATCCTTGAACCTAGGGATCCCCCACCCACCCAGTTACACAGATCAACTAATGCTTTGTATCTTTTGCTCTTAAAGAGTTGTTTGGGTCACTAAGAGGTTAAATGACTTGCCCAGGATCACACAACAGTCCCTTCATCAGAGAAAGGACTTGAACCTGAATGAGTCTGGCTTTCTCTCCCCTATGGTATGCTAACCTAGTCCCTCAAGTACTGAAAAAGTTTATGAACTGAGTTCAGCAAACTTGAACAAATTAGATTTAAAAGACAAGTTTTCTCTGTTGAATATTTATCTTTCATTGGCTTATTGCATCAGTATCTTACTGGGGGAGACACTGATGCAATATTGTAAGGGAACGACAAGAACCAAATGTTCCCGAAGGGTCACTTAAAAAGCTACCTCCTTCTGAAAACATTTCAGTTGGGTTATTGGAGCAGGGCAAATGGCAAAGCTCTCACATGCTCCAGCTCTTCTCTTTGCCCCTAGGTTGCCCTGGGTAGGAAAGATGGAAGGAGAATCACCAATGATTGGAAGAGGGCCCCCAGGTCTGTCCCTATGATTGCCCAAAAGGCTATCAATCCCCTTGGTCATTTAGCATCATTGATCGAAGACTTTGTTTGGCCTTGATCTCAGTTCATTTAAATTCAGTCAGTTGGGTCTTGAAGTTCATCTCATCCAATCCCTTCATTTTACAGACGGGTAAACTTAGGCCACAGAAAAATGAAGTGACCTACAAGAGATGGAACCAGCAGTGAGTGGCAGAGCTTGGCTTTGAAACCCAGGTTTTCTGACTCAATTTTTAGTACTCCTTTCACTATGCCCAGATGGTCTATATTCCTCCTGATTTAGCTTTCACCCAGGGAACCTCTGCTCTGCTTAGCAGGCCCACTCTGAAACAGGCCTTAGAGTCCTACCTAGTCCAACCCTTTCATTTTACAGATGCGGGAATGGAGGCGCAGCGGAAATTAAATGGCTTGCCCCAGGTCACACAGGTGTATTTGGCGAGTAAAAGAGCCAATATCTGAACCCAAGTCTGCTGACTCCAAGGAACAAGAAATCAAATAGAGGTGAACAGAGGACAAAGGACTAGAGTATAGGCCTTGATTTCAGTGCCTATTACTTTCCACTAAACTTTTTTTTTTCAAGTCTACTAGAAAAGAAAAAATATCGTACTCTTGTTCTCATTCATGACGAATCTGATAATATTGACTTTTATGATAATAGTTACTATTTCTAGACTGTTGGGCTTGAAGTCAAGAAGATATGAGTTAGAACATCGATTCTGTCCCTAGCCATTGTAACCCTGGGCAAGTCATTTAACCACTAGGTGACACAACTTCCTACAACTTGTGAACCTGATCTTAGAGGGGTTGAGATCCTTCTAGTGGAACAAAGCTTTAGCTTTTTCATAAGATAACTAAAGACTCAAAGAAGTTACCCGGGATCTCACAGTAATAAGTGTCAGAAGGATCATGGTACAAAGCAGGGACATGCTGGCTACGGAGTTGGAAGACTGACCTTCAAATCCTACCTCTGACCTTCATTACAGTTATGATATTGGGCAATCACTTAACCGTTCTGGGACCAGTTTTCTTTATCTATAAAATGCAAAGTTTGGATTAGGGGGCTGCCCAGGTCCCTTCCAGTTCTAAATCAATGATTCTGTACTCCTGAATTCAAACAAATTGTTCTCACTCTAAAGCCAATGCTCCTCCCACTTCTGGGGTTAATTTTTTTTCTTTTGTGCCATGGATCCCCTGTGGCAGTTTGGTGAAGCCTAATGCTTACATGCTTTGTTACCTACATTTATAATCGAAGGAAATGTTAAATTTTAATTAGAGATGAATGAAAATATTCATTTCCTCTCTCCCCACTCAAATCTATCTATTGGACCCCAGGTTCAATTAAACATATTGCCTCTTTGGAGTAAATGTGTCAAGATGCTTCATTTGTGTATATGGCCAGGTGCCTTATGGGGTGCCTGAAATCCCATCTTCCTGCAAACAAATGAAACTTCTTTTGCTTGTTTGTTTCAGAGGAACGAAAGCACTAGTCTGCACTCCAAGTTGTGAAAACGTTCTTCACACCCCGCCAAGGAAAGGCTGTGTTGCCAAGCAGACTTAGTGGTAATTAAAAAGCTACAGCACCTAGCTGAAAGAAGTCTGGAACGCTTTCTCTAGACGGCCTCAGAATTTCACATATTGAAAGAAGAACCACAGCTACATCTATCAGGCAGGTAATTTCCTTACTCAGGCGATCCTCTTGCCCCCCTTTTTAGCCCATGTAGTTAATGAAGCTAGCTGCAGCTGCAAATTTTGGGGAGTCATTGCCAGGACCTACTTTTCACAGAATCATGGTATGTTACAGCTGGTGTCCACCCCCATCATTTTTACAAAGGCAGACACTAAGTCTCAGGGAGACATAGTGATTGCTTAATAATAGCAATAATGATCATAACAATAACAACAATAATATATGAATGCCATCAAAAGAAGAGACAACCAATAATTATACAGATATCTGGACATAACTTTGATCTATCAAAATTTAAGAACATTTTAATGGTTGTTACCATATTGAATATCCAGAATCCCCAAACTATGAGGAATAAAAAAGCCTTTAAAATAGAATGACCTCACAGATGAGATTGAAACCACATGGAACAGGATAAGGTCCATATCATTCTCAATAGTCCAGTCTGCTACTGGACTTGTCCCCAATATGCTTTCAGTGAGCTTACAGAAGATAATCTTACATCTTGACACTTTTATTCAATTTTTTAAAATGGTCATTCTTTATGAGCAAGATGCTTTCAGAAAATCCTGGAAAGATTTAAATGAACTGATGCAAAGTAAGTGATCAGAGCCAGGAGAATATTATACACAGTAATGGCAACATTATATGATGATCAACTGCAAATGACAGCTATTCTCAGCAGTAAAATGATCCAAAACAGTTCCAAAGGACTCATAATGAAAAATGCTACCCACCTCCAGACAAAGAACTGGTGGAGTCTAAATGCAGATTGAAGCATAATGTTTTATGGATTTTTTTTCTTATTTTTCTTTCTTTCTTTTTTTTGGTCTGTGTTTTCTTTTACAACATGACAAATATAAAAATATGTTTTGCATGATTACATATTATAACCTATATCAAATTACTTACCATCTCAAGAAGGGGGGGAGGGAGAAAATTTGGGACTCAAAAATTTTTTTAAATGTTAAAATTGTTAGGGGTGGCCAGGTGGCTCAGCAAGTAAGAGCACCAGCCCCAGTGTCGGGATGATCTGGGTATCAAATCTGGGCTCAGATACTTAGCACCACACCCAGAAATAACTGGCCATCTAACCTTGAGCAAGTTACTTAACCCCGATTGCTTTAAAAAAAATTAATTAATTAATTAAAATTTTAAATAACAAATATAAAATAAAATAAAATGTTAAAATTGTTTTTACATGCAATTGGGAAAAAATAAAATAGCATTTTTAAAGTGACCATTTTATACAATCTGCACAATAGTGATAATATTGAACTCCTCCTCAGAGTCCCTCTCCTCTTTTAAGGGACAGCTTAAGAATCATCAACAACCTGTTGGTTACTCTGCCTGCCTCAAGTCTCTCCCCATTCCAATCAATCTATATTCCATGCAGACACAAAGTGATATTCCTAATGAGCAAATCCAACCATCTCACCCACTCCCACCCCCACTCAATACACTCCAATGGCTCCCTGCCTCTAGGATCAGAATATTCTATTTGGCATTCAAAGTTCTTCATAATCTAGCCCCCTCCCTTATTTCCTGCCATGTACTCTTTCATCCAGTGACTATGGCCTCTTGGTTGCTCCATGAACAAGATACTTCATCTCTGGGCTCCTCATGGTCCCCCATGCCTGAAATTCTCTCCCACTTCCATTTCACCTACTAACCTCCCTAGCTTCCTTCCTTTACTGGAAGCCTTCCACATCCTCTCTTATTTCTAATGCCTTTCCACTGTTAATTATTTCCTATTTATTCTGCACAGACCTTAATTTGTATATATTTATTTGCATGTTGTCTTTCCCATTAGATTATAATCTCCTTGAGGGCAGGAACTGTCTTTTGCCCCTTTTTCCCCCTGGTATGTGGTAGTTGCTTAATAAATGTTTATTGATTGGTTTATGATGAAACCTTTCCTAATCTCCACAACTGCTAGTGACTTCCCTTCCAACTTATGCTCTATTTAACTTCTTTCTATGTATTTGTGCTTATTAACTTTATATTTATTCTGTGTATTTTTCTATGTATTTGTTGTCTCCCCCATTAGACTATAAGCTCATTTTAAGTAGGTATTACTTAGTCCTTTGTACTTGTATCCCTAATGACTAGCAGAGTACCAGACACATAGTAGGCATTTCATACTTATTGATTGAAAACAGAAATATTTTTAGGACATGTAACTATCCTATCGGAACTCCATCAAACATGATGAAAAGTAAATAATAACAATAATAATAATAGTTCACATTTATGTAGTAGTTTAAGATGGTCAAAGTGTTTTACATTCATTATCTCCTTTGAACTCACAATGACTTGGTAATGTCAATGCTATTATTAGTCACAATTTATAAATGAAGACACTGAGGTTTGGTGAGTCTGAGTGATTTGTCTGGGGGTCACCCAGAGAGTAAGGAGCAGAGCCCAAACTCCAACCTAAATTACCTATTTCCAAATATGCCCTATGGTGTACGCCATCATTTGAGATGTTCTTCTTTGGAGTCAAAGAACTTGTGTTCAAATACTGGTTCTTTCACTTATTATATATGTAACCTTGAGCAAATTACTTTACTCTTCTGGATCTCAATATTCTCATCTATAAAATGAGGAGGTTAGTTAATTCTGGGCAGCTAGGTGGCACCGTTGATAGAGTGCCAGGTCTGGAGTCAAGAAGACTTATTTTGGTGAGTTCAAATCTGGCCTTGGATAGTTACTAGCTATGTGACCCTGGGCGAGTCATTTAACCCTGCTAACCACAGTTTCTACATCTGTAAAATGAGCAGGAGAAAGAAATGGCATACCAGTCTAATATCTTTGCCAGGAAAAATCAAAAGTCATGAAGACACAACTCAACAACAACAAAAAGTTAATCCCAGCTCTAAATCCATAATCTTATGGTCCTTAAAAAAGGTATGTTTTTTACTTTCTCTAACACTACCATATGAGATATGAGTCTGTATCAAATTTTCTTCATTATCAAGGTACAAATATTATCATATAGTCAAAAGAATGTTGATGGCTTTATTCAGCTGGTTTCTTCTCAGGCAGAGATGGCTGGGCTGTTGGCAGGTTGCATAGGGTCAGCAAAATAACTATAACTTTCCTCTTGTGTCAGTAACTTGTCAAAAAAACTGATTAATAATGATAGCTATGCAGAATTCAATAGAAAGCTGGGGCAGGTAGAGAGGTCCAAGGTGCAGTCTCCACAAAATGCTTTGAACTAGAGGATCACAGAAATTATAGCACTTGGCAAACAGGCTGCTACACAAACAGCTGGGCACTGAGCCCACCATAGGGCAGTAGAGCCAGTTGAATTGAATCCATAAATTCACCACTCTTTTTCCTGAGGAAGAAATTCCAAATATTCATTGAGGAGGAAAGTAAACAGTTGGGATTATGGTTTTACCGGCCGATTTCTTTCAAGGAGTCTTTCTCTTATTTATTAGATTTCCTGGCAACCAGTACAGGAGAGAGTTTGAAGAGGAGAGAAGGGTGTGTGTGTGTGTGTGTGTGTGTGTGTGTGTGTGTGTGTGTGGTATGTATATGTGCATATGCATGGATGTGCAGCTGTGCCTTCTCCAGCTCTCAAACTTTCGTGGAAAACAGAACAGTCGTCTACTCTCAAAATGCTGTTTCAGGAGATCTTGAATGTTTTTTCATCTTAACACAATAAACATCTTGTTTCTGATGATACTTTAGATTTTAAAAGAGACACCATCAGGGTGTCTAATGAACTGACCTTTCCATATCTCAGCTATATGTGAATATGTGTATGTACATGTATTTAAAAATAGGATCAGAAAAAGATGGGCTGGTAATCTAGGGAGAGTGAGATGTAACTCATGGAGGTATTTTTTTTCTTTTAGATTTTTTATTTCATTTTTCAATTAATAAAAATGTGTTTTTTCTACCGTCCCATACCCATTTTAAAAACAAAAACAAAAGTGTTAGAACAGATATGTATAGTCAAGCAAAGCAATGGCCATGTCCAAAACTAGATGTCTCGTTCTGCTTCTTAAGTGATGGCGGTAACTCTAGTCCATATCTTTCCAGAAATCTACTCAGCAATGAATGTCCATCTAACAAGTTGGGAGCCTTTTTTTAGTTCTCTTGACATTTTGTATATAACGGTGGAACATGTGAATTCTCCTTCAGTTTCTTTCTATCTGGCTGGCCCATTTTTTCATGGTCATATATTTCTCCGATGACAACCTTTATTCCATTCCTCATATAATTCTGTGCTTAGAATCTATTGTATCATGTTCTCCCTTCCTATTCACTTCTCCATTGCCCTTTGAACTCTCCTTAAATTTAATCCTTTGGCAGCTCTAATATTCCACTGCTCCCAGTCAAACAACATCACTGAAGAATCTTGCTATTGAAAAGATAGCCCTTTGTTTTAGGGAGATGTTTGGGGTCACTGAAAGAACTGTGCAGTTTCCCAAAGGCAATCCCTCCCATTCTCCCTCCCCTCATTCAATTCTCACCCAACTCATTGTCCATTTGTATCATCTGATCAAAACTCAGCCACTAGCTCTGTGGATTGTCTATGTAACTATATATCATAGGCAGCCTAGACAACAAGTGTTCCTCATCCACTTCTATAGGATTTTTTCTGTGAAATCTGGATTCAGTCAAAGGGCCTCACTTGAGGACCTAGAGAGCCACATGTGGCCTCAAGGCTAGATGATAGGCATTCTTCATCCACCTGTGTGGATAATTTTATTATATTCTTTTTAATGGTATAGATATTTAAGATGCTCTCAATGTTGTGAGACAATGCCCTAAACAGATATACATAAGTATTTACATACATACAAGTGAATATTTTATGTGTATGTGTATATATATAACAGTAATAGCCCTGAACTTGAGTTTTAAACTCAAATGGTCAGGGAATCAAGCCAGAGAAGGGAATGTCAGTGAATAATTTTTTTTTTTGGTACTGTTAGATGTTTTTAAATTTATTAAACCCATGGTTCAACTCCTGGGATGATAGAATTGGCCAAGGGACTTTCTTGGCTTAGATAGCTGCTATGATTGACTGAATCTAAATCCAATTGCAACTGCTATTAAATGGCAATCTAAGGACATTTCATTGGCAGGGGAATTGGAAGAGGCAAGACAACACAATACAACAATAACTTTTGATTGCTACTGGAGATATTGTCCAACATGATCACCAACATCTATATGTAAAGTTACGTAAAGAGTAGAGAACATTGCAAGCATGTTTTCTTAGAATTCCTTATCAACTCTACTCAGTTCCATGGTTGCTTTTGACCATAAGAATAGCTCACATAAGTTGAAAAATTTACAAAGTACTTTGTAAGTTGAGCCTTGCCAATGAACTATTGACTATGCCCTAGAGGACTTAACACTTTCAGTTCCATAACTCATAAGATTTAGAATTGGAAGGAACCTTGGGAAATCATAAGTCTACCCCCTTCATTTTATAGATGAGGAAATTGAGGCTGAAAGAGGTTAAATGATTTGCCCAAAATCATATAACTAATAAGTGTCTGAGGCATGATTTGAACTCAGGTCTCTTGACTTAAAATCCAGCACTCTTCTCCACCTGATTCCAACCCCCACTCCAACCAGATTGCTAAATAATTACCACTCTGAGGCTTTGATAAACTGATTGGTGGGTAACTCACAAGGCCTACTATATCTAGGCCAATTCCACCATGTTTCTTTCTGTTACCTAGCCAACTTGCCACTCTATGCACATACATTCCGGTTCTACAAACCAACACATGCACAAGCACATACACACACATATGCATGCACACAACCCACTTTCTGGTTCTAGGACCATAAGTAAATCAATACATTAGTTGATTCTAAAATAATGCATTAATCTGCCTCCCTGGGTGCTCTGTAAGTTTCCAAATCAAATTAGTCCTCCCTTCCCAATGTTCCCCTATATATTCATTTAGAGTATAAACTCTTTGAGAACAGAGATTGTCTCCCCTTTTGTATTTGTATACCTGGATATATTAAATGGTCAATATGTGCTTTCTTATTCATTCATTCCTCAGAATAAATCCCATAAGGAAGAGTTATTTCACAGACTAATTCAGTGCTACTTCTACTATATACCTTACATTAATCCTAAATCTGGAATTTCATCATCTTTTTTAGCCTAGCTCTATTGTTCAGAGTAACATTTGATAACTCTGATCCCACCTCCAAGTAACAATCCTTCAACTACAATGATCCTGTCCCCTCTACATTTTTTCTTGACCTGGCAAAAATCTCTCTGATTTTTAATTCACAGCTAGGTCACACAATGGACCTGAAGTTAGGAAGGCTTGAGTTCTAATACGGCCTCAGACACTTCCATATATAATGAAATTATATTTGTAAAGCACTTAGCAGAGATTCTGGCACATAGTAAGTACAAGGTAAATGTGTTATTATTAATTGTGTTATTAATTATTATTATTTGTAGTACAGTGGAAAGGGCACTCAATAGGGAATCAAAGGCACTAGGTTCAAATGCTAGTTCTTCAGCTTAACTACTGGTGTGACCTTGGACAAGTTACAAGCTCTCAAGGCCTTAGTTTCATCATCTATAAATTAAGGGAGTTGGACTAGATATTCTCCAAAGATCTTTCTGGCTCCAACTTCATGATATTATGAATATGAATTCCAGATTCCTCACCATTTTTCTTCCAGACATGCTATTATTTGTCAATATCCTTAAAATGTCATGCTCTGGCTTAAGTACAATACTGTAGAGCTGGTTTGCTTTCTAAAGTATAGTAGAACTATTATTTGCCTTGATCAGGACACTGATATAGCCTCTTCTGATTGGTATAACTTTGTCTCCAGGTTATGTTGGTAATATTTAACAATCAACTTTTTGAAAGGACAAAAAATATATGATATGCTCAACACACTTTAAATTTAATCTTCATTATTTACTTTTTTCTCCATAACTTTCTTAGGTCTAGACAATCAACAAAACAAGAAATCAAGCCCTGATTTGTAACATTTGCTGATTTTGGAGATATAGATGTTCATCTTAAAATTTTAACAGCAGACTTTTAGGAGCTGGCTCCAGCATACCCCTGTGTTCTCTACCCTATTTGCCAGAAAACCTTGGGAAGTCTCTTTCAAGTGTCTCTTGACTATGATTCAAGATTAGCTTGATTCCACAAATTACTTTCTTCCCAGTCATTTCTTTCTTTGTCCACTCTTCACTTCCCACCCACTCCACCCCACCCCTATACAGTCTCCCCACAATGTCCTGGGAACCGAGTTGTCTGCAATGCTATTATTACATTTGCAAAAACAATTACTTTGCTAAAACTTTTAACTGATTCAAATTCTCCCACTCCAGAGATCTTCAGAATTAAAGAGATGTCCACCTTTAGAGACAGTCTTGTCTGAAGACAGACCTTGGACCAGATGTCCTCTGAAGGTCCCCTTCAGTAATGTGATTCAATAAAAATGACCCTAAGGCATATCTTAAAATATATACTGTTCTATCTCAGACTTTACTTTTAGGATGCTCAATTTTTTATACATCAAGATTAGCACTGTGAGGTACAGTAGGTGAAGGTTATCAATGAGGCTCCCCTCTTGTCTCCCTATGAATACCCCTTCCTTTCCACACTCTTGTCGATTATTAAGGTAAGAAAAGGTCAGTAACTCCTAGTATGTTTTTAATATATATTTTATTTTCTCCCCAATTACAAGTTAAAACAATTTTTAAACTTTGTTTTGAGTTCCAAATTCTATCCTTCCCTCCTTTTCACCCCTCCCCCTTCGGTGAGATGATAAGCAATCAGATACAGGTTATACATGTGCAATCAGGTAAAACATTTCCATATGTCATTCTGTAAAAGAAGATTCAAATAAAAGAAAAAGAGTGAAAGACAGTGAAAATAGCATTCTTCAGTCTGTATTCAAACAATATCAATTTTTTCTTTGGAGGCAGATATGTCTCATCATTAGTCCTTTGAGATTGTCTTGGATCATTGTATTGCTGAGAATAACTAAGTCATTTACAATTCTTTATCTTATAATATTGCTTTTACTGTGTACAATCTTCTTCTAGTTCTACTCAGCTCATGTAAGTCTTTCCAAGATTTTCTGAAAGTGTCCTGCTTGTCATTTCTTATAGCACAATAATATTCCATCACAACCATATACCACAGCTTGTTTAGCCATTCCCCAATTGATGGGCAACCTTCAATTTCCAATTCTTAGCCACCACAAAAAGAGCTACTATAAATATTTTTGTACAAATAGGTTTTTTTTTCCTTTTTTTAAATGTCTTTGGGATATAGATCCAGTAGTGGTATTGCTGGTTCAAAGGGTATGTACCTTCCCAATTGATAAATGGTCAAAGGATATGAACAGGCCGTTTTGGGAGGAAGAAATTAAAGCTATCTATAGTCATATGAAAAAATGCTCTAAGTCACCATTGATATGTGTCAGGGACTATGCTAAGTGCTAGGGATACAAATATGAAAAAGGAAGACAGCCTCTGCCCTCAAGGAACTTATAATCTAATGAGGGAAGACAACATATAAAAGGAAGTTAAAAGGTGTGTACATGACAGAGAATTCCAAAGGAGTACAGCCTAGTGGGAAATGAAGAGATGGCTGATCAGGACAACTTCCTTAAATGGAACTTATGGGAGGAGCTCTCCACTCTATCCTCCAATCAGAGGGTCAGATGGGAAAGATATTGTATGAGTAGAATTAACAGAATTTGGCAAATGATTGAATGTAGTGGAGGCGTAAAGCAGAGAAAAGCATCAAGGATATTTACCACTGTCAAATATGGCCATCATGGAATGAAAAAAAGGAAGAGAAATAAATAGGGAAGAGGGAGAGAGGAAGGAAGGGAATGAACATTTACATATAGGCATACTTCAGAGATATTGTGGGTTCTGTTCTAGACCACTGCCATAAAGTGAATATCACATTAAAGTGAGTCATATGAATTTTTTGGTTTCCTAGTGTATATAAAAGTTATGTTTACACGATACTGGAGTCTATTAAGTGTGCAATAGTATTATGTCTTAAAAAATATACACATTTTTAAAAATGCTAACCATCATCTGAACCTTCAGTGAATCATAATCTTTTTGCTCATGGAGAGTCTTGCCTTGATGTTGATGACTGCTGACAGAACAGGGTAGTGGTTGCTGAAGTTTGAGGTAGCTAGGGCAATTTCTTAAAATAAGATC
Organism: Petaurus breviceps papuanus; assembly: GCF_028583685.1. Classification (NCBI taxonomy): domain Eukaryota; kingdom Metazoa; phylum Chordata; class Mammalia; order Diprotodontia; family Petauridae; genus Petaurus; species Petaurus breviceps. Next base: position 3,352,966 of record NW_027185761.1, on the reverse strand, counting down.
ACAATGCAGTTAGAAGTTTGCTGTGGGAGTTGACTCTTCCTTCACTTGGACATTTAAAGGCCACTGTAGAGTTATTAGTTGACCTAATTTCAATATCGTTGTGTCTCAGGGAATAGGGAGACGCAAGGAGAGGGAGAGAGACTGAGAAGTGAAAGTTGGTAGAGCAGGTTGACTGGGTCATGTGGTGAGAGTGAGGGATAAATTCTGGATGATTCATATGATAAACTGATATCTTCATGATATGAAGAAAAAATCAGCAAGTCCCTTAGAACGTTGGGCGGATGCCCTGAGCCAAAAGGATGGAAAGACAAAAAGCCCCACAGGTTAGGAGTGACATCGAAGATCTGCCCTCTGTATCATAAAAGGCAATATTCATCATCCACATGGATAAAAGCAAAGAACATATGGGTATAAGTGTGCTAACTTCCTAAGCCTGTTGAAAAATAAAATTTGATGGGAAAGATGTTACCTTTGCAAAAACCTCTATACTCTGTGTCTGTGAAGTTTTCAGAATACTTGGGCCCCTGTACTAAGAGAAAGGAGAATTGATATGTGGAGAAAGAAGGCCATGGTCTGTATATATTAGAGCTGAAGCAGACAACTTGAATTATTTTTAAGAACATAAGGCCCTGGCAGGGAACATAACGGACAGTTCACCCATGCAACTGCCTTGAAGTCTGTAGTTTGAACGCAGGGGATTGGAATCTATGTAACTTAAGCCTTTTTTATCCCCTTGCATGTGCCAGTGTTCCCAGCTGCTAAAAGGTGGCCAGATTGCCTCCAAAAATAAAAAACGGCCATGCTTAGCATCCCTTAACCATTTCTAAGATTACAGATGCCTCAAGGGACTCTATTTGTCACAAAAAGGAGCATTAATCCCTGGCATAGCTAATAATTTGGCATTATGTCAGGCATAAATTAACAGAAGGGACCATGAGAAGATCAATGTGTAATAAATAGGATTCTATTCATTGTACAAAACACAAGACTCCTCAAAAATTAACATCTCCATGATGGTTTCAGTCTTAAAAAAAAAGACATATAAGAAATTATAGTAATCCTTCTCTCTTTATTTAGTGTCCTACTTCTAGTGCTTAGCATAGTACCCAGCACATAGTAGGAACTCGACTAAATGTTTGTTGATTGATTGATTTGCTCTCTGTGTTCATAAAACTTTCTCGTTTCCCAACATGTTCCCTAATCTCTATATTCTGCCTTTTGTGAACTCTTAGCACATATCTTCCCCATCTTCTCAAAAGTTATTTCACTGACCCACTGTTTATTACTTGCATTAATGAATAAGGGGCAAGAATGACATCTCTGGATGCTACAAAGACCGATTGGTCTCTTGGTTCAAATATAGATCTTTCCCCTAAGATGAAATCTCTTTGAAAGGGGAAAAATTACAAGCAAATAGTCAAAATAACTATACACAATTGCCAGATCAAAAAACTATTTGGAAAAACTTGTCATTTTTGTCCAAATATAAATACATAACTTTCTGCCACACAAAATGAGAGCAAGTTAAAGAGAACCTAGGAAAAGACATACAGTCTCATTAATATGAAATGGAATTTATTTTTTAATCCAAAAGAATTAAGTTAATAGGGGTGGCTAGGTGCAGTGAATAGAGTACTGGCCCTGGAGTCAGGAGGACCTGAGTTCAAATTTGACTTCAGACACTTAACACAAATACACAAAAACTAGCCGTGTTACTTTGGGCAAGTCACTTAACCCCAATTGCCCTACCTTCTCTCTCCAAAAAAAAAAAAAAGAATTAAGTTTATGATGAATCCAGGTGTTCTGCTGCTTGCCAGTCTGGTGACCTTGGGACCCATGAAACCTCTCTGGACCTCAGTTTTTTTTATCTGTAAAATGAAGCAATTATTTCTATGTCAGTGTAAAGAGAATGGGTTCTGGAGTTAGAAGAATTGGTTCAAATCCCACCTCTGACATTTATGACCTGTATGATCTTCATCACTTAGCCTCACTAGGAATCAATTCCAAAATGTGGGGGTTGGTCTAGAAGGCCTCTGTGGCCCCTTCTAGCCATAGATCTATGATCTTACATCTTCCAGGTGTAAAATCCTATTGTCCTCTATTGACTTTACATGAAAAACATTTAAATATAACTTTGGGGGGAATACACTACAGTTGCTAGTGGGCTCTTTTCTTTAAATTAGAGCCTTAGTCACCTGCAAACCAATGGTAATATTTGAGGTTTCCCAAATTCTACAGCCTTGTGCTATGTATTAGTGTAATGTTCAAGACAAATTAAACAGCAAAACAAGGACAGCAGGGAAAACCAAGAAACCCCCGTTGGATAATTTGATGGATCTGTGATCTTATTATCATAGGCATACCTTTCAGTCAGTTCACAGTAATTCATACCTTCTCACAGGCGACTTGTCCATGTCTTCCCATACTTCCAACAAAGGATGTTTGTCCAACATGCTAAGTCTCTTCCTTGACATCATGGTTCTCTTGCTATCTCAAGGATGCCACTGGAGCTTATAAGTTATCAGTTTTCCCCTTCTCTCACCACCTAACTGGTCCACCTTTATTTTCCACTCATTCCTCTCTTTGTTGATATCTCTTATGTTACTTCTTTCATGTAACTTATGGTCTGAAATATTCCTTCTCCAGTGATCGTACAGAACATTTGTGCCTGATCTGTGGCAGAGCTTTCTGAGATTACATTGGTTTGGTCAGCCTCGATCAGATATAATCTACATTGACCCCAACATCATGATGTCATTTTGGTCCTCTTCCATTACAAACTACAACAATGAATGGTCAGTAATGTGTTGGAACTGCTAAAGATCCTATTTTTTCCACACCTGGACATTGGTATCAAGAACTCCCTACTATTTTCTTGTCTTGAAGACTTGGTTCCTAAGACCTTCAACAGGCTTTTCATGGCAAAAAAAAAAAACCTAAAAGCTAACAACATAGGGTCTTACTTGCCCTATTCCCATATTACCCCTTACCTTTCTTTTACTCCATTACTAGGGAAGCCCCTTATTCCTGGCAAAATAAAATGCTTGAAATTGCCACTAGTCTGAGGAACCCATGAGCCCTCTTTCCTCCCCCACCTCAGCTTACATCCTCTGTGATGATGATTACCACAGAGTTGTGTTTGCATCTGTCTCTCAGTGGGAAAGTCCACAATAATACAAAGGGCAAATCCTCAGCATACTTCAGGTCCTGCTCTCATGACCCATTACTAACTGTTGTCTTAAGTCATAGGCATCAGGGGCTGGAGAATTGATGGATTTTGCAATACGATCCTTATCTCTGAAGGACTTGGGAAAGGAGTCTAGATCTTTACCAGAAGCACAGAAGTAAGAGAAAGCTGCCTTCCTCATTTCCATAATCCCAGTAGCTTGGATGTCTAGCACAGGCTGGCTCCTCCAATGTATGTTGTGGGTGGGTGATAAGGCAGCTGTTGCTACTGCATGTGTGCAGCTGCTGGGAGATCAGAGGCTAAAACACTGTCTATGGTACTAAGATTTTAAAACCTTTGGGTTTTACTATGCAAGTCAGATTTTGAGGGGAAAGTGACTTCTAATCAGATCAACATGGAAGTTCATATTTTAAGACACTGAAAATAGAAATAAAAAACAGACCTAAAGATGACTGCCTGGGTCAATAATTGTGCAGGTGTGACTCACTTTAAGCAAATTAACCTAAAGAAGCTTACATTCTGAGAGAGGAGTCAACACCGAGATAGAAGTAGTGATCAGGGAGGCACCCTTTGGTGCAGAAAATTATTAGGATGGTAAGTGGGATGGTGAGGGAATTGTCACACCCCATCCAGTATCAGTGGTGGAGTTGATTTGATCATGGTTTATGGTTCCAGTACTTGGTGGGAAAGGAGGGAAGAAAGAAGGAGGAGAAAGACCATTGAAGTTATGGAATAGAGATCAAGTCAAGAATGAAGTAAAATGTGGCTGGGACTTTTCCTGAAATAATGGTCTCAGAGAGGCAAATGCTAGTCAGGCCCTATAGCAGGAAACCAAAACTTGGAATTCCCCAAGGATTCTGTGCCAGCAGTGAGGAGATATCATTATGGCAAAGAAACATCTCGGAAAAGCAAGTAGAAGTCTGGCCATGTGATTAAAATGATGAATTCCCAAGTCACAAAACCAACTAGAACCAGTGCAATGAATAGACTACAGAGACTGCAAGTCAAGCAGAAGAGGGATACAGAGGCAAGGAAACTTCCCAGATGGGCCAGTGCTGGGTGAAAACAATGGAAAGCTATAACTAGGAATGGGAGTAGAATAAATAACAACTGAGACAACCAGTGCCAGATGCCTAAGATAGTGAAGACTTTATATCCTTTTATTCAGTTTCCAGGAGATAACTTGGGGCTTGGGGGTTTCCCGTTTGGACTATTGAACAAGACGAGAGTGAAAATGCATTCATGTATAGAATAGTCGCTGAGGATGTTGTAGTTTTTTCATTTTCTTCTGCATTCCAATTAAATGCTATTGCTGATTCTATGCTATTGCTTACCTAGGTTTCTGTTAGTATAGTAATAACTGAAGATCTAGACCTTAATGCTTATGAGAAAACACCTCCTGCAAATATGAAGCCAAATCCATGAGGGGCTGGTGCTGATTGACCTACAGGCAACTGGAAACCCTGGACAAAAATTAAAGAGGAAGGAAGGAAGGAAGGATTTATCTGGCACTTAGTATATGTCATGCTCTGTGCTAAACATATTACAGACATTATCTCATTTTGTCCTTACAACAGCCTTGTGAGGCAAGTGCTATTATTATTCTCATTTTGCAGTCAAAGAAGTAGACAGAGGTCTGAGGCTGAATTTGAACTCAGATCTTCCTGTCTCCAAACCCAGTGCTCCAAACACTGTGCAAAAAGGTATTGCTTTGCACCTTTACATGAAGTGTACGTTTCTATGAGATGGAAGCTCCATTGAAGTATCACAGTCTTATTCTACCTGGAGCCTTCACTGGACAACCATCATTATAATGAGATTGGCTATTTTTTCCAAGGTCACTATATGGTACAGAGGATAAGAGTTCTGGACCTAGATTCAGGAAGACCTGAGTTCAAATCTGTCTTTAGACAACTTACTGCATGACCCCAGGCAAGTCTTTTAACCTCTGCCTGCCTTAGTTTCCTTATCTGTAAAATGAGGGTAATACTAGCACCTACCTCCTAGGGTCGTTGTAAGGATCAAATGAGATAATATGTTCAAAGTATTTTGCAAATGTGAAAGCACTATATAAATACCTGCTATTATCATCATCTTTATTATCTAAGTTCAGGTTCAGTCAGTAGAAAGTACTAGGTCACCGAACTGATGACCAGTCACAACCTGGAGCTGCTTTTTGTCAAAGATTTCGTTGCCCCCAACTACGACACCACCTGCTTCCTCTCCCACATCCTTCCCACTCCCAATAGTGAGTGGCCTTGGGTATAATCATGGACTGGGGTGCGGGTGGAGGGGGAGGGAATGTCCTATGAGATGTTCCACAGCTGCTGAAGGATAGCTGAAATGACCCCTTAAGAGTTACATTTCGTTTCTGTGGCTGTGGAAAACAGGTGGTCTGTAGAATTTCTGTGGGCAGGCAGCTGTGGGAACTATTTTCAACTGGGATCTGAGCATAGACTCTTTTTAAAATCTAATTCTTGTGATATGAACAAATAAACATTCCAAGCCAAGAGACTCAGGTTGCCCTGTACTCCCCCCACCCCCAAAAAGGAGGCTGGTTTCATAGACACTGGGAAACTTTGATATCACCAAATATGATTCTTCCAAACCAGGTGACCAGACTATAACTTTGTGGATTGCCTTCCCCCTGCTCCTTTTTGCTTTCTTTTTATTATTATTATTAAAACTTCAATATTCTGCTTATGAAAATAAATGTTTGAGGGGAGTGTTGGAAAAGGGGGGAAAATTGTCAAAAAAAAAAGCACTGTTAAAACCTTCTTCCCAATGGTGCATTGAATAGAACATTAGATTTGGAGTCCCAAAACCTGGATTAAAATTCTGACTCTGCTACCTAGTCACTGTGTGACCTTAGGCTTCATGTCTCTGGGTTTTGCTTTCCCCGTGCATTGTAAAGTGAGGCAGTTGAACTAGATGTTCTTACGGTCCCTTCCAATTCTGTGACCCTATGATTCTCAAAAAATTGACTGATTTTCTTTGGTTCTACATGTATTGTTGTTCAGTCATATTCGACTCTTTGTGATCCCAGCTGGAGTTTTCCTGGCAAAGATACTGAAGTGATTTGGTATTTCCTTCTCCAGCTCATTTTACAGATGAGGAAACTGAAGTAAACAGGGTTAAGTGACTTGTCCAGGGTTGCACAGCTAGTATGTGTCTGAGGCCAAATTTGAACCTGGGTCTTTCTGACTCCAAGACCAGTACTCTATCCACTGTATCCACCTAGCTGTCCTAGGTCTACATAATACCCTCATATTTCAGTGAACTGAAGATTGAAGACTACCTTTTTTCAATTTAGAATATGAGAATAAATTTGAATGGAGATGTTTTTGAAGACTAATCCCACTCTAAACAAAAGGTACTAATTTAAACTCTATCCACTCCCACCTGTGGGTGGAAAGCTCCCCAGGGAGGTGGGAATGGACAAAGTTTAAATTAGTTACAATATTCTCTGTCATGTTGGGGAAACTACTTCACCCTAGTTATGTACTTCATCCCTGAACTTCTCTCGGGGGAAGTACCCTCCACTTCTTTGTCCTCTTCTTCCGATTGTCTGGTTCTTCTCAGACCTTCCATTTTAAGAAGGACAAGGCCAGCCATGTATTTATTTCTCTCCAGGCTACACTCATGACTCTACAGGCTTTCTCTATCATGCCGCTTGTGGGGTACCCTCATCCTCTCCTCCCCTTGGTTTTCAGCTTCTTTTTATCAGTTTTCACCCTTTAGAATCTAAGTTCCTTGAGGTCAGGGACTATCTATCAGCTTATATTTATATTCCTGGCCCTTGGCACATTGTCCAACACATAGCAAAGGTTTAATAAATGCTTATTGACTACCTTGATTTTGTGGTCTTAGAGAATTCCCTGGGGGCACTGAAAAGTTAGGTGAATTTGTCTAGGCTCATGATAGTAATGTATGTCAGGACTGACACTTGAACCTAGATTGTCCTCACTCTTAGACCAGCTCAATATCTACTCTATAGGTAGCACTGGGCTTGGAGTAGGGAAGACTTGAGTTTAAATGTGGCCTCTGATACTTATTAGGTATGTGACCCTGGGCAAGTCACTTAACTTCTGTTTGTCTCAGTTTCCTTATCTGTCAAATGACCTGGAGAAAGAAATGGCAAACCCCTCAATATCTTTGCCAAGAAAATTCTAAACGGGATCACAAAGAGTCGGACATGACTGAAATGACTGAACAACAACAAATTACTTTGATAAAAGAAAAAAAGCAATAGTAAATGCTATCACTAACACGTTTTACTTCCTGTCTTAAGAGTTTGGAACTAGAAAGGACCTCAGAGGTCATCAACTTACCCTGCTACCTACACTCTGCCCATTATCCTCATCTTAACCCTGTTCTTTTGAATTTCTTAGCTCTGAAAGGTGAGCTTTCACCTTATTTCACTGATTCCTCCACACATGCTCCCTCCTTACCACTCTCTTTTGCAACTGCCCTTTATGTGTTTCTTTCCCCATTAGAACGTGTGCTCCTTGAGGGCAGGGAGCTTGTATACCCAGAATTTAGCAACATCCTGGGCACAGAGTACGTAGCTAATAAATACTTTAATTATCTATCATCTAGACAAAGGGTTTCCAAATCTTTCTGAGTCTGACTAATCCTTTTTTAAGGGTAAAAAAAATTCAGAGGACACATACATGTAGTATTTTATAACTGCCCATTGATTGAAAAATTATAAATGTGACAAAAAATAATAATGGACTCAATGAGAACCAATTGTTAAATTTTCAATGTGAGAATTTATACCTCAGAAATAGGTAGGGAGAAGGGATAAACATTTATTAAGCACCTACTATGTGCTTAGACATTGTGCTAAGCACTTTCCTTACATTATCTAACTTGATCTCATTTGAACTTGGACAAATCAGAGCTTGATTTCTTGTTTTGTTGATCGTCAGAAAATGATAGAGAAAATGTTAGTAATTCAGGTTAATCTTTAGTGTGTGTCCTGAGTACTTTTTTTTTCCCCTGGTGAAGACTTACCAGCACATCCCTGAACACTGTATATTTGGACTCTAATAAGGATTAAAATGAGATGTTTGGTACACATATGAATCATTGTAGTAATTGCACAGCAGCCCCTACCACCACCACCAAGGATCAGAGGACAACAGATTGGAACTACTGAGTTTGTCAGACCCCCTCCTTTTACAGCTAAGGAAACCAGGTCCAGAAAGTTATAATATGACCAAGATCAAAGATTGCAAGTACTATATGATTGAACTGTCTAAAAACAAAAGTTACAGTCTTGTTGTACGTGTATCCTACCATCTGCCATCCAATAATCATTATTCATTACCTAACTACAGGTTGCCCTAGTTTCCTCATGTTTATGCTAACTTTAATGTTAACTTTCCCCAAATTTAAATTTAGTTTAATTCTAAGTTCTAGAGACTGAACATTGAAACAAGACCAATGGGTACTACATATCTACAGGGTAGATGTTACTCAATGGTAGTTTCTTATCTAATATGATTTCAAGTACAGAGAAAGTCTTGCTGTCTTCATAGTCTCTCTCCCTTCTATTCCATGAACATCTGAAATTCCACAAATATACACTTATTCTTTTATTTTGTCTTCCTTCCCCCTGTTAAAAATGTACATGTTCCTGAGAATGATTAGAAGAAAATTAGAGACTGTAGGATCATAGAATCATTGATCTAGAGCTGGAAGGGACTCTGGAGGCCATCTAATACAACTCTGTTATTTTACAGATTAGAAAACTGAAGCCCAAAAAGGTTACCACCTAGTGACCAGGAATGGGTGGTCATATGTGGCCCTCTAGGTCCCCAAGTGCGGCCTTTTGACTGAATCCAAACTTCACAGGACAAATACCCTTAATAAAAGGATTTGTTCTATAAAACTTGGACTCTGTCAAAAGGCCACACCCAAGGACCTAGAAGGACACATGTGGCCTTAAGGCTGCGAGTTCCCTACCCATGATTCTAGTCTAATTCTTTTTTTTTTTTAACAGAGGAGTATCAAACCTGGAGAATAACTTACCCAAATCTTTGAGTTAGAAAAGAATTTAAAGGTTTAAAATTTAAAAATAAAGTCCCTATTTGCTCCACTAATCCCCTAAATAATATCTCTAACAAATCATCGCAAAGACTATTTTGAATACTAAGTGACTGGCAACTCACTCCATCATGAGGCAGCCCATTCCAATTTCTTTAAAAAAATTTTATTGATATTTTTATGACCTCATTTCCCAGTATGTACATAGCTAGAGCCATCCACTATAACAAAGAAAATAATGAGAAAGAAAAAAAAACAATTCATCAAAACTAATCAACATATCAACCAAGTCCAAAATTGTGTGCAGTGTTCCATTCCCATAGTTGCTCCCCTCTACGGATCAGGGAGGGGATTATATTCTCAAAACGCTTCTTTGAGATCCAGCTAGGTCATCATATCACAGCATTCAGTGTCTTTTTTACTTTAGGTTGTTTTTACCATTTATATTGTATGTATTATTCTCCTGGTTCTATTTATCTCACTTTGCATCAGTTCATGTCTTCCCATGCTTCTTTGTACTCCAATTTCATTCTAATTTCAACAGTTCCTTATATAAAGTAGATATTTACTTTCTTTTAACTGCTACCAAATGATTTAAGTACTGCCTTCTATGACCACACAGCTTCCTTCTTCCACTTTATATCCTTACAGATATTTGAATATAGCTCTCAGGGCCCTAAGTTATCTCTTTTCCAGAAAAAAAAAAACAATTCCTTCATCAGTTTTTCTTATGATGTGTTTTCAAATTTCTTCAATATACTGGTGACACTCCACCAGACATGTTGCAGTTTGCCAACGTTTCTCTTAAAATGTGGTACCCAGAACTGAACACAATATTGCTTGTGTCATCTGACCAAGGCAAGCTATGATGGGACTCTTGGATTCCTTGTCCTGGACATTCTGTTTCTTTTAAAGGAGACTAAGTGAACATTAGTTGTTATGTTTTGTTTTGTTTTCAGTCTCATCACACTGTTGCCTTATATAGAATTTACAATTACCTTAAAACCCTTATATTTTTTCCCATAAACAATTATGAAGAAGTCTTGCCTATCTATATTTTATGTGACTGATTTTTTTTTAACCCAAGAGCAGGACTTTGCATTTATCTTTATTAAATTCTATCTTGTTAGCCATCATTGTTGGCCACTAATTCATTCAATGAATTAGCTATCCCTCCCTCCTTTTCATCATCTGTAAATTTAATCAACATGTTATATGTGCTCATCTAAGTTATTGATAAAATTGTTTAAGGTTTGAACATAGGACCTAAAAAAAACCCTTAGAAATGATCTTTCATATTAGCTCTGGTGCTCCAATGAAGCAGTGATCTCACTGATAGAGATGTTCTTTCTGAAAATGCAATTTCCAACCCATTCATGCCAGTTTATCCAGAACTAATTTTATTCCTCTTCTCCCAAAAATTCATTGCAGAGAGTCCATCCAACATACTACTGACTCTACTCAGAATCTTTTCAAATTACATGGAAATCAATGAAGCCCACTTCAGTCCAACAGTTGCTACATGATTAGCCCTTTGTTTATTTGTCATATGTTTTTCCTATGAAATCCTTTACACTTTACCTTTACACTTCCTGCATAATTCTTTATTGATAATGTGTTACAGCTGGCTCATACACATTTACTTCTATGTGTATATTGACACTGATCTATTCATCACCACTGAGTATGATAATTTTATTTATCAACCTAATAGTAATATATTAAGTCAACATTTATTCATCTTGTCCACAACCTAGAGTGAACAATTCTGTAAAATGTCTTGCTGAAACCAAGAAATACTACATCTATGGATTCCTTCCCATGAAGTTACTAGACTGGTAACCCTATCTCAAGAAATGAAGTTTGCCTGGAATGATTTATTCTTAGTAAACCCTATGTGGACTCCCCTTCCTTACTGCTTCCCTTTCTAAAGCTCATAAAATATCTGTTTAATAATACATTCTAGAATTTCATCGAGGAATTAAGATCAAATTCATATGTTTCTATGGCTTCTGATGCATATATTATCATCAACCACTCCAGGGACACTTTTAGAATACAGAAGAAAAAGGTCAAATTCTCTGGACCCTTCAAAGTTCATGAGCTTCCTCTGGCTAAGAATGGAGGTGGGAGATAGAAAGGAAGGAGACTAAGACTGAGGCCCAGAATTCTGCTTCTCTCCTTCAATCAAGTCCTCAGGGATTTAGGAATTTAGATTTCTACTCCTAGGCAGTCACATTTCTCCTTCCAGCTGTTAACTCAGTGCTAAGACCTTAGAGCCCAAATCACAACTCTTAACAAACTTTTTATCATACCTGGGTGATGTGTAGTCCATATTCACACCCAGTGTACAATTGAGATGAATACTCACCTGATAAGTATATTAGGGCATAGCATCTTATCATTACTCTAATGAGGTAAGTCAAGATTTCATTAGATACATTGAAACCAGTGGAAACTAGATTTGCAACAGATGTTTCAGGAAGATTATTTCATCACTATTCTATCTTACGTATGTGTGTGCCATTTCTTTCCTCTGACTAGAAGTCAGAGGGGTTACTTCTATCTTTCTCTCCCTTTATTCTTATCCAAATTCTCTGTCACCATTCTTTCCTTCTCAGGACTCGGTACAGGATACATAACTTTCCTGTTGTACAATGCTACACCACTCTCTTAGACAGATGTTTCTTTTGATGTGGCTTTCCTTTACCATCATCCTGTTGTGAGTCGCAACCTATTGAGTCAGGATGATATTGTTTTTCCTTTCTTATATTTAAAATGTCAGGCTTCTTTGACTTGTTATCCATTCTCTGTCCACTGGTGCACAGATTTGAAGCTTTAAATGTTATCTCCAGCATTTCTCCCAGTGATTTCTTCCATATAATTACTAGACATCATGGACTCATTTTCAATCATTTATATCTCCGTGCGAATCATTTTCATCTATTATATCTATTTTCATCGACTAAAGCCCTACTCTGATGGTTCATCTTGTCATGAAAGTGACCCTGAGGTCCTGCAAGCCAGTGGAGTGACGGGGAAGCTCTGGTAGGTCCTTTCAAATCTGAAAGGTATTGAATTTGGGCCACAACAATAAGTATGTCTATCATGTGAAGATCAGCCTAGCTAAGTTCAAAGAAAATCACCAAGAGATATTTTGTCAGGAGGTGACAATTTTGGAAGACCATACCGATTCATGAAGGCAAGGCTATAAACTGTGAGAGTGGGATGAAAATACGTGGAGATAAAATCAAGAATCAATTGAATGAGTTTATCACACCTTCTCCTGAGAACAGGTTTTGAAAAAGGTCAGGGTAGGAGAACATGACTTTGGGAACCTGAAAGATAAAGGATATGCTCAGGTCAAGAAGTCCTGGAAAATTAACCTTACCTACTGCATGACTTCCCCTACTATCTTAAAAACACAATATGATTTCTCCCATACACTATAATATTTACAAGTACATGGACCCCAGAAAACCTATTGCAAACCTGCAGATAAATGTCATGCTCCTGCAGAATTATGGTGTTAGGCAGATTACATCCTCATTGGTACACTTCTTAAGGAACTAAGGATTATGTGAATGTAAGTAGAATCAATCAATCAGCAAGCAAGCACAATGCCTAGAAAGAGGTACATAACTGTTTGTTGATCTTAACTGGAGGATAAATCTTAAAGTTATTCAGAGCTGGGGGAGGGAGAGGGGGATGAATTGTCTTGCCCTGCTCCTGTACAGAAATGAGAGAGGGAAAAGAGTGCTGAATATCCTCTGAATCTTATAGGCAGAGAACATCTTTGACTCCCACAGATAATGGGCAATGCAAATGTTGTAAAACCACAAGCTTGAGGATTTTAATTACATTCAACTGAATGAACTGGAACCTTCTCAGCATCCTTCATTATTTATAACAGTGAAAAAGCACTTCCCATCAAATTGTACCCTGACATTCTGTAATTTGTACTTACATATCTCCAAAGTAGATTTATATTAACAATCACTACCAAATTATGGCTTAGGCTATGCCATGAATCTTAAGATGAATGTAATTGTAATCTACTACCAAAATAAAACTCAAGAAATCTGTCACTGGGAAATATCTTAATTACACCCTTACTTGTTAGCACTTTGGCAAAAGGTATCCTTGGAGCATTTTGCAGCTGTAAGGAAAAAGAGGAAGATAGTATTTTGCCAAAATCTAGAGTGATCACAGGGGCAGCACGACATGGCTGAAAGACTGCTGTATTTGGAGTCAGAGTCTATGAACAGAGTGAATCTTGATTCAAATCCTGCCTCAGTTACCTGATACCTGTGTGTTTTGGGTGAGTGGTTTGGTCTTTTTCGGCCTCAGTTCTTCCTTGGTAGATTATGGGTTGGACTAGATGACCTCTAATCTCTGAATCTATGATCCTGCTGGTTATTTCAATTATAAATAGCAAAGGCTGTCAAGTAGAGTGCACCATTGTGGCAAAATATGCCCTGTAGTTAGGATTCTGATTTTAATGAATTGCATTACCTTGAGTGACTTCCTTTCTCTCAACCTCAGTTTCCCCATATGTAAAATGAGGGAACAGAACTAAATGATTTCTAATTGAAACCTTAACTTCATGAGAGTCAATGGCCAAAAAAATAACCCAACTTTGACGTTTAGTTCTTTGAAAATGCATGAAATTTTGTTAAGATGCTGTAGTATTTAGCCTGTTATTCCTGCATCAATTTTATCAATCAACATCTATTAAGGACTTATTACGTGTATAGCACTGCAATCCAAAAAAAAGGTAAAGACAGTCTACGCTCACAGTGAGTGTTCATTCTAATGTATTAGAGAACATGTATGTGAAGAATAGGTACATACAGGATACATACAGAGTAAGTTTTTTGTGGGAGAGGTTAAGATGGAAAAGCTTCTTGTAGAAGACAGCATTTGAGCCGAGCGTTTAAGGAAACTAGGGATTCTAAGTGGCAGAAGTGTGGAGGGAGAGCATTCCAGGCATGGAAGACTGGGAGAGCAAAGGCTTGGAGATGGAAGATAGTAGGTTATGCGGAAAGAAAAACAAGTGGGCCAGTACTACTGCGATGGGTGACTGGAAATACAGTAAGGGACTAGGTTAGAGTTTTATTTGATCTTGGAGATAATAGGGAGCCACTAGAGATTATTGGGGGGTGGGGAGGGGTGGCATGGTCAGAGCTGCCTTCTATTCCATTTTGAGAGCAAGGGGCTTTTCCTTTACCATCAACTTAGAGCCTGGTTGTAGCCGAGGGCACTGCCTCACTTTTTATTGAGTCGCTTTGTCTACTAAACATGCTCAGGCCTGCCCTATCTGTGCAGTATTTTTAGTTGTCAAGTCTCTTCTCTTTGTGTGAAGATGGAAGAGAGAGAAAGGAACAGCTGGGCATCAGGTCAGCACAAGGAATGCAACTACTAAGGACAGAGAAATCCTAGGAGATAGGAATAAAAAGAATAATTATTGATATTTATATGACACATTATAGTTTGTAAAGTGTTTTATATGTTTTCTCACATTTGACCCTCACAACAACCCTGTGATATAAGTGCTACAGTATTATTATCCTTATTTTATAGGTAAAGAAACTGAGGTTCAGAGAGATTGTGACTTACCCAGGATCACACAGCTGATAAATGTCAAAGGTCAGATTCAAATACTGGTCTTCCTGATACCAAGTATCATGTTCTACCTATCAGAGCACCATGTGAATTCTGAAAGGCAGAAAAAAGATAGGAGGAACATATTAGAGACATTATTAACACCACAGTTTAACACCTCATACCAGCAATCAATATTACCTCCAAATGGATATATAACTTAGATATAAAAGATCACAACAGAAACAAAAAGAAGAAATTTCCTTTGGCATCAGTAGCTAGGGGAAGGGTTCACTCCCAAACACAGGATGACAGAAGATAAAATGGACAATTTTGGTAGCACAAAATTGAAATGTCATTAAAATTAAAAGCAAAAGAGTTAACTAAGAGAAAAAAAATTACTGCAACAAATTTCTCTAATAAAGACCTTGTTTCCAAGATAGATAACTGATGCAGATTTGTAAGAATAAGAACTAGGTGGTACAGTGAATAAAGAATTGGGTCTGGATTAAGGGAGACCTCAGTTCAAGTCTCATCTCAGATACTTGCTAACTCCGTGACCCTGGGTAAATCATTTAACCTCTGTTTGCCTCAGTTTCCTCAACTGTAAAATGAGTATAAAAGTAGCATTTACCTCATGGGGCTATTAGGATTAAATGAGAGATGTGAATTGGTTCAGCCATTCTGGAAAAAAATTTGAAACTTGCCCCAGAAGTCTGTACATAAACTGTATGTAATCTTCGACCCAACTATACCACTATTAGAGCTGTACCCTAAAGGGATCAAAGAAAGAGAAAAGGAACATACACACACACACACATACACACAAAAATGTTTATAGCAATTGCTCTTATAGTGGCAAAGAACTAGAAATTAAGGAGGTATCTGTTAACCAATTGTAAACAAATTGTATATAATTACAAATTATGGCATAGAAGTGTAATGCAATGCTGTTGTACTATAAAAAAGGATAAAAGAGATGGGTTCAGATAAACCTGGGAAGACTTTTATGAACTGATGCAGAATGAGGTGAGCAGAACCAGGAGAGCAACAACAATATTGTAAAGAAAAACGGCTTGGAAAGATTTAAGAATTATGTTCAATGCGATAACTAGCCATGATGCAGGAGGACTAATGATATAAACTATACTACTCATCTCTGGACAAAGAGACAATAGATTCAAGATGCAGAATGAGACTACATTTTTGGACCTAGAGAGTGTGGAAATATGTTTTTCTTGACTGTGCATATTTATTACAGTTTGTTTTCTTTTTATTCTTTTAAATGGGGGGAAGTGGGACAGAGAGGAAAAAAAATACAGATACAAGTATGTGTTTGTGTCCCAAAAGTCTTAGTGCAGTTTTGAGGCCTTAAACCTGCATTAAGATTTTTAGAACACACTATGTAGGTATATATTGTCTTCCCTGGTAGAATTTAAGTTACTTGAGGGTACAGACTATTTCATTTTGTCTTTGTACTTAACTAGTACAGTGCCTGGCACATAGTGAGCACAATAAATATTTATAAACTCTTTAACTGAACCTTATATGCAAGTCTGTTTTCCATTTTATCACAAAGCATTTCCTCTTTTGGTTATATTTTGTGTTATACTTTCTCACCCCCATGCTAACTCCAGAATTTCTCTATGCCTTTTCCTAATTATTAAAGAGAATTAACATGGTTTGACAGAAGTATCTGATTATTGGTGTCCAATATTCAACAACTGCCAACAGTTTTCATTTTGCATTCAATCATAGGCTGTGAAGATGAATTTGTACACATTCTAATAATAGCAATCTGTCTAATAATCTAAACTCATCTATTTTTCTTTGCCAGAAGAAAGCATATGGGAAAATGACAAAGTGAAATTGCGGCACAATATAATTTTTTCATAATGCTAAAATTTTAGCAGTGTACCCTTTAAATTCCAGATTATTGACATCATAAATGAAGTAAAATAGGATTTAATGACCAAACAGCAGGATGATAAAAACTCTTATTGCTCAATTCTGTTATATTGATGTTAATATTTAATGGGAAATGAGACAGGTGCCCTGCTTTATGAGGCAATAAGCCAATTCTCGAATGGGTAAGCTCTGAAGAGGGAATGGAGGGGTTAAGAAGATTGGGTTGAAGAAAGACTTGGACATTTTAATTAGATTGAAAAACTTTCAAGGGAAAGGAGAACAGGCTTTGTAATACTGGCAAGGTCCAATTTGGAAAAGCCAGGCTCTTTTTTTTTCTTCCACTTCAATTAGTGGCTGCTGCTCCTTGATTATGACTGACTTCAGTGCTTTTCTTCAGGGCTACCTGCCTCAGAAATGACCCAGAGAAAACCTGTCACCTGTATTGAAAGCAAAGATCAACAAAGGAGGCAGAAGGTCTTTGAAGACATTCTCCTAATTAGTGCTACTTTGGCGGCAATCCTCACCCTCCCCCCCCATGAAGAAACACACACACACACACACAACTGAGTATCCTCAGGAAGAATAAAGGAAGGGAGAAAACAGAAGATGATCTGTCCTTGAACAAGGAATAATGAATTCAGTAGCTTTTATTTCTCTAAGGCTTTATAAGGGAAGAGTTGTTTGAGTAAATCAATGGAGCCAAGCAAGTGATAAGCTATCCAGATACCTTAATGAGGTAAGAAGTCTCAATCAACCAAACAAACATTTTAGATTAAGTGTGGAAATGTCTTTGGATAACTTGAATGGTGTTGACAGGAAGAGTATCCTGATTGGCTGTGGAAGCCTAGTCATGCCCTGTGGGGTGTCTGTAAAGAAGATCAGTTGAGAACCCAAGTATGTTGAGCATCTGGTAAGGGACCTCATAGGTCATCTATACTAATCTCCTCACTTTATTGATGAGGAATATTGAAGCCCAGAGAATTTTAAAAACTTATTCAGAGTCACATGAGCAATCAGTACCAAACCCAGGCCTTCTAACTTCAAAACCAGCACTTTCCACAGTAGCAAAGGCTCACAGAGTTTAAGGTAACTTCCCAAGGTAAGGTGGAGAGCCCACATTCAGGCTGAAATCTCTTGACTCCAAATCCAGTTTGCTTTCCACTATGTCACAGATAAATACAATTCTGACAGTCATATCTCAAGAGATTCCTCTCCTCTATACTTCCCCATCACGCCCTAGGAACTCTTTATTCTGCAAGATTGCTGATATCAGCCCTGGTACTCACACCTCATCAGTACCCTCTACCCCTAGAAAGCAGACAGAAGCATGCCTGTCAGAACTTCCATTTAAAGAAGGTGCCCAGGCAATCCATCTCTTCATTTCCCATCTGACTTTACTCCATTGGACTTGTCCATCATACCCCACCCCCACCTAGCCCCCCATTAGATTGTAAACTTCTTGAGGGCAGAGATTTTTGGGCTTTTTTATCCACCCTGCTTAGAACAGTGCCTGGCATTTAGCATAAGTACTTGAAAGTGTTTATGGGGGGGCAGAGCCAAGATGGCTGAGTAGAAGCATGACCTTCCCAGAGCTCCGGCTTCCACCCTCCCCAATCCATGTAAAAAGGGGACTCTAAACAAACTTTGGAGCTGCAGAACCCACAAAATGACACAGAGAAGCTAACCTCCCACTGAGGACAGCCCGGCAGGCCGGCAGGAATCCAGCACAGCACTCTGGGAGCCGAGTCTAGCCCCACACCAAGGCTTTAGCCCCAGGGCGGGCCTGACCAGCCACTAGCCAGAGGGAATCCAGATCAGCAGCAGCTGTGGCCATTTCCAGATTTATCAACACATAGACGCAAAGGACAAAGTGAGAGGTCAGTGCAGTCTGGACTTTGGGACCAGTAAGTGGGAGTGCGTGGCTTTTACCCCCAGGGCGAAAAGCCACTGAGACACCAGCACAGCCAGCCAGCACCAGGTGGCGGCTTATGCTCTTGGCCTGCAGAGTGTAGGGGGACCAAGCACCAGTCTGAGGGGTAATCGCTCTTGCTTTAACCTGCTTGGATCTGGATTGCAGTCTAGGGTGGAGGTTCTGGGGTGTGTGTCCAGCTTGCCAGAGCGTGTGGAGACCTCAGAGAGGGCACCCATCTAATACCTCCAGCAGCTGAGAAAACCCCAGCGTTTGGGACAAAAGCTCCCCTGTCTGGTGGCAGAGTCCTACTGTGGCAAAAAGCCCAAAAGTCAAGTAATTGAGTGGCAAAATGAGCAGGCAAAGGAAACAAAGCAGACAGATGATTCCAACAATACACTCCTTTTTTGGGGACAAAAAGGAGCAAAGCATGGAACAGGAGGAAAACAGTGAAGTCAGAACTCCTGCACCAAAAGCTTCAAAGGAAAATACAAGCTGGTTACAGGCCATAGAGGACCTTAAGAAGCAGATAAGAGAAGTGGAGGAAAAATTGGGAAGAGAAATGAGAACAATGAAAGAAAATTATGAAATGAGAGTCAACAGCCTGACTGAGGAAAATAATACCTTAAAAAACAGACTGACTCAAATGGCAAAGGAGGCCCCAAAAGGCAATGAGGAGAAGAATGCCTTAAAAAGCTGAATTTGCCAGATGGAAAAAGAATCTCAAAAGCTCAATGAGCAGAATCATTGCTTCAGAATTAGATTAGAGCAAATGGAAGCTAATGACTTGATGAGAAATCAAGATGCTGTTAAACAGATCCAAACAAATGAAAGAATAGAAGGCAATGTGAAATATCTCATGGGAAAAACCACTGACCTGGAAAATAGATCCAGGAGAAATAATTTAAAAATTATTGGACTGCCTGAAAGCCATGACCAAAGTAAGAACCTAGAAATCATCCTCCAGGAAGTTCTCAAAGAAAACTGCCCCGATGTTTTAGTACCAGAGGGCAAAATAGAGGTTGAAAGAATCCACCAATCACCTCCTAAAAAAGATCCCAAAAAGAAAACTCCTAGGAATATTATAGCCAGGTTCCAGAATTCCCAGATTAAGGAGAGAATATTACAAGCAGCCAGGAAGAAACAGTTTGAATATTGTGGAAACACAATCAGGATTACCCAGGATCTGGCAGCTTCTACACTGAGGGATCGAAGGGCTTTGGAATATGATATTCCAGAGGGCAAAGGAGCTGGGATTAAAACCAAGAGTCACCTACCCAGCAAAACTGAGTATCATGTTTCAGGGGAAAATATGATCATTCAGTGCAATAGAGGACTTTCAAGCATTCTTGCTGAAAAAACCAGAGTTGAATAGAAAATTTGACATTCAGATACAAGAAGCAAGAGAAGCATGAGAAGGTAAACAGGGAAAAGAATTCATAAGGAACTTATCAAAGTTGAACTATTAACATTCCTATGTGGAAAAACAATAATTGTAACTGATGAAACTTTTCTCAGTAGTTGAAGGGATTAGAAATATATATATATATATATATGTATATATATATATTTGTCTATATATGAGGGTATATGGGCATATGAATACATATGTGAATGTGTGTATATATGTTTACAGGTATACATAGATAGAGGGTACAGGACCAATTTAACAAGAAGGAATGATACTTAAAAGGTGAAATTAAGAGGTGAGAGGAATATAACGAGAGGAGATGGGGAGAGACAGATTGGGATAAACTATCTCATACAGAAGAGGCAAGGGAAAATGGTTACAATGGAGGGGAAGAATAGGAAGGCAAAAGGGAATGAGTCAACCTTATTCCCATTGAATTTGGCTTAAGGAGGGAGTGAAATACACACTAAATAGGGTATCTCACCCTCCAGGAGAATGGGGGGGGGAAGGGGATGAGAGGGGGGATGATAGAAGGGAGGGTAGGCTGGGGGGAGGGAAGTTGGAAGCACTCACTTTTGAAAATAGACGGGATCAAAGTAGAGAATAGAACAAGTGGGAGGTGGGATAGGAGGGAGGGAAATATAGTCAGTCTTTTACAATATATCTACTATGTTATTGTTTTGCATTAGCCACACATGTGCAACCTATACTGAACTGCATATCTTCGCAGTAAGGGTGGGTGACAAGGAAGGAAGGGAATGAATCTGGAATTGAAAGTTTTAAAATCAAATATTCAAATATATATGTATATATATATGTGTGTGTGTGTGTATATGTGTGTGTATGTATGTATATATATCTATATCTATATATACTATTATTAATACCATCTTACATGTAATTGGGAAATAAGATATACAGGCACTGAGGCATAGAGATCCACTGGAAAAGTAGAAAGGGGTATGGGAGAAAATATTGGAGGGAGCAGATTGGAGAAGGGGATATCCTGTGGGACTGCTATTTTGGGGCAGTGGGTAGGGGAAAAACGGGGAGAAAATTTGTAACTCAAAATCTGGCAGAAACGAATGATGTAAATCAGAAGTTAATAAAGCATTAATTAAAAAAATAATAATAATTAAAAAAAATAAAATTCCTACTCTACTTTAAAAAAAATGTTTATTGACTGACTGAAATAATGGAACTAGATAAGGTTCAGGGAAGGGGTACTACAACGATCGAGGAGTTGAGGAGGATTGCTAGGAAGGTGTCGTTCTTAAATGAAGAGCATGGTATGACATCCAAAAAAAGTAATGCAATCTTAGGCTGAATTGTGAGGAATGGTGTCCAGAACAAGGGCGGGATGGTCTTATTACACTGTGCCCTGCCAGAGTGCTGTGTTTCAAGACAGATAAGGATAAGCTGGAGAGCACCCAGAGAAAATGACCAAGATAATGAAGCACCTTAAGATCATTCCATACTATGGTTGAAGAAACTGGAGATCTTTAGCCTAACTCTCCACATAAGAACAAACTAAGTAGATGAAGAATGCCAGTTTCCTCATTTAATTGTGAGGATTGAATGAGATATGCTCTAAGGTTCCTCCTAGCTCCTGTGTGGTATAGGAAAAAGAACACTGGATCTGGATTCAGAGGTCGTGAGTTCAAATCACAGCTCTGCCACTTACGATATTATCTATGTGGCTTAGGGCAAATCACTTTACCTCTCTGGGCCTCAGTTTTCTTATCTTTAAAATGAGAGGGTTGGACTAGATAATCCCTAAGAGACTTTTCCAGTTCTAAATCTATGATGAAACCATTGAACTTATGAATCTGTTCGATGATTTCCGAAAATATTTTGAATAGTCCTCTTTCCACACAATTCCTTGCTGTTAGGATGTTCTTCCCAGGCTTTTCCAACTATCTAAAGGGATCAGCATTACAGTTTGGAAGGACAGGAATGACATGTCTTGATGGACAGGAAATTACAGATGGAATTGAAAGGAGCAGATTATCCAAGTCTATGAAGTCAGAGAAGAATGAACTTAGCAAAGGTGATAACTTTGATTCCTTCCATCAATGCAGATTGTACAACTCATGAATGCATTGTCTTCTTGTGCAATTTTTGTCCTTAGCCTCCCATAAATCTTCCATTAAGGCCTTCCTTTGGCCATCTTCATTATTTGTAGTCCATGTGCAAAGCAGGAACACCATAGGGAGTGTGCTTTAGTCCCTTCTTACCTTACCAAGGCCTGGGGTAGTTCTTTGATCCTGCTCTCAAATCTAGTTCCCCACTTTGAGAAATGAAAACTCTCAAAACTCTGGTTACTTCCTTGTTATTTGACCCCACGGGTGAGTTTTTATTCATTGGAGGCCTTGAGCCTCCACTTTAACACAAATAAGTGTGCATTTAAAAAAAAAAAGAATAGTATTAAAAAGAGTCCCTCATTTCACACCTACCCTATCCCTTCCATATACCATGTTTCAGACTAGTTGGCTGCCTGCCTTGCTTACCATTTGTAATGGTAGTGGGAATTTGAAGATCTTCCTTGCCCCCTAATAAGCCGAATGTAATCACATGGAGCCTGTAGTGGGAGGAGCTTGCTAAGGGTGGAGCAGAGCCCACAGGGAGTTGGGAGTCAGAGGAGTTATGTAGTGGGAGAAAGAAGACATAGCCAAGGATACAGCTAGGCTTGTGAGTGTTTGTTTTTTGCCCTGCTGTGACAGTTAGGCTTGTAAGTGTTTGTGGGAAGGCTAAAGGATGGTGTGGCTTCCTACTGTGCTGTGGTGTATTAATTTCTTTGCTACTATGATGAATTTGACTTTCTGGTATCGGGATTTGGTTTTCTGGTGTCTGAATAAATGTTTTATTTCTGTCTTATATTTGGAGAGTCTGTTATATTTTGTGATTGAGCACTGTGTTGGCATATTCACAGTTGCTGTCAGCACTATGAATATTGTGTTGGTGCTACACTATTCTTCTTTGCTCTGGAAATGGAAAGAAAGTAGAGCTGAAAAAAATTATGGAAAAAAAGAATTGGCCAGACTCAGAGATGAGTAAATGTAAGAGACAAAAAGAGAGGAAGAAGACCACGATGACTCTCAAGTTTACATTCTGAGGGAGGGATACTAGTAAGCACCAAAATGTGCTGACCATTTCATGTGATAAGATAAACATATACAACAAGGAAAATGAAAATCTGGGGAATATACAAGCACATGCTCAGTATGAAAAAAAGAGGGAGAAAGAAAGGCTAGTTAAAAAAAAGATAAAAGTGTAACATGCCCTAAAGAAAATAAAATGCCAAAATGGTTTGATCTCTTCTTTTCTTTCAGTGGAATCTGCAAAGTGAAGACCTTGGGGGCAAACAATGACATTTTCTTATACTTTCGGAACACATAGTTCAGACCACGTTATCTAGGAGCTCTTAATAGCAAAGGAAGGGAATATTGGATATAATTAGATGTGTACCCTTGCCTTTCAGAAGGCAGATATCAAAAATTTGAGAGAAAAGATGTGGCTAGAAACTCTAAATAGAGAAAATGATTCAGGAGGAATGTGGAGTTCTCAAAAACAAAATTGACTACAATACATGAAAAACTCGTTGAGAAAGAAAAGGTAGAGGCATTCGATAAGCCTAATGTGGTTGCATAAGGGACTCTCAGATGAGTTCAGATTTTAAATGGATCTGTCCTTTCAAAAAAGGGGAAAAAGAACAGATAGCTAAGGACAAATACAAGAGTGGTACAGGCATCAGAATATTATCAGGAAGACTTAAACCCTGGAACAAACTGAGGTTTAAAAATATATATTAAGGGGGCAGCTAGGTGGCGCAGTGAGTAGAGCACCAGCCCTGGAGTCAGAAGGACCTGAGTTCAAATGCGGCCTCAGACACTTAACACAAAAACTAGCCGTGTGACTTTGGGCACTTAACCCCAATTGCCCTACCTTCCCCCCTCCAAAAAAGCAAAAAAATAAAAATAAAGTTGGGAAACACTGCCCATTCTTTTAATACACACACACACACACACACACATATGTATTAAGGAAAGCAACAAAAAAGACAATCTATCATAAACCCTCTCACTTCTTTTTTTCCTCATAGTCCCTCTTCATCAGTACTTTTTAACCCAGGGTTCAAGGACTTCCAAAGCATCCATGAATAGATTACAGGAAGTCTATGAACTTGAATGTGAAATTTTTTTTCATTTTTATTTTCACTGAACTCTAGTTGAAATTTAACACTTTCTTCCACTATGAATGTAGGCCAAGAACCACATTAGTATTAGCAGTACCTGTGGCTTTTTCTCCAATAGAAATATTTTCATATCACATTATCATATCACATAGTTCAAAATTACTGTAGTTATTAGAACTGCCCATAGAGTGCATGTGTTTGTAATCTTCCTGTCTATAGACAGGTTCCCTATATGATCTTATCTATAAATTTATAATAAAGTGGTTCCCTATTTATTCTTATGTATTTTGTTTTATGTGTTTAAAGGGATCATTCTTTGAAGGGGTCCAAAGGCTTCACCAGTCTGCCAAAGGAGTTCATGACACCAAAAGGTCAGTGTCTTTGGGAGTAAGGAGACATGCCATTTTTAATTTCTATTCCTACTGTCTAACACAGGGGTGGGGAAACTGGCCTAGAGACCTCATGTGACCCCTTAGGATTTGTTCTGTGAAGGTTGGATTCAGTCAAAAGACTGCACTTTAGGATCTAGAGGGCCATATGTGACATGATAGCATTTACATCATGGTGCTTAATAACTGTTGTTGAATTGAAATATTAGCCAGTGAGTTTTCCGTCAAGGGAAGGGTTTAAACAGAGACTGGGTGATCATCTATCATGATATTATGCAGGTAAATTAGTACATTGGTGGTTGAGTGTGATATTGGATAACCTAAAAGGATATGTTTGACTTTTATGATTCCGTAATCATAGTCTATAGGTATTCAAAAAGCATCCTAAATAACCTTTAACTAAATGTGCAATGGTGATTTAGAGATAAAATTTAATAATTCCTCTCTAATAGCTACATTTTTATAATCTAAGAATTTTTATGACAAAAAAGAAGAAATTCATTACATTTTATATGAGAAACATCCAATTTTATATATATTATATATACATGCATGCATGAATTTTACACATATTTCATTGGTGAATTCATCAGCATAGGGAACCACTGGTATGGAAAGTCCCTCCCACTGATGTAGATCAGCAATTCCTTTGGAATTTATAGTCTTAAAGAATCTCCTGGGGCCCTAAGAGATTGAGTGACTTGCCCATGGTCATTCAGTTACTGTACATGAGAAGCAAGACTTGAACTTAGTTCTTCCTCACTCCAGGGCTAGCCTTTACTCTACCACCTCATGTATTCAATAAACTCCATTTCTAACAAGTTATTTATATAACACTCCCCAAACTTCCAAATTATTGCTTTAGCTTTAATATTTTCTAACTAAACCTAATACTTTCATTTAACTATTAACAATCATCTTGACTAGACTAACTTGAACAAATATTGCATAGAAGTAATAGGGCAGAATTTGGCCCTAGTCATTGTGGGTTATGAAAAAAGGAGGAAGTATATTCATTTCCACTTCATGAAGTACCTATGTGGTTCAGTTGCTTTTTAAAAAGTAAACAAACATAGAGTGGCGATTAAATTACATCATGCTTTCTGCTCTGAATTCAGATAATGGGTGGTAAGTACAATGATCTGGCCTGCTTTCTTATCAGAAAAGACCACAAATGGTGACTAAGAAGTGAACCGGGGAGCAATTCTCTTGGCATTCACACTCTGCAGAGAAGGGAGGGCAGAAAGGGGGGTTTGGGTAAATGCAGGAAGTATGTGATGTTTCACAAGATTTGACTTTGAAGGATGCCTGATGCTATGGGTATGCATGCCCCTATCAATAACATATCACAATTCCTTTCTCCCTCAATGGACAATATATGAATGAGTTGTTGGAACCAAGATAATAGACAACCCAGTTGCTAAATGGTGATGAACTTCTCCAAATTTAGTTAAGCTGCCCTTTGGGTGACTAGCACACAATTATCACTAGACCCATACTCAGAGGTTTTCCAGATTGATGGGGACCTGCCAGAGTTTGTATTGCTGTGCAGAACCTTGAGAAACTCAAGGATCCCCCTAACCATGCCACCAAGAAGCCTCAGACGAAGCCTTTGGTACAGGTTCACAGAACACAAAACAATCACAATTAATGACTGAGACTTTGCTTTTATTTTATTAATAATTGCTGCCCTTTGTCAAAGTTGCAAAAATAATTCAGATAACAGTGTGAAAGTTGTCTGTCTGCAGCTGAATTCACATGATATATGTCTTCAGAATTACATTCAGCAATGTTCTGTGTAAACACTGTTCTCTGAAAGACAAACAGAAATGTTCATGTTGAAACCTGCCTGTCTAATCTTCAAGGTAGTAAAAGCCAAGACCCAGAAATGTTACTTGTTAATTAGATCCAGTCTCATTTATTTACTTGATGCTCATGTCAGCATTGTTATAGAAGAAAACAGTATTAAAATAACGAATATTATTTTGTAATGGTCCTAGTTCCTGAAGGCTGGAACAGCTCTAACAAGTTGGTACAGTCCAATCCCCAACAATGAACTTGAAAATTATTATACGGTTTTACATTCTCTAATATACTAGGTAGGGTCCAGAATATCTAAGGTGAACACGAAAGTCGTACTTTAAGGAGGTCATGGTTGACCTTTATGACATGAACCTAAATGTGAGAAATTTATCCAGATTGCTCACCCTTGCTCAGACCCTCATCATTTTTGCCATGGACACTGAAGAAACCTCTTAGTCATTCTACCTGCCTTAAAACTTTCCCTTTGCCAACCTGTTCTCCACATAGCTACCAAAGTGACATGCCTGAACAACAATGTGCTCATAATCTGACTGTCACTCCCCTTCTCCTTACTGCCCCAGAATCAAATTCCTCTGTTCAGCATTTAAAGTTCTTCACAGTCTGGATCTAACCTACCTTTCCAGATTCTGTCGTAAACGAAAGCCTTTAATACTCTGTGTGGTCCAACCAAAATGGCAAACTTGCTGTTCTGCAAGCATGCCCTTCCATTTCCCACCTTCGTGCCTCTATACAGATTGTCCCCCATGCCTGGAATGCCCCCTCTCCTCACTTCCACTCAGAATCCTT
This sequence comes from Petaurus breviceps papuanus, assembly GCF_028583685.1. Classification (NCBI taxonomy): domain Eukaryota; kingdom Metazoa; phylum Chordata; class Mammalia; order Diprotodontia; family Petauridae; genus Petaurus; species Petaurus breviceps. Next base: position 3,325,699 of record NW_027185761.1, on the reverse strand, counting down.
TGCTTCTTAAAACAACAACAACAACAACAACAGTTTAAGTATTCATGAAGCTTTTCTTCACTGCCCCTCCCCCCAATCCCATTGTCCCTCACTTCCCCCCAAATGACCCTGTATTTATTTTGTATGTCTTTTGTATTTGTTTGTGTGGCCATCCATGCATTAGCCCTGAAGGCTACAGCACCTTCTTCTATTAATAAGCTCCAGTTCTGGTCTCATATGGATCAGGTTCAGTCCTTCAAGGATCCCAAGGCTTTAAAGAAAGGAGCATTGTCTCTGATTCATTAAACCTCTTCCCCAGAGGAGAATTCTAGGGACTGTGTCAAATAAATCTGAGGCTTAATTCTTTTATTGGCTTCCCCACAAAGAGATAAATATAGTCCCTTTCAGAAAAGTATTCAATATACAAAGTAACCCCCCCCAAAAAAGCTTAAAATACAAACAGCTCATAAGTATACAATGACAAAGAATTAAAATGTAAAATAGTATCTCAGAACTCCTATTATACTCTCCTAGGAAATTATTTAAAACATTAAAGACATGAAATACTTCGTGGGATTGTTGAAAGGGATATCATCTTCACCTTGACTCTGCATTGTCCAAACAGTACATCACATTTTTTTTTTTGCTTTATTTAGCTCCAACAACATTTACAACATGACAATATATATATTACTATTTTTCAAATGTATGTAAATGTTGTAATTTAAAAAATACAAATGAATTTATAAGTTTTACTGAAATCATTAAGCATCATACACTTTCCCATTCAGCAGACAGTAGTAGCATAGTTTTTATCATATAGATAGATATGTTAAACTCTTTTATATTAAAAAAAAATCCTCACACTCAAAAAATTTTTCAGTCTAGGGCTCTATATCAAGGTTCTTATATAAGGATACAATCATCTGTTTTGTTTTAATATCCTTTGTTATTTTATCGGTCCCTTTTGGCCAACTTTTTTTAAATTGTGAACTTAAATATTGTTTAAAAGAAAATTTTTTTAATATAAATGCAACTTATATGGGAGGGGGTAGGGTTTAGCCATAATATTGTACTAACCTCTCACTTGAGTATATGGACACTTGTTTGTTGTCTAGATTGGTTTACTCACTTTACACTCTGAGTCCTCAATGTGACCCTAGTGAAAAGAAATGCATTTCCTCTACTAATTATTCTAGCTTGAGCTCCCACCCATTTCTATTTATATAACCTTTTCCATAATTGCACATCTGGATCTTAAACATAAATTTTTATTTATTGATAAATCAAAATAAATAATAATGGTATAAGATACTTATTTATTAAAGTAAGTGCACAAGCAATTGATATATCATAGTCCATACTTAAACCTAGATCACATTGTCCTATTAATACATTCAGTATATGTGAAGGAGAGTAGAAACACCTTTAGAGAAAACTGCCAAAGAAGCACATAAATGTAGAAAACCCATGTACTAGTATAACTCAGAACTCTGAAACTAGTATAACTCAACTCTGAAATTGTAAACTTCAATAACTGTACATAAGAAAGCCTTGTATATATGATAATGTAGCTTGTGTTGAATAGGTGTTTCTATTGTCAAGCATCCTGTACTTGATTGATATTTCACTATGAAAATATCTCAGCCATATTTTTCTAAGATCATTAAGTTAATCATTTCTTATGGCACAGTAGTATTCAATCTCAATTATATACCACAACTTGTTTAGCCAAACAAGCTGGTCTGCTGAGTGATTTCTCTGATTCTCTATTTCCAATATGTTCCTCTGCTCAATTAAACTTATTCTCCAACAGCAACTATAATATCTATCACTTCTAGTTTCAAATGTAGATGATGCAGTTTTGAAATCTGTGCCAATACTTTTCTCTCATTTTTCTAAGTTCAAACCATGAATCATCTCTGCAAACAATTCTTCCTTAGTTTATAATTACTAATCAAATTCACATCTTCTGTCTATAATCAAATGAGTTACATCTGTCCCCAAATCACACAGTTCTTATGTCTATATCTCCTCAGTTTGTAACACCTTGTCATATTCAAAACAAGAATTGAGTCAGACTTAACCCTCAGCAATTGTCTCTCAGTTGCTATTTTTCTTGAGGAGCCTTAAGGCCTCAAGTTAAGGAGTGGAAAGGCCTGGAGTGAACCTTAAAGAGGTAGCACATTACACAAAGAACAAGAAACCTAGGTCTAAGAATCCAGGAAGATCTGTTATATAAGCGTATCTTCTTAATAAAATGAAATTTTTTTTACATTTTTAAAAATTTGAACTTAACAAATACCAAATGCATTTCCACATATTAGTATAACATAAAAGAGTAGTACAAGTCTCTATTATGTGTAGCTTGCTTTTCTTTTAAACATATGATCAGTTGTAATGGGAATGCAAATTTGGAAGATCTTCCCTGCCCCTAGGCTAAAGTGCACCTGGAGCCTGGGGTGGGAGGCTTGATTTTCAGTAGATACTTTTTGATTGGCCAGTGGGTCAATAAGGTTGTTACATTCTCTGAGCCAGGAGAAGGCTATATAAGCCCTGACGTGAGGCTTTGTTTTGGGGGCTCACTTTGAGAAGTGTTCTGTGATTTGATATGGATTATGGGAAGCTGTTGTCTGGAGCCCCCCCAGCTTTGAAAAACCCAGATGTTGAGACCCAGATGTTGATTTGGTATGGATGTAATGGTTGGACAGTTTGGAAATCTGTCTACTTGATCTGTTTCTCTGACTTGATAATTCTGTCTGTGTATTCTGAAGTTCAGGGTGCTGACCTTTTTCCCCTGAACAAGGTAAACGATATATGTCTGACTGATTAAAGTAAGCTTGTTAACCCATTTTGAGTTGCTTTCCTTTATCAAAGCAGATCCAAGAACCTGTATTGGCAGCAAACCCTGAGGACACTTGGGGTGCCTGCTGCCACATCAGTTTACCACGTAACTTTGAAAGTTGTCCTACTGTTTGTGATTCTTTCTGATCTTACCTCAATTCTCTTCAATCCATTAAAAAAAGATGCTTCGATGATCCTCTTTTATACCTTTTCTTTTTTTGTGACACTATACCAATCACCCCCTCTTTTTCAGTTCATTCCCCAAATGAAAAAAAAAAGAAAGAACTCAAATCACTTGTAACAAACATGCGTCGTCAAACAAAACAAATCCTTACATTGGTAGCATCCCAACATATATGTCTCATTCTGCATTTGGGGGCTATCCCTTCTCTGTCAGTAAGTTAGACACTTTATCATCTGTCTACTGTAAACATGGTTGTTCTTTGCATTGAACAAAATTCTTAAGGCTTTCAAAGTTTCTTCAAATATTGTTGTGATTATTAAAATTATTCTCTTGGTTCTATTTACTTTCCAGTTTCTCTGAAACTTCTATTTTATCATTTCTTATGATATAATCCTATTCTATTACATTCATATGCCATTATTTGTTTGGTCAACTCCAAATTGATAGGTACTTTCTTAATTTCCAGTTCTTTGACATAACAAAAAGAGCTGCTATGGATGTTTTTCTATATATTGCTGCTTTTCCTCTTTTTTTTTTAACTTTTGGGGATATAGATTTAGTAGTGGCATTCTTGGGGCAAGGAGTGTGTATAATTTAGTGATTTGGGGGGTTATGATTCTAGTTTGTTTTCCAAAATTATACAATTAACAGCTTTCCCAAAAGTAAATTAGTTTGATTTATTTTCCCACAGCCCCTCCAAAAATGGTGATTTTCCTTTTTTTACCATCTTTTCCAATCAAATGGTCATGAGGGGGCACATTTTTTTTCCTCTAATTTTCAATTGCTAGTGATTTTTGGTGCATTGTTTCTATATATTTTTAATAGCTTGGATTTCTTCCTTTGAAAACCACTTGTTCATATACTTTGATCATTATTTACTAGGGAATGGCTTTTGTTTTTATAAATCTGAATCAGTTCCATATACATTTTGGATATAAAAGGCCTTTATCAAAGAAACATGCTACAAAGATTTTTTCCCTTTATTTGCCTGTTTCTCTTAGAATTTTAACTGCTTTGGCTTTCTTTACATAAAACTTTTTTAATGTTATGCCATAAAAATTAGACACTTTGTCTACTATTTATCTTTCTATTTGTTATTTGTCCACAAACTCTTCCCTTCTTCATAGATCTGAAAAATAATTTCTACATTGCTTTCCAAATTTGTTTATAATGTCACCTTTTATGTCTAAATCATATATCCATTTGAAATTTATTTTGGTATTTGTTATGAGATGTTGCTTTGTACCTAATTCCTACCAGACTATGTTCCAATAGTGAGACCTTATCTCAGACTGGAGTCTTTGGGTTTATTCAACACTATACTACTATGTTTCTTTGTTTCTATATATTGTATATCTAATCCATTCCACTAATTGACCTATTAAAAAGAACAAAAAGTTTTTAGTGATTATTGCTTTGTAATATAGTTTGAAATCTATTACTGCTAGCTTCCCTTATTTCTCACTATTTTTTATCGTTTTTCTTGAAGTTCTTGACTTTGTGTTCCTCCAGATAAATTTTTGTTGTTTTTTATCACTCTATAAATAATTGGCAGTTTAATTAGTATGACACTAAGTAAATTAATTTAGGTAAAATCATCATTTTTATTACATTAGCATGGCCTACCCATGAACAATTAATATTTTCCAATTACATAGGGTTTCTGGTTTTATAAAAAAATGTTTTGTAGTTATGTTTTTTTAAATTTCTATTTGTGATAATCTCCTAAATATCTTGTGCATTCTGTAATTATTTCAAATTGAATTTGTCATTTTATTTCTTCTTGCTGCATTTTATCAGCCAAATATAGTATACTGATGGTTTATATAGTTTTTTAATACTTTAAATTTTAGTGGTTATTGTTTCATTTAGTTATAGTTGATTCTTTTCAATCCTCTAGATAGAGCATTATGTCATCTACAAAAATCAATAGTTTTGTTTCCTCTTTGTTTATATATATTCCCTTGATTTCTTTTTCTTGTATTTTTGCTGTAGCTAACATTTCTAGCATTGTGTTAAGTAGTAGTAGTGAAAATGAACATCCTTGCTTTTTCTCTCATCATATTAGATAGGCTTCTAGCCTTTCTCCATTACTTATGTTGATTCTTTTGGATAGGTACTATTTACCATAGTATTTTTAAAAAGACAAAGGTATTGAATTTTGTCAAAAGTTTTTTTCAATTTTTCAATCTCTGTTGATATAATCATACTTTTAAAAATATTTTTGCTTCTAATGTGACTTTTTATGTTTACAATTTTCCTTATATTAAACAAACTCTGTATTCCAAGTATAAATCCAACCTGGTTATGGTATGTAATTTTAAAACTATGTCATTGTAGTCTCTTTGTTCACATTTTATTTGATATTTTCCAGTCAATATACATTAGGGATATTAGTCCATTATTTTCTTTCTCTGTTTTGTCTCTCCCTGGCTTAGGTATCAAAATTATATTTTTATCATAGTTTATAAAGATCTTTTTCCCCTATTTTTTCAAATAGTTTATGTAATATTGGAATTATTTCTTTCAATGCTTGATAAAAATTCACTTGAAGACTTAGCTGGGTCTTGTTTCCCTTTGGGAATTCCTTTTTGCTTATTAAATTTCTTTTTTCTTCTGATATTGGGTAATTTAAATAATCCTTTTGTTAATCTGGGTATTTTATATTTTTACAAATATTCATCCACTTCATATGAATAGAAATTAATAAATAAACATTTATTGAACACCTGCCATGTTCTATTTGTGCTAATTGTGCTAATTGCTAGGGATAAAAAAAAAAGAGGCAAAAGCCCATCCCTGCCCTCAAAGAATTTACAATCTAGAGAGAAGACAACACACAAACAAATATATACAAAGCAAGCTTCATACAGGACAAATAGGAAATAATTAGCAGAAAGAAGGTACTAGCTGGAGCATATAATTAGGCAAAATAGTTTTTGATCACTTCCTTTATTATCAACTGTGGATTTTCCTTTCTCATGCAATAATTTGGTTTAACCCTCTCTTTAAAACTCACACTAGCTAACAAATTTTCTATTTTATCAGTATTTTTCTTTAAAGCTGCTAGTTTTATTTTCAATTCAATGGGATTTTGTTTTTAGTTTTGTTAATGCTTGTTTGGTTCGTCAATAATACTCTACCCTTTCGTGACCCAAAGAAGGTCAAATGTTAGGATATAGAGAGTCTTGTTAGTTGAGGTAGAGAAGGGGTGACATGCTACCTTTCCACATTCATGACTACCCTTGGGATCCTGTCATTTAACCAGTTCAGAAGTCTTCCACCTGTATTATTTTGTCAATATTACTCCTTTTTGTCCACAAAAATAGCATAAATTTTATCAAATCTTTGTAGAAATCCAACAATTCCTCTGATCTACCAGTCAAAAAGGGAAATTAGAGTGATTTAGAATGACTTGTGGGGCAGCCAGGTAGCACAGTGAGTAAGAGCACCGGCTCCAGTGTTGGGACGACCTGGAGATCAAATCCCGGGCTCAGACACACTCAGCACCACACCCAGAAATAACTGGCCGTGTAACCTTGAGCAAGTTACTTAACCCCGATTGCTTAAAAAAAAAAAAAAAAAGAATGACTTGTTCTTGTTGAAATCATAGTAGCTTTTAGTGAGTGATCTCTCCTTCCCTAAACGCTCACAAACCATCCATTTAAAATGTGTGCTAGAATTTTGCCAAGAATAAATATTAAGCCCACCAACTTAGAGTTTTCAGACTCCACTCCTTCCTCTCTTGTAGAAAACAGCATTTGGCTTTCCTCATATATATGGTACCTTTTCTATTTTTACAAAAGCTTCCAAAGATCATTGACAAAAGCTCAATGTTCACATCGACTAGTTCTTTAAGTATTCTAGGATGTAGTTCATTGTAGATATAGGGATTTTAACTCATTGAGGGAAATTAGATGCTGTCTTACCATCTCCTTGCATATCTAGGCTTTCTCCTCTCTGCCAGCCATTTTTTTCCCTCAGTTCAAAGATCATTATCCTTGGAAAAGAGGAGAGAAATTAGAATTTAGTGATTCATCCTTGTCATTATTATCCATTACCATCCCCATCTAACCTGAGCATTGCTCCAGTCCCTTCTTTTATCCCTTTCTCCTTTGATCCAAAAGGGGCAGCTTAGCTCTTTTGTTCCCTGCCCAAATCTAGTCACCAAGCCCTGTATTTGAAACATCCATTATTTTTCATTTCAGAAATTTCTGAATCTTTTCTATTCCCATCCTTTCTATTCCCAATGTCACATCCCTAGTCCAGCCTATCATTATCTCCTTCTTAGACTACTAATATAGTAATACGTTGTTGTTGTTGAGTAGTTTCAGTCATTTCTGACTCTTTGTGACCCCATTTGGGGTGTTCTCTCACAAAAATACTGGAATGGCTTATCATTTCCTTCTCCAGCCCATTTTTACAGATGAGGACCTGAAGCGAACAGGATTAAGTGACTTGCTCAGGGTCACATAACTAGTAAGTGTCTGAGATCAGAGTTGAACTCAAAAAGATGAGTCTTCCTGACTTCAGGCTTGGCACTCTATCCACTGTTCCACCCAGCTGCCCATAGTAACACTATTACTACTCTACTATACTAATACTATTACTATACCTTCTTAGGCTATTACTATAGTAATAATAATGCAATACTATTACTATAGTAATCTTTTCCTCCAGTCTCTTTCTATTTCAATCAATCTCACATGGAATTTCTACATTAATGTACCTAAAGCCTAACTCTGGTAATATCACTGACTTGCTTAAAAAACTGTCTTCACCTACCAAATAAACACCAAATTTCTTAGTCTGACTTTTAGAAAAATAGATCGATAGATTGATCCATTGATTGATACAGATAAATATAGATATAAATTCTTATTTTTATTGATAGCTTTTGTTTTTAAAACACCTTCATTTACAAACATTTCTCTCCATCCTTCCCTTCCTAGAGCCATCCCTTCTTACAAAGAATAAAAAGAATGGGTAAATGGCAGGAAACTCAGCAAACTGAATTATCTCTGGATTCCTTCCTCCTCTATACCTTTCATTAATGACATCTTACCTATCATGTCTGTAGTAATATGAATGGATCCCCAAAGCCTTTTTTATTATAACTTAGTCTCTGTTAGAGGTAAGGTCAGTCAATAATCAGTCAGTCAATAAGCATTTATTAAACACTTACTATATGCCAGGAACTATACTAAGTGCTAAGATCCTCTAGCTGCTCCTGTCAGTGGATAATGTCACCTCAAAACATCAAAGAATCTCAGAAGTGATATCCATAATTCTCAAATAGTTTGACCTAATTATCCAAATAGAAAAAACCAAGTGAATGAACTATGTCTATTATCCACACTAGGGTACATAATTGTATGGAAACCCATGGATCTGATTCTTGTAGTGCATCTATCTTGGACAGACACGGAGTTGGATCCAGAGCTAAGCATAAGTATCAGAATCAATTTGATTGCACTTGGGAAATTGCACAATGTTGTTAATGACACCAAATCTGTCCCTGAAACAGAAGCCTAGGTTTTTAACATAAATGTTTCCAATGATTTTGCATAATCAAACTTGATCACTATGTTAGTTGGTTTCACTTAACTATTTTTCTTTGTCACAATGGAAAGTTGACTGGAGAGAGTGATTCAGAAATCTCTGTGATATAAAAAACAAAAGACATTGATGAAACTAAAAAAAGTCTTCTGATATTGCTTTATGACTGTGAGTCATGGAATACCATAATCTCTAAAGAATAAATGTAGCGTGTTATCCAAAAATCAGTGGAGAAGGACATGATGGGCACAAGTAGGCTACAATATATTACCAATGAAGAATCCCCCAGGAGAAATATTATCTAGGATGTTATCATAGATTTGTATAAGCAGAAAGGAGGTGGCCCTCTCATGAAAAGATAGCAGCAGACTATCAAAAGTATTAGCTGAAGACCCTTAGCCAACTGTCGCCACAGAAGAGAAAACATTAATTAATAGGCTGTGAGTTGCACTGTTGCAGGGAGTACCAATGTCAATGATTTATCAAAGATATTTACCAAAGTATCAAAGTCTCCACCTTATCCATTATTCCTTGTATTACTTTGGAAAGTAAGAGACGCAGAGAGGACTAAGGAAATAGACACTGGACAAAGAGTCCCAAAACCTGGGCTCAATCCTAAATTTGCTACTTAACAGCTATGCAACTTTAGGTAAGTGACTTTACTTCTCAACTTCAGTGATTAGCTTCCTCGATCAATTACTCCACAAACATTGATTAAGCACCTACCGTATGCTATGAGATAAGATTTGTAGAGTGCTTTGCAAACCTTAAAGTACTATACAAATGCCAGCTATATTGATAATAATTATTAGCATTATTATTGTTGGTTTTGTGATTATTGTTATTTGCCAGTCACTGTGCCAAGGCCCAAGGATACAAATACAAACATGAGCTTGCCCTTGAATTTAAGTTATTACATTCTACTGAAGGTATACATGTCCACAGTAAATACAGGATATATACAAAATAAATACAAAATGATGGTAAGGGTGGAAAGATACTAACAATTGGGGGAATTAGAAAAGGTTGTTTGAAGTAAGTGACAATTGACTTTAGCATTAAAGGGAATTAGGGTTTCCATATAGAAGAGATGGGGAAGACTATTCTCAGCATGGGGGACAGCCTGTGCAAAGGCATGGAGGTGGGAGATCGATTGTCCTCTATAGGGAGCAGCAATTGGACCATTTTGACTGGATTGTAGAGTGAATGTGGGTTGTTGTGAGGATTCAATGGACTAATTTGTGTAACAAACGTCAAACTCCATAAAGGAAAATATGAATGATATTATGTTTTTCACGATAAAGTAAATGGCTCATTAATAACCAATCCAAATTTTACTTCAACATGGAAAATTCTTACCCTGCTTTTTCAGGGTCAGCTCATTGTTCTGATTTGAGGTTACAATCTTCCACAAATAGAACACTTTAAAAGAGAGGCATCAAAAGCCCTAGAGGGAAAAAAAATGGTTCCAGCTAAAATGGTCTCCTTTGGTTCTCTTGTACTTTGTCTTTTACATCTGAGTTATCTGAATCCTGCTGGATATATTTTGAATGCCACCATAGATGGATAGAATTCCTGGGATAACATGCATTCATCTTGGCAACCCGAGTGTGCAATGTATTCAGGATGAGAATTTTTGTTACAAGTGCTCAAGATCAGTCAGGTGAACTAGAACTTTAACTTGATTGCCAATGTTTCATGAAATAGTCAAGAATTCATTACAAGAAAAGTCCTTTTACTCTAAAGAATATGATATTTGCCTTTAGGGAATTCTCCCAAGGAACTGCAAAGTGCTTTCCAAACATTAGCTGTGGAATGTTCCTAACTCACAGTTGCCACAGTTTTACACTTAAGGAAATTAAAATATGAAGAGATTTGAGAGGAAAATTGCTATGTCTGGAAGTTGAGGCAAAGTACAGCCCCTGTAAACTCTAAAGAATTTTAAATACTTTTTTTTTCAATCTATAAAATACAACTGTTAATCAGTTCAATGCAGTTAAATAATTGTGGCAAAATTGAAAATCTTGAGATCAAGTCTCTCAAAATGAGTTAAATTGGGAAATGAAATAGATGTTTAGGAACAAAACAGGACCTAGGGGAAATTTATGTGCAGGTGAAATTTCACTGCCTAACACCTATACCACCTTTTTGCATCCCCTCTTGTGTTTCTCTTACCATTGTTTTCTCTGTTGTTAGAAGGAAATTAATCTTATCAAATTATTTGACACCAAGATATAAATGACTTAACCTTTCCAGAGATATTTGCATTTTTCAAAGGGTCTCTGGTTAGTCCAAATTAATCTTTAATTGGTTGGTTTTTTCGGAAGCAGAATAAAGTAAAATATTTATTGAATGAATAAATTTAATTGTTTTAAATTGATGATCATGGGGAGGAGGAACAAACTGGTAGGGACTCATGAGGTAAAGTAATATGTAACTACCACCTCCTGCCATTCACCCAGGCTGCCTTAGAACCTTAACATAAAAAGTAGTAGTCACTCTCTGTGGACCCAGCCTGTCAGTGAGAATGAGAGTATGAGATAAAGCCCCAGTTATATGCTGGGAAGATATAAAAGAGGACATTTGCAATTTGGATACCTTCAGAATCAAATCTGGATGTATCCCTAATCCCCAAGTACTCCCTTACAAACTATCAACATTTTCTTATCCTGTTTAATTACAATCCATGTCCTTTCCATAAATGCTTCAAAAAATTGTTTTTGCTTAACTTACTAGAGGTTTTCTTTTAGATCAAGGTTTCTTAACCTTATATGCACAAACTTATTTTAAAATATCTATTTTTATAACTGTATTTTAACATAATAGTTTTTCTTTGTAATTCCATGTATTTTTATTTTATGCATTTAAAAACATTATTCTGAGAAGAGGTCCATAGTTTTCACAAGACCAAAGGGGTCCAAAGATAGTTAAGAATCCATGGTCTAGATCTTTAATGTTCCGTGGCTACCAACCAATCAATTAAGTGATGAACAAGCATTTAGTAAGAATTTATTATCTGCCAGGAATTGTACTAAATACTGGAAACAGAAAGAAAAGCAAAAACTGTCCCTGCCCTCATTGAGCTTATATTCCAATTATACTAATAATACTTAATGTTTACATAACACTTCAAGGTCTGCAAAGAATCTTACCTATATTATCTCATTTTATCTTGCCTTCCCTGGGGAAGTAAGTGCTGCTACTATTCCCATTTACAGCTGAGGAAACTGAGGCATAGAAAAATTAAGTGACTTATGTGGGTTCACAAACCTAATAAATGTCCGAAGCAGGATTCAAACTGATCTTCCTGACTCTAAGTTCACCACTCCTAATGAGAACAATTTGTTCCAACAACCATTAGACAGCTGAAATAGGCACTGTGGAGTCCTTAGAAATTGATCAGTCATCCACAGCATCCTGGGCCATCACCAGTTGTCTTGACTTCTGTCTTGCCACTGCACTTTGAGGATTCTGGAAGAGAAAGTGAGATTTATGACTTTGTACAACTTTGACTCATTTATATCCAACTTGCCATCTCCTCAGGCTCATTTTACAGATAAGGAAACTGAGTCAAAGAGGGTTGAGTGACTTGCTCAGGATCATACAGCTAGTGTCTGAGACCAAATTTTAACTGAAGTCTTCCTGACTACAAGCTTGGTGATCTATTCACTGTGCAACTAGCTTCCACCCAAGGTCACATAGGTAATAATTAAAAGATCTGGGCTTCAAACCAAAATCCTTTGACTCCACTGCACATGCTGCAGCATACCTCCCCACATCCTGCCCTTGCCTTCTAAAATGTTTTACTGAAACTCTTATTATAAAATATTAATAAAATATCTCTTCCCAGTGACTTCCTCTCCTTGCAATAAAATCCTCTTTTGTAGTCAAAAAAAAAACAAATACAAATACAGTTAAAGGAAATCAAATCAACATAAACATTGACCATTTTCCATTGTCTTTTGAATCCCTTGTGATTTAGATTTTTGGAGGTTGCATAGTTCCATATTTCACAGTGTCATAACATTTGGAGAATTTTCATGTTAGAAATGTGAGCTTTTGTAGCAAAAGAAAGCATCATTACAACAAATATTTTATTAGTGAGAAACATCATTTCATAGGATACTTGAAGTACACATACGAAGCATAAGCAAGAAGATAACCACAAAGCTAATTGTAGAAAATATGCCAACATCTATCTCAAAGGATGAAGAAATAGAAAAATTATATGAAGAACTTTATATCTTCCAAACCAAATTAATATGTGATTTGATACTTCATTTCTCCTTGTACCCTAATTTCTCTTATGATAGGAGTGGGGAAACTTCAGCCTCAAGGCCGCATGTAACCCTCTCGGTCCTCAAGTGCAGCCCTTTGACTGCATCCAAACTTCACAGAACAAATCCCCTTAATAAAAGCATTTTTTCTGTAAAACTTGGACTCAGTCAAAAGGCAACACTCATTGTGTAAGGCCACATGTGGCCTCAAGGTCACAGGTTCCCCACCCCTGCCTTATAACAATATCAACAAAAGACTTCATAATACCATTCTTTTTTTTTAACAGTATGTATAAAATGGGTTTACTTTTTAGTATAATTTTTAATACAAGATAGCTAAGTCTTAGATAAACAGTGAGCTGATCCTATTAGGAACAAAATATTGCACAGATTCCAGATACAATATCATATCTTTTTTTTTGCATACATACCCTTTCCATTCTATGCAATGATTATCAATTCACCACAAAATACTTTAACAGTCAAGTAGACACTATAGAAAAACAGTCTTGAGAAAGACTTTTTATTTCTCTTAAAGAGGTGAATGTAAGTAAATTATTCTTACAGTTCTCTTCACTTGTAAGATCTTTAAACTCTTAAAAAGGGAGTTTCCTCATGCACATGCCATCTCAGCAGAGCATATGTGCACTCAAACAAAAACATGCAGCTCCATTGCCTCTTGAAAAAAATTCTGCAAAAAAGATTCAAGACTTTCTGCAAAACTGTTCCCCTTGTGTCATTTCAGAAACCCAAACCACAAAAAAGTGTTCAGTGCAATTCTATTTCTTCTCATTTCCGTAGAAAACACAAAGCAGAAGATAACTCTCACCACAACTGCATCCTGATGGTTAGAGTGACAGCTTCTCTCTGCTTTATTTAAAACCCTTTTTCAACCTGTTTCAATAAAATACAAACAGAATCCAGTAAAATATAAGGATCCAGTGGAGGAAGAACAAAAACAACATTTAATTTCTACCCTGTACCATATACTTAAAATGTTAGACAAAAAAAAAATCAGATTTTATCAATTCACCCTTTTTAAAGTTACTTTTTATTTCTGAAAGTAGCTCTTAATGCAAATCAAAAGCAGTTCTTGAATAACTGCAGTAAATTGTCTTTATGAGATTTCATAGGAAGACAGGAGACACATAGGAAATCTCATTCATTCATTCATTAATCTCATTAATATGGAAAATAGTCCCCAATAGCTAATGAAAGCTTTTATTCCATATGAAATTGTCATGGCTAAAATTTATGCTAATTAAATAAAATGTTGAAAATGTCATTCATTTCATTTGTTGAAAATATGCATAGTTAATGAGATTCCTATGTGTCCAAACTTTAGGGACACCCTGTATATATGTGTATATACATATATATATATATATATATATATATATATATATATATATATGTAATTCAGCTCGTTTGGTTTCTGCCTTAATTTACCTCCCCATTTTCAAGTTTGACCACAGCTCCTTTCACTCCAGAATGTGAAAATCCAATAGCTTTAATTTCTAAGCCCAGTGCCCGCAGATATCCCTGGAGCATGGTCTGGGTGACTCAGGAGCTGCTCAGGGTGTTCCCACAACTGCTGCAGAGAGCATCCCAGGGACCAAAGCCTCCAATGCCTGAGGCTTCTTCACTGCCTTCTTCAGCAGGCACCAAGACTGCCATGTGTGGAGTTTATTGCAGGCCATCTGCAGCATCTCTTCTATATGACTTACCAAATTTGTGCTTAAATACTGTCTCTGAATTTTTTCTTGGTACGGGGCAGCTTAGTAGATTGGAATCGTCCCAAATTACTCTTCATCCTCACTACCTTTTCTTCTAGGAATGGTGTGCTAACTGGAAAACAGGCCTGGAAATGCCTCATTAGCTCACCCCACTGCCACATACAAGTGTTTGAGTTCTAAATGAATGTCATCTGGCACCATCTGGTTTATGGCTTGCTGTGGTACTCCCTACATAAGTAATGCTCCTCCAGGGTATAGGGCTGTGACAGTACTACTTGCAGCACCACTTGAAAGAATCTGAGTTCATTTCAGTGTGTAAGTTTCCATCTCTTGTTTAATACTCTGAAAAGAACTGGCAATATCCTGACGTTGCATCTCAGAGGGACTGAATTGGAGCTGGGCTATGATAATACCTATCTGACTTCTTCAGGCTCAATGCAATTGTTTTTATGCTATTATTTTCCCCAAGTCTTCATATTCAGTGAATTCCTGTAACTTCACCCTTTTGACTGGTGACTGAAGGAAATATGAATCCAGAGAGTTCCCACTGCCGTTTGTGATAATTTTGTGGTTCGTGTTTTCTGCGACCTGCTAGCAGGACCATAGCACTACGATAGTTAAAACGAGTGATGATCCGCATTGCTATTCCCTTTATGGATTTTTTTAAGAGCTGAAAGTAGATGGCTCAGGGGAAACCTAATCTAACGATTTATTCTCCGGCGCTGTCAAATCTAGTAGTCAGTTTTTCACTCCTGGTGATACCATTGTTTTTAAACCCTTTTCATCCATTTCAGCACATTCTGCAAAGAGATCTTCTCTGACCCTGCGTTAAGCTGATCCCTATGAAATAATGCAATAGTGTCCATAACTGTTTTCCTGTCATGTTACACAGAATTCTTTCTGCATATTTCATTTTTACTGCTGGGCAGGTCCTAAATATGGACTCAATGACATCAGAAGTTAAGTTGTATCTTAGGCCATTACAGCCATCTGTTGGGGGCTGACGTCTGCCAGAAATGTTGCAGAAATGCCCGCATCCTGCTTGTGGCTTGCTGCTTGCCGCTACAGCGGTCACAACGCTTAACCGCCCGGCCCGGAACTCCTCAGCACTGACCACCTGACTCACAACTAGGTCTTCCTAAAGCTGACACAAACGGATCTTCCTGCGGCACTCTGCATTTCTCTTCCGGGTCTTTACTGGCTTTCCTCCTGAATCTGGGGGCCTGCTGCGGAAGGTCTTCGCGGCGCCCCTCTCCTTTACAGCTGTGTTCTGGCGGGACATAAGCTGGCGGTGTCTCCTGCATGTAGGACCAGCCCAAGCTGGATTGTAGCTTTTCCTTCTAGGCTGATTTTCTGGCATTTCATGTTCTCAGGCATATGGCCGACTGGAAGCCCGGCCCAGGGGGAGGATCAGTGGAGCGGGCATCTTTCCGCTCCTCTTTTCACCAACGTGGCCTGACTGAGCTGGGGGGAGGGGGGGAAAGGGGGTAGATATCCTCTCTTCCATCGCTGACTGGGAAGACTAGGGACACGTGACCGGAAACAAAGCGTTGGAACCGAGAAGCCACGTGATGAGGGAACAAGGTTCCCGACCTCCCACTTTCACGCTCTCCTACCCTGTCACCTTTCTCCAGCTGCACACAGAAGCGAGGAGCAGGGCTGCTGGGGACCCCAGACCACCCCATTCCACGCCCCCCTCCTCAGGCTTCTGCTCGGCAAGCCAGTCCTCAGCCCCCATCTATTTAACTGTGGCCTCAGCCTGAGGGGGAGGGACCCATAATATCATCCTTAAAGGAAAAAGCTCGAAGGTGCCAGACACGATGATCGAGCCACATCTTTTTTTTTTTTTAAATGAACCTGACTAGATCTTAAAAGAGTGAAAACAGCCAGTTATTGATTTAGGAATCATTTCAGAATCAACTTTACATATCCAGTCAGATTATTGACTAGTTAGAACAAAGGTCAAAATCAATAGCAACTTAGAAAGGAAGGGGGAAAAATTAAGACAAATCACAGAGGGCCCTGGTGCAATTACAACAATTACAACCGCTCCAACCAATGCTATTGCAAAAAGCTATTGACTGAAAAATGGGAAATGTTATTAAAGCAAAAAAAAAAAAAATGACTGATTACCACAGATTTCCTAGAGGAATTAAACAAAAGCATAATCACAGAATTTGATTAGAGAAGTATAAAGGACCTCAGCAGCCATCTAGTCCAACCCATGCATGAAAGGCATCCCCTCTCTAACATCATGAACAAGTGGCCATCTGGCTGCTTGAAGAACTGCAAGGAAAGGAAGCTCACTAGCCCTACTGGCGGCTCATTCAACCTTTGCACACCTTGTATTGTTTTGAAATTTTTCCTGACATCAAACCTAAATTTGCCTTTTGTAAGTTCCACCAAATACTCTTGATTCTTCCCTTTGGGGACAAATGGAGCATATCTAGTCGTTCTCACACACACGATAGCTCAGAAAATACTTAAGGGAGCTCCCATATCCCCCCTGTGTTCTTTTCTCCAGGCACCCCATGCCCCATGCATCCAGTTGATCCTCCTTTTTTATGAGCTTAAGGCCTTTCACCATTGCAGCTGCCCTTCTCTTTTTATTCTCTGACTTGCCAAGAGCCTTCTTAAACCAGTGTTCTGAGCTGAGCACTAACCCAACACAAGCATTGATTGTAAAATAAAATATTATAGCAAGGAGCCCAAAATAGCCCAGAAACTACCCCAGACAGCAAATATTTGATCTTCCTGCCAAATGGAGATAGGTAACCGCCAAGGACAACACTGGTTTAAAATGTTAGATCATGTATATATAACAAGGGTGATTGTGTACTATTCCATTTGATAAGTACGATGCCTCTGTATATGAAATATTGAACAAAAAGCCCTGTTTATTACATATCTAAATTTCTTTGGAGTCGGAAGAACAGCTCAAGACAGGGACTAAATCAGATATTTGGGCCATAATTAATCTTAAAGGTACCCTTTAGGAGGTAATAATCATTTGTTCAAGCTCTCAATCAATCAACAAATATTTCTTAAGCACCAAATGGGTAACACAGATAGCAATTGGCAGGTACTTAGTGTGTATTTCCTACCTTACTGTAATGTTAATGGGTTAGTAAGATCTTCCCCACCCATTCATTAATAGGCCTATGTGACCTGCTTTGAGCCCTGGCTCAGCCCACAGCTCTGATACATCCTGAGTCACAGAGCCTATTAGGGGAGGGAAGCTAGCTTGTAGCAAGACTTTCACACCTTTTGCTAATTTCTAATTAGACACAGAGTCAGAGGGTTGTGATGCCTTCTGGCTCTGAGAAGTATATATATACTCTGAGTTGGAATTTTGCTTTGGATCCTTTATGAGAAGGATCTTGTGATTCCTTGGTTGAGATTCTGAGTGGCCATATGTTCAGAGCACCCTGACTGCTCAGATGTAAAGGCTCTCTCTCCCCAGGGACGTATGTAAAGTGTATAGTTGATTCAGGCAATCAGAGCCCTATCTGCTGGTCTTTATTTCTCTACTTGTATTTTCTCTGTTAATTTTCTCTGAAGTTTAGGGTGCTGCCTTTTCCCCTGAATTAATGAATGTAATTTTAAAAGACTGTTGACCCCTTAAACAGCTAGCTTTCCTAGTAAAGCAGATCTAAGAACTTGTTCTCGCAGCCATCCTGGGTATGCTAGTGTGGTTGCTGCTACGCTTACCTAGAATAATAGTATCTCGCCTAATCAGAACTCATCTGTTTGTTAAGTTTGCCTATGTGAGACATAGCTGAAAACTTGGAAGAAACAAAATCCAAAATCAGTTTCAAAAGTCTAGTCTCTCAAGTCTTCCTCAGAGTTCCTCACTGGTTTAGTCATAAGTCACTTAGAGAAAATTCCTCAGTCCTTCTTGCTGCTACTTCCTCTCATTCAAGACAACAACCTGACAGTGAAGGAAGAGTAGGCAAGATTATAAAAATCAGACAAAAATTCAAAGTGCACTGCAAGCTGGGACCGTGTAGTATATTGCTTACTGTGTATTGTCTACCTAGACAAAACAATAGCACCTCACCTATCCAGAAATCATCTTTCTCACAACTTTAGCTATCTGTGACAGCCAAGAATCAGGAGGAAAAAACATCTAAAATCAAAGTCAAATCAATTGTTTTGCTCAGAATTCATCAATCAGTTTAAGCCATAAATCACTTAGGATCCCTCAGTTCTTCATTCAGAAGGTAGGTACTCTTATTCAAGATAACTGACAACCTGACAGTGAAAGAAAAGAAAAACAGAAAAAAATATTAAAAAGTATACACAAGAACTTGAAGAGTTCAGCTGTCTGGGACAGTCCCTAGCACATAGTAGGTGCTAAATAAATATTGGCCCATTGGCCATATAGTATTATACATCCTGTACATCTAAATAGTTCCTGAGAACATCTACTTCAAACCATCAGGTTAAATTCTTTTCAGTATACCCTATTTAAAAGGCAAGGAATGAGTAAAAAACTTCTTGTAAAAAAAATCATTAAGATGTATTGTTGGTTGGGGTGGCTAGGTGGCACAGTGAATAGAGAGCCAGCCCTGGAGTCAGGAGGACCTGAGTTCAAATCCAGCCTCAGACACTGAACACTTACTAGCTGTGTGACCTTGGGCAAATAAATCACTTAACCCCAACTGCCCTGCCCTCCAAAAAGAAAAAAAAAAGATGTATTGTTGGAGGTGGCTCTAACTCCTGAACTCTCTTTGTTCAGGTTCAATGTTGGGTTAAAATGAGGCATGCACAAGTAATTGGACAGTTAACAAAAAGTTTACTTTGCCCTAACCTACAACAAGGATAAAGTACTATTTAGTTTCTCTAGACTCAGGTCTCCTTATATTCATATGGAATTTTATCTGATCATTTCTGGGCAAGATATAGTGAAGGACATAATGACTCAAATGGTCTTCAGAAATCCCCCAAATCTGAGAGGCCTAGATTCCATTTCCCTTTTCATGCCCTTAGGTGACCAGGAAGCAGTATCAGGGAATCTGGGAGCCAATCAGGTCCTAGGGGCAGCTTCGTGCCCTTTTGGGGAAAGTTAACCCTTAGCTCAGAAGGGAAGAAAGGAGGCCTGATCTACTCTGTGTTGTGGATGGAAAGAAAGAAGCTACATCTGGGAAATACTGAAAAGTATTATATAGAGAGATTTCCATAGTGTACCTGCTACTACTCTCTCAGGGTTCTAGGAGGAACTCCAAAGGGTTGGAGGTTTCTCTATGACTTTTGTTCATGAGACTCTCCAGGCTAGATTCCCCAATATCAACTAGCTAGCCAGAGTTTATTAAAAACTCTTAGAAAAGGATATTTACTGAAATACAGTGAAATGGTAAACAATAAGAACAGTTGGTACAAAAACGTCCAAAAGTCTGGGACGCACTACCACAATTACATTTGGGAGTCCAAGGGTAAAGGGATTGAGCTTGGAGAGCACATGAGGCAAAAGGCTAATTCACAGCTCATGGTTAGCTCATAGTCCCTTCCTGGAATTCTTGGGAAGAGTTGCCTTGAGGCGTGCATAGCTCTCTGTTGGGTCCTAAGCATCAAGTTCCTTGTAGAATCCATGCCCAGAGTAGCTCACAGTCCTTGAAAGCGTGTTTCATCCATGTGTCTAGTTTGTCTTGTCTTATTTTCTTTCTGGATGCATTGTTTATTACCAAACCACTCCAATAACAGGGCCAAAGGTAGAGGGGAGGATAGTAGGAGAATACAATACTGCCCCTAGATTCCCTTCACCAACCCCTTTTTGCCCTCTGCTTTTAGGAAAAAAGGGTCTGACTCCTCAAAACATTCCCAAAGTGCTTTACTGCTCAAATTCCTTCTCTGATAAACTAGGCTCAGTGATGGGTCTAATTCTTTCAATCAATTCCAATAAATTTTGTCATCTGATTTCATCCAATGGCACAAAGCATTCCTTATTTGTACCTTTATACCCTTGATTGATTAGTTGATTTGATAAAGGTGGCTAGTAATTTGATTGATTCTGAAGAATTTAATGACTGATTTTCAACATTCAAGAGGTATTCTCAACCAATAAAAGTCATGGATGGGGTAGAGCATATAATTAGTTAATAATAATTAGGGTTGGGGTGTCTGTATGCAAAACATTCTTCCTACATCTGTTTAGCAAATAGCTAAAGGAAGAAGCAGAGTCAGGAGCAGGGGAATGATGCAATTAATAATTGTGCCACTGTCCCCAAGGTACTTAAGGACGAAGAAGGGTAATTATTTCTGGTAGACTATAAGGCCAGCCACAATTTTGATGTCTTTGAGCATATTTTACTATCATCAGAGAGAGGATCAGACCTTAGTTAAGTTTCTAGGGATCTGTAAGGGTATAGCTGCCTAATCTGGGTCTTTAAGGGATTTCCCTTATTTGGATTTTTTCTGAGTGCCCTGTCCCATAATGCAGTAACCTGAGGGAAGTCAGTCAAATGAGGGCTATGGGAATGTCCTATCTATGACCTCTTTCCTCTGGTGGATATCTTATGAATTGTAATTGTGCTTGGCACTTCCTTAAAGCAAAAGGGGCAAGTTACAAGGAAGGAGAAATCTGTGATGACAAGGCAATGGAGATACAGTTTAGGCTTCATATCTGTTACTCCCACTCCCCCATCATTCTAGGGGCAAATCAGTTTTTTATTAATATTTTTACATTAAGAAATAACATTATCTCTATCCTCAGTGCTATTACTTGTCCTCATGCACAGGTAAAGTTAATTCCTCCTTGGTATGATTTCAAAGGTTTTGGGAAGGCTAATGACACTATTAAGCAACAACAAAAAACTCTCCCTGCCCCTTGCTAGTTAATGCCTAAAGTTATATCTCTATATTATAAGGCTTTGATCCCTATTAAAATGAGAATACCCCAGAGAAGGGGCACATTAAACTTTATCAGTCATTTATAACTTAGTATAAATGAATTTCAAATCCTCTTCTATGAGCAGGTTTTGTTATGAGGGGTCACAGAAGCAAGAGTCTGGGAACTCAGAAAATAAACTTGCCTACTTGGCAACTTTTTTGAGGGCTAGTCTTCGCCATTGGCACAGGATTTGGTAAACAGCATGTGAAATGTGTGTGAACATTTCCAAGGTTTCAGTACACTCCAAACCTTGTTAGAAGACCGAAAAAGGGAGTAGCAGCAGCTGCCTGGTCCTTCTTACCCTGGACCAATGATCCTTATGCCCCAAACTTGACATCTAAAAGGAAAAGAAACTTTATCACCTATCACTGTACTCCACTAATGTGCTTGCTGGTTAATTTATTGAGTCATTCATTTATCCATTGAGCAAGGATCTACTTGAGTACCTACTGTGAGGTAGACAATGAGAGGATCATAAAGTTAAATAGGACTTGCTATGCTCTCCTTTGAAGTTATGAAATACAGAAACAGAATGGCCTCTAGGCCAAGACTGTGACCTATCTACTGCCTGAGGTATTTTTTAAAAGACTTTTTGATATGTGTAGAAACTGTGTGGCATAGTGAAAAGTACACTGTCTCTAGAGTCAGAGCCTCTGTATTCAAATCCTACCTCATCACACCTTGGACAAATCATTTTATCGTCCTCAGGTTCAGTTTCCTTATCTCTAAAGTGAGGGGGTTAGACCAGTTGGTCTATAGATCTATGCTACCTTAAACAAAGGTCCCATTTTTTTTTAGTAACTGTTAAAATATTTTTTTTAATTTTTAACTTAAAAAAAAAGAATTTTCATATGGAATAGTAGAAAGAACACAGGCCTTAGAGTTGAAAGACCTAGGTTCCCAACTCTGACAGTTATTAGCTGTGTGCCACAGGGTGGAGTCATTTAATATCTCTGAGTCTCAGTTCCCTCAGCTGTAAATGGATGTGTTAACTTGCATTGCCTGTCTCATGAAGTTGTTATTTTTTTGTTTTGTTTTATTTTTTTATGAGAAAAAGAGGTGTTTATTGATGGCACAATGAGCAAAGAAGGTTGATGTGGGCTCTCTTTCCCCTATACATGTAACAATTGAGGCCTAGTGGGCTGGTCAGTTTCCCAGAGAGACTTGGGGAGGTATGCATTCTGTCTCCTTCCTGGATGAGAGCACTTTGTAAACCATTACGATTGCCGTTTATTCTTATTGTTATCATCTTATTAGGGAGGAAGGGTAGTATGTTACAGTTCTAGGGAGGGGTCAAGAAGAGCTGGATGTAAATTTCACATTTACTGTCTGTGGGATCCTGGACACAAACTCCCTGGTATTTATCTATTAAGTCATAAATAGTTTGAGATCTGAGTTGGTGGGAGGGGGAAATTCCTATGATGATATATTATCATTATTAACTTGTTTCTGAGAGAGGGGAGTGAGGGAGAGAGGAAGGAAAAAAGGAATAAATGAAGGAAAAAAGGAATAAATGAAGGAAAAAAGGAATAAAGGAAGGAAGGAAGGAAGGAAAGAAGGAAGGAAGGAAGGAAGGAAGAGAGAAAAAAAGGGAGTGAATTGTAGATGAAGAAAGAGCTACCCTTGAAGTCAGGAAGACCATAAAGGTTTTGTGACCCCGAGTAAATCACTTAACTTCTCAGTACTCTAGTAAATTCTCTAAGGGTGCAGAGATAATACTGACCTGTATGAGGAAGGGAGCTTTTTCACCAAGGATCTCCCTAGATCATTGAAATCACAGATCCAGTCTCTATCCCTTTCCTCTCTTACTTGCCTTTTTTTTCCTTTTCCTTTGACTCTTCCTGTCTTTCTTCCATGTTCTATTCCTCTCCTTCCATGTCTGTGCACAAAAATGACTGAAAAGTGGAGCAGGAGATGGGAAAATGAATATATAATAATGTGACTCGTTAATACAATTATCTATTTCATAGTTAAAATAAAAGGACATCATTAGGGTTTAGAGTCTGACCAGACAGTCATTTCTATAGTGCCCTGACAAAGCTAATAAAGATCATCAGTCTTACTAATGGAGTTTTCTAATGGATGTTGAAGAATTACATAGGTTGTGTGTGCCTTTAAGAGTGAGGCTTTTAAGTAAATTAGACACCAGGAGAGCTTTACTCTGTTGTAAATATAAGATTCATCTCCTTGATCTTCATCAAACTCTCACTTGAATCGACTGCCAGTAGTAAACCTTGGGCAGGAATCTGCCAGGAAGTGTATTATATTTTCATTTTAACTTAGTTCTCCAACCCTAATCCACTGATTAAGAAGAACACATTAAGAAAAATACCAAAGAATGTTGACCTAAGTTGAATGATCCTCCCTTTTGCTATTCCCCACTTCTTCAGAGAACATATAGGAAGATGAAATTCTTTACTCCTTTCATTTTGTTCTTGATGTCCAAATAAACTGGTTAGTAAAGAACAGTAGTGTCAACCTCAAATAGAAATGGAGACCACAAAACTGTACGAAAGGATTCCTACAGTTCTCACATTGACTGAGAAAACTACATATTAACATTATGTTCTGTTGTATTCTTATTTCTTTTGTTAGATATTTCCCAATTACATTTTAATCTGATTTGGTCTATACTGGGAGTATTGCAGGCTGTGTGTTTGACACTTTTGCTATGGACCCCAACAAACACCAAAAGAATCTAATGGAGGAGACACTTTTAGTCAGAGCTATAACTAAGGTAGGACATCTAGGGGGTTGACACTTTGATCAAAATTCTCTGATATTTTTCTTAGTGTATTCTTTTCTTTTTTTGCCTTTTGGAGGGCAATTGGGATTAGTGTATTCTAATAGATCAATGGATTAGGGCATCTAAGGGCACCAATTCCCAGTCTTGTGCCTTGTGATCTTCTACTGGCTTAAATCTTTAAGGAAGTTGGGGAGGGAAGTAAACAAGGAAAAAAGGCAAAATTCAGGGATATTAGTACTGGAAATTGGGGGAGAAGTTTAGCTATTTCTCTTCCATAACAACTGAACCACAGCAAAACTATTGTCTTAGGTCTATTAGTTCCCCCTCCTTCCACTTGGAACCTTTCCCTATTCCCTCTCCTCCCATTCTTATCCTTATTCAGCTCAGGCCTAGCCACCTCTAGTTCCTATCCTCTACCACCTAGAACCTTCCACTGTTGTTAATAAACTACCTTTTATCCTAGCTCTCTTCCTCTCATTCCTTCAATTTTCTATTTCCCACTGACACCTACATCATTGTCTATCCCCATTCTCATCCCACACTATCTAGCCTCAGTGCCCTTCTTCCTACCATCTCACTTCCTGAATTCATTCTGAGTCATTCATCTCCCTTCTTTCAAGGCCCAACTCTAGTGCTACCTTCTCAATGCAGTCCTCCTTGATGTGCCCTCCAGCCAAAACTGATTTTTCTCTCCTCAAATTCTCACAGAAATATCTGACCTCTTCCTTTCTTTTTATCTCATTCTTTCCTATATTAAATATCATTTAAATAAAGACAAAAATTGAGGTTCTTAATAAAGAAATTAGCAAGTCTAGTAGGACAGTAGAGAATATTGAGGCAAAGACGGCAACATTTTGTAACAGAAATAGCAAATTCTCTGAAAAGAAGAGTGACAGAATAAGTATGTAAAAATGCAAAGGAAAATTAATTGAACAAAATAAAAATAAAATTAGAAGAAAATATAAAAACTCATAAAACAAAAATATTAAATAAAAAATAGGACACAATGAGGAATCTAAGCATTATACTTCTTCCTGAAAAACATAATTTAGAGGAAAATAGAATGTTCATGAAACCATACATAAAAAATACTCAGCAATATTGGAAATGGAAAATGAAGTACAGATTGAGATAACATATAGAACACAAACAGAAATAAACAGCAAGTTAAACACACTAAGAAACATTGTGTCATACTTCAGAATTAAAATAATGAATAATAATTTTTGCAGCCAGCAAGATAAAAACCTTCAACATTTCAGAGACAGAATAGCATATGATTCTTTTTTTCTCTACAATAAATTAGAGGAAGATTTGGAATACAATATTCTGAAAAGACAGAGATCATTTAGCATCGCAAAGCGTTAGCATTCTGCAAGGCTAATTCTAAACATTAAAGAAAATAACAGAATATTAAGCTAAAGGAAAGAATTTGACTCATTCCTTCAAAAGAACCTTAGGTAAGCAGGGTGTTCAGTATGCAAGTTGATCAAACAAGAGAAAGTTAAATCTCAATAAAAGACATAGAAATGAAACATTTAGTTTTTCTTTGCCTAGGGCTAGAGAAAACCATAAATCTTGAATATAGGATTCTTTATTATTGTTTATTTTCTATTTTCTTTTTGGAGAGGGGGATGCAGGTCAATTGGGGTTAAGTGACTTGCCCAAGTCAAGCAGCTAGTGTTAAGTGTCTGAGGCCAAATTTGAACTCAGGTCCTCCTGACTCCAGGGCCTGTTCTCTATTCACTGTACTACCTAGCTGACCCTTGTTTGATTTTCTTTAGTGAAAGAAAAAAAAAACATACATCAAGAGACTTTAAAAAGGCAAAGGGAACATCAATGGATTATGGAATCCAAAAGTATAATGGGAAAAATCAGGAGGCGAGTAGGAGGAAAAAGTGAACATTTCAGGGACCAAAAAAAAAAAAAACCTCATTCCCTCAATGAAACAGTATGATTTATTCCTTGTATTCAGAGGAAATTTTATCAGGTTGAGAGAAAAGGTGGGATAGGGAGTCCAGGAAAAGAGTCTAGAGGAACTCTAGAGGAGAGGAGGATGAGAGACTTTTCACTCCTTTCCTTATATTTGGTGTGATGGGTTAAGCGAGAAAAGAAAATTGAAGGGCTGATTGCAGAGGGAAGAGAAGGAATTGGGTCCTGACAGCTAAAAGAGAATGCTCTGGCAGCATTGTAAAGTCATCTTACAGGTGGGAGGAGGAAGGACAGGAGATTTGTAATGAAGTCTTGAGGTGGGGGTAGGGGAGTTCAGCTATTCCAAGACTGGGTCATACATGTAGGTAGTAACTCCCACTATGGGGGAGGATGTGGCTGGAACCCTAGGTGGTATTGCTTGGAAAGAATTGAACAGGAAACCTCAAAGGTAGTGTGACCTGACATCTAAAGGGATAAATGATAAGGGGAAAGGAAAAGAACAGGAATAGATCCCCCAGACTTGGGTTACGGAGAAATTCTCACTACTCATGTGTTAAATATGTTATGATAAATATACATATGTTAAATATATGCATATATTATATGTATGCAAACATACAAAACAATTTTATAGATAATTTATTTGGGTATAGTTATTATAATATATAATCACTTGTTTTATGTAACCTTGGCTGATTTCTTTTGAAGGAGACTGGGAGGCTGCTATTGAAATTATTCTTGGTCTGACTTCCTTGCCACTTGAAGCATAAAAGTCCTAGCCCATAAAAAGTTGGTGATGGTGGTTTAGCAGAATTCCTGTTGCCCTGCAAAGGCACCTTTCTAATCCAGTGTGCCTATTACTATTATGAATTCTGAAACAGAGGGAAGTTTCATTTTATGTGTTACATCATTTTAAAATCTTATCTTAAGTAATATTGTTTTTGTTGCATTTTTATGGTCCATGAGGGTCTAATTGTATTCTAATCCCAAACTGAATCACTGTACTGGTCAGAGTTAGATTTGGCTAAGAATACAAGGAGATTGACAAGTATTTACTCAAAACTTGCCGTGTGTTCAATATGGTACTATGTGTGGATAAAAAGACAATAATAAAAAAAAACTCTTACAATCAAAAGTCAGCATGTGACATATGTTTTTGACATATCACGTGGGGAAACTTGTTTTGCTTTATATGTATTTTTACAAGGGTTTTGTTTTTCTTTTTTTTTTTGGAGGAGATTGGAAGGAGAGAAAATAGGTGGGAGAAAAGAAAAAAATGCTTGTTAATTGGAATAAAAAAGAAAGAAAGAAAACCTTACCTCAAGAACTTTTATTCTATCAGAGGGACACAACATGTACAAATATGAATATAAACAAAATAAATACAAGGTAGGGGGTTTAGTTGAACTTTGAAAGAAGCTTGTTATCTAAGAAAAGGTGAGGAGGGCTGCCTTGTAGACAATTAAACAATTTAAAAAAACTTCACTTTCAGGAAAAAATATCTAGAATATCAGTGAAAAAAATGAGGAATCCACATGAAAGGGGTATGGCATTATCAAACCTTAAACTATATTTTATAAAGCAACAGACATCAAAAATCCTTGGTACTGATTTAAAAAAAAAAGTAAATCCTTGAAACAGATTAGATAAACAAGAAACAGAATCAGTTGAAAGCAGTAGCCTACTGTTTGATTACACTCCCAAGAATATAAATTACTGGGAATGGATCATTTTTTTAATAACTTGAAAAAACTGGAAAATAGTTCGGCAAAAAAAAGTTAGGTTTAGAACAGCATCTTATACAATATTTCAAAATGGAATGGAATGTGAATATTAAAGGTCACATCATTTAAAAATTCAGAGAGAGAGAGGGGGTACCTTTCACAACTATGTGGGGGATGGTGTAAGACGGGAAGGGTTACACTTGATAAAGCATGTGTCTATAGGGATCATCCCATGGGATGTGCTGCACAGCTCCCCTGGCAACTTCCTCAGATTTGAACACATGCAACTCAGTACTGAAAGCAGTGCCACCATCAATGTTAATGGTAAATATTTAACAACCAGCTCTGATCTTCCCTTCCATTCAAAATATACTCATAGCATACTTTTCAGTTGAATCTGTATTATTAACATTTCTTCTATAACTTTCTTAACTCTAGACAATCAACAAAAGAATAAGTCCTGATTTATAGCATCTGCTGATTTTTGAGGTTTAAATGCTCACACTGAAAATTACTATTTCTCCCACAAGCTATTTTGAACTGACTCCATCACACTGATACTATATTTGCTATATTCCCATAGGTGATGTCTACCCTCAGAAGATCATAAAAATGCAACAAAAAACAATATTGCTTAAGATTTTAAAATTATATAATTCATAAAAATGCTACTTCTCTCCATTTCAGAATTCATAACAGTAATGGACCCACTTGATTAGAAAGGTGCTTTTGCAGGGCAACTAGAATTATGCTAAACCACCATCACCAACTCCTCACGGGTTGGGATTTTTTATGCTTCAGGGGGCAAACACCATCAAAATACAATGAAGTTGTATTTTATGAATTAAATGAAGAAAAACATGTAAGCCATTGTTTCAGAGAGAGAAGCTTGTGGCTCATTGAGAGAAGCGTGTAATTTCCCAAATGTAGGACACCTTGCTTTCTTACTCTTATTCAATTTTGGACGTAGTTTATTGTCCAGCTGGTAAATAGTCATGTATATTTGTGCGTGAGAGAGACAAGAGACAAGCAAGCAGTCAACTAATCACTTTATAGGCATTTATTGAGTGCTTACTACATGCCAGACAGTGTGCTAAATGCTGGAAATATTAGAATGGTCAAAACGAAATAAAATAAAAACCCTTCACTCACAGAGCTTACATTCTAGTGAGGGACACAATATGTAAATAATTATATATGTACAAGATATACACAGAGTAGATGGAAGGTCATCTGAGAGGGAAAGGCACTAGTAGTTAAGGCATCAGGAAAGACTTCCTACCAGCAGTCGACTTTGAACTGAGTCTTGAAGGAAGCCAGGGAAAATAAGTAGGAGAGAAAAGAAAGGTGGGGGGAAGAGTATTCCAGGAATGAGGAGTACAAAGGTATAGAGAGAGGGGAGTGTCTAGGTCCTGTGTTGATTGAGTTGACTTTTCTGACTTAAGTGTAACTATGTTATTTATATAACTGATTTATATAACTGATAACTACTATCCTTATTTGAGTTTTTTGTGGAGCCTGGCAAAATGATCAAATGTGCTTGTGTTTATTCATTAATTCCCAAGGTTAGTTGCTGGGGACCCTTTAAAAAAGGCACACACTCTTAAAATGTACTAAGAGTCCCTAATAAACAAACCATTAGGCTGAGTATGGAAGCATTAACACAGGAACAATCTACAAACTTTCTGATCAATGATCTCTCTCTGTGCAATCTACATAATACAAATACAAATGGAGAGGGTTCTGATTCCAGTTTTATCACAGAAATGCTTATATATACTTATACCTAATGCCAAGACACATTCTTCTGGATTTACAGTTTTGCTACCATGGAAGACAGTTGGATTATGATAAATATGTGAAGGTATATTCTTTACCTTAGACTGGATCAAAAATTCTAGTGTGTGTGTGTGTTTGTGTGTGTGTGCATTCAGTGATAGAATCATAAAATTTTAGCTCTTTAAGGTACCTGAGAGATCATCTAATCTCCTTTCAAAAATTAGGAAGCTGAGGCTCAGAAAGGTGAAGCTTTCTCTACTCAAGGTCACAGAGTTTTTAAGTAGCAGAAACAGGACTAGACCCCAGATTTCAAATTCTAAAATATGTAATACCTCTCTCTGCATTGTGCCTCCATGGAAACAGTGGGTCAAAAATCTAAGAAATCTTCATTTCTGTCTGCAGGCAATGAACCCTCACATACACACAGATAAAAGTTTAGGAATAAATTAATGTTTCTGTGGTACTTCCCTTCCACAAGCCTGAAAACACTTGTAATCAAGACTCCTTAGGCTGAGTTGTGTAGCCTGGAGGTGCCTTAGTTCATTTATATTGTGTTTAATATTTAGTAGCAAATTCAAATCAAGCCAACAATTCTCTTTATAAGAGTTGTCCCAATGGAGTTTGTATGGTATTTGCATTAAAATCATCACACCACCCTCTAGGAAATGAGCCAATGATCATTGGCTCCAAGTCTAGACCAGAAGGAGAAACTCATCATACTGGTTTGACTGTCTTAGGGTGAATGAAAAGCAATGAAGTCAAAGAATTCTTCTATTCATTCAATTCAAACAACATTTTCTTATTTGTTTGTTTATATATGTGTTTGTTTTTACTAGAACTGTAAGTGTAAGGACCCCCAAGGGAGGAAATTCTTCTAATGCAGTTTAGCACCTTCTCTGCAATTTATAGTTTCAGAGAGTTACCTGAAGCCCTGAGAGTTTGAGTGATTTGCCCAGGTCACTAGTTCAGAAGGTGTAAAAAACAAAACACCCCCAACCTTTGAGGAGCTTAGATTCTGCTGAGGAGGTGGTGCCTGAGTTGTGTTTAAAAGAAAGGGATTCTATCCGTTGGAAATTAGGAGGACCATTATAGACATAGGCTCTCTCCCCAGGAATGTGACCTTCAGACTGGTGAGAGTTCATCATATTTAGTTGACCACAGAGGATGCTGACTATCTTCATGCTCTACTGTTGCTCTCCATCCTCTGCCTCGGCCTCTGCCCCACAAGTCTCCCATCCCCCACCTCTGTTTCCATCTCAGACTGGGAACAATAATCACAACAACATTAGGATTCTTAGGAAAGACTATCAACATAGGATCCTGTTTAATAGTAGAGTTAGAACTAGAACTTTGAGGTCATGTCTAATACAATATTATAGGTGAGGAAACTGAGGTCCACAGATATGCCCACAGTCACACAGCTAGTAACTATCTGAAATAGGATTCAGCCCCAATTCTTCCTGATACCCATTCCAGCATTTTAACTATTATATAATCTTATCTCTCTGAATAAATTGCCCATTGCATCCACCACTCCTATAGTTTCCTTAATCCATGGTCACCATTTCTCTTTGTCTTATCTTTCAGACAAATATTATCTTTTGGTCCCTTTTAGAATATGAACTTCTTGAAGGAAGGAACTGTCTTGCTTTTTGTGTTTCGATCCTCATTCTTAACACAGTGCCTGGCTCATAGTAAGCACTTAATGCATTTCAATTCACTTCACTTGTTCAAATGCATAAAGTAGAGAGATGGAGAAATAATGTTATCTATAGGGAACAGCTAGGAAGGGTGGTTTGACAGAAATAGAGACTGTGGGAAGGGAAGGAATATGAAATAAGACTGAAACAGTAGATGAGAGCCAGATTGTGGAAAACTTTAAATGCCAGGCTGATGAATTTGTATTGCATTCTAAAGGAAATATATAAGGAGTCATTGAAGCTTTGTGTGTGTGTGTGTGTGTGTGTGTGTGTGTGTGCATGTCGTATCTATGTTTTAGGAATCTTAATTTGGAGAATAGATTGGAGAGGGAAAAAAGTGGAAACAATAAGACCAATTAGATACAATCCAGATTCAAGCTAAAATTGATTTTAAGGGAGAAAAAAGAAAGTGACAAACTTTTTTTTAATAGCTACAGAATCACTGACATATTGCATTTTTAACCTTTATAATATGCTACGTCCCTTTTGACCCTTTTTTGTCCTTTTTTGACCCTTCAGATCCTATTTGAAGAACTTTACTCTGATGGTGTTAACCTTCATTTAACTGCCTACTATGTGTCAGGCACTATAGTAGATGTTGTGTATTCAAAAACATAAAACACAACAGGCCTTGTCCTCAAGAAGTTTCCTTCCACACAGAGAATACAGCATGTACACAGAGAAGTAAAGTTAATTTGAAGAGAGAAAGAAAACTATTAAAAGAAAAAAAGGGAATTATCTGCCCCTAAATATTCATAATTTCTTTATTTATGAGAGCAGAAAGCTGGAAACAACCATGGGTAGCTAATGTTTGGAAAATGGCTGAATAAATGATGATATATTCATGTAATAGAGAACCTCTGTGTATTACAATTAAAGACTCCAGTGCAATCTTCCAAGTCCTGTGTTTTTTTTCCCCACTGTCCCCCACTGCATGCTCTTTCCCTTGCTTAAGGAGCCTGCCATGGGAGAACTTCCCAATTTACAAGCTTGGGGTCATAACCGAGCTAATCTGACAGAAAATCTCATCTTCCCTGAAACCTTTTCTCCAACTAGACTCCTAATGCTAATGGAGTTCTGGAATGGTTTCAAATATTTTCCTGCACTCAAACCCAATTTCTTTTTCTGGAAGTTGGCCAAGTCTCTGTGTCATCAGTTTCGTTACCTTTATTGGTTCACATTGAAAGAAAATGCATGTACTTGACTACTAAGGGGAGGTTCTAAAGGGTGGGGGTGGGAGTGGTATAATCTATAAAATTAAATAATGATTTTAAGCCTCTTAGGTCATTTCAAACACCACAACTTGATGGTAGACTTTTCCATCACAAAACTGGTCCCTTTCCAGTTTCCTGCCTACTGCCTCTCATGGAGGAATATGCTCTATTGCTTATTACAAATCAGAGAATCTCAGAGTAAGGAGGAAACCATGTTGAAGCTGAACAGAAACCACTCTCTACAACACCCCTGACAGGTGGTCTTCCAGCCTCTGCTAGAAAACTTTCAATGATGGTGGATGTTACCAAACTGTAAAATAAAGGGATTAGACCACATGTTTTTTTATATTCTTCTGTTTTAAAAACCAATATCACCCAAGGCAAACTATTCTGCTTTTGGATAGCTCTGGATAAGAAGTTTTTCATTTCATTAAGCCAAAATCTACTTCTCTCTTTCACATTTATCCCTGTTAAAATTTTATCTTATTAGATTCAACTCATCATTCTACTCTCTAACAATCTTTTTGCATCCTGTTTCTATCGTCTCCCATTAGCTATCCCTCCCAACTTTGTGTTATCTGTAAATTCAATTACAGTCTATCTATGTCTTTATCTATGACTTTAATGAAAAATATTTAAAAATACAGGGCCAAGGATAGATCCCCAGGGCACTACACTAGAGACATTCTTCCAGGCTGACATCAACCAATTAAGTGCCATTTTTTAAGACCAGTCATTCAGTGAGTTCCAGATCCATCTAATGGTACTATAATCTAGACCATATTTTTCCATCTCATCCACAAGGACATAGACATATAGATTTTAACTGGAAAGGACATTAGAGAATACCTAGCCTAATGCTTTCATTTTATAGATGAGGAAAATGAGACCCAGAGAAGTTAAATTATTTGCCTGATTTCCCGTAAGTAGTAAGTACCAGGGAGCATTGAGCCGTATATTCTCCTGTCCATTGCAGGAAGAGGGAATCCATGATGGTCTATGACTCTTGGATCATTCTTTGGAATAGCTCATGCAGTTCCAGAGTCAAGGCAACTTGCATTTTTCTAACAATTATGGAATTGGAACATCTTTTCATATGATTAAATTCAAGTTTTAAAATAGTTTATTGTGTCCTCTTTGTGCTAGGCACTATGCTGGGTATTTGGAATTAGAGAAGTTCAGTGTTTTATAGGAAGGGTTGGAGTCCTGCTCAGGTGGGTCTGATTGGTTTCCTACCCCTGAGGTCACTGGCAGGGAGACGTCAATCAGTTAGGAAACTAGAAATTTCTAGGTTAAAATAGATGATTCCAGATGCGGAAGATTCTAAGATAGAGTGGAACAGAAAGGAAGGGGTACTAGGTAGGAGAAAGAATCCTGGCTAGTGAATTGAAATCCTTTTTAACAGAGAAATACTAGGCCAAAAAATCAAAGACTTTTCTCCAATTACCATGATATTTCATTAGATTAATATACCATAATTCATTGTAATTGTGGTTATTGAATATGTAGGTTGTCTCCAATTTCTGCTATTGCAAATAAAGCAGTTCTTTTTCATTTTATATTTAAGATATGGTCTCAGCAATGTTATTCCTGGCTCCAAGGGTATAATCAATTTGATTACTATTATGGCACATTGAAAGATTGCTCACCAAAAAGTTTACACAAGTCTAGAGCAGGGGTGAGGAACTTGTGGCATTGAGGCCACATGTGGCCCTCTAGTTCCTTGGGTGCGGCCTTTTGACTGAGTCCAAGTTTTACAGAACAAATCCTTTCATTAAGGGGATTTGTTCTGTGATGTTTGGATTTAGTCAGAGGGTCACACCTGAGGACCCAGAGGGCTACATGTGACCTCAAGGCTGCAGGTTCCCCACCCCTGGTCTAGTCATATGAACAATGTAAAATGGTGACTTTCTACCCATTTTTGTTGTTCTTTAGTCATTTTTCAGTCAAGTCCAATTCGTCATGACCCCTTTTGGTGTTTTGTTGGCAAAGATCCTGGGGTGGTTTGCCATTTCCTTCGCCAACTCATTTGATGGCTGAGGAAACTGAGGCAAACAGGGTTAAGTGACTTGCCCAGGGTCACACAGCTAGTAAATATTTGAGGCTGAATTAGAAATCAGATTTTCCTGACTCCAGGCCCAGCACTCTATCCACTGTGCTAGTTCCTAGCTGCCACATTTCCACCCATAAATCTCACCAGCATTTCATTTACCTTTTTTTTTTTTTGCTATTTTTGACAATTCAGGAGTTATAAAATAGGATCTCAAGAATGTCGCGATCTGAATTTTTCTGTTTACTATGGAATTTGTCCATCTTTGAATTACTATGTGATTGGATTTAATTAGAACAGAGTTTATTAAGTGCCCACTAAGTGCTAGGCACTCTGCTAGGTGTTAGACATACAGAGACAAAAACAAAAACAGACCCACTTTTCAAGGAACTGACATTCTACTAGCAGTGCTGGAGAAACACAACATGTAAACAGATAGATGATTGGCCAGTGAGGGCCTGGCCCTAGAAACATGTGCAAATATACCCATGAGGATGTGTGGTGAGCCTTCCTCTGGACATCTGTGAGGACATGGAATGGAGGGGCCCATATCGCCTCTTTAGAGCAGATGAGGGTATTCTCTGACTGTTACCTATTTATCTGCTACATGGTAAAGAAAAGACCTTTTGGTTGGCTGCTGAACCAGAACCGCATGTATGTGTAAAAGGCATTCATCAACCAAATCAGCCTCTTTTTATTCCTGGTGATGATTAAGGTGAGAAGTTCTGCCTGCTGCCACATGGAGAAAGAGATAAGTAGACAATGGCCTACTCTTTCTGCCTGAGTCAACACATGGCCATGAACATGACACAGCTGTTTTTCTGTGTCTGTTACATCTATTCTTTTCTTCTTCTCTAAGCTAATGAAGTCTTGGTGATGGAACTGGCTAGGCAACAATGTATGAACTTCAGAAATGTTGGGAGAGCAACCAGAGGTCTAGAGATTTTTATATTGGAATTTGTTGGTAGCAAAGCCTGGTTTAGCTCTGAGGAGTAACTTGCTTGACACAGCCTAGCAATCGATAAATACCAAGATGCTATGTCCAACAAGCAGAAGAGCAACCCTATGCATTGGTGGTGCCACATCTGGAAATGAATTTAGTAGGGGAAATACTTTGTAGCAACTAAGTTTGAGCCTACTCTCTGTCAAGGACAAAGATGGTGGAAAAGATGATGCATTCCAAGTTCAGGGAAGGAGGGGAACTTTTATACTTCTCTTCTTGCTATATCTTTTCACTAAATATCCATTTGTTGTTTGGTTAAATTGATAGTTGTATGCAAATTACTGTAATCAATTATATTAAGGATATATTAACTATCACTAGCAATTAATATTGAGGACAGCACAGTGGAATAATGGTTTGAGCTAAAAACATTATAAAAAATGTCACTGTCCCTTAGGACCATGAAGGGGTGAGGTAGTCAACCAAGTGTGGGGACTTGACTTGCCAGTACTAGTGGAAACTGGAATAAGACCCCTCAGAGTCTGAATGGGCAACATAAAATATATAATTTTGGTGGTGATAGGAAAAAAAAAACAACTTGGGTAATGAGAAAAGAACTCGTAATGACTTGTACGCTCTCCTTCAAAAATGGCTTAGCCATATCTTTTAACCATTTCTCAAGTGGGGAACACATAATACTCTTCTAGATATGCATCAGTTCCTTATAAATTCTTTTTTTATTTTTTTAAAATGCTTTGTTAACTTCTGATTTACATCGTTCATTTCTGCCAGATTTTGAGTTACAAATTTTCTTCCCGTTTTTCCCCTACCCACCGCCCCAAAATAGCAGTCCCACAGGATATTCCCTCCTCCAATCTGCTCTTTCCCATATTTTCTCCCATACCCTTTTAGACGTTTCCAGTGGATCTCTATGCCCCAGTGCCTGTATATCTTATTTCCCAATTACATGTAAAATTGTATTAATAATAGTATATATATATATATATATATTTGAATATTTGGTTTTAAAACTTTGAATTCCAGATTCATTCCCTTCCTATCTTGTCCCCACCCTTACTGGGAAGATAAGCAGTTCAGTATAGGTTGGACATGTGTGGCTAATGCAAAACAATAACATAGTAGATATATTGTAAAAGACTGACTATATTTCCCTCCCTCCTATCCCACCTCCCATTTGTTCTATTCTCTGCTTTGATCCCATCCCTTTTCAAAAGTGGGTGCTTCAAATTTCCCTCCCCCCCAGCCTGCCCTCCCTTCCATCACCCCCCCTCTCATCCCCTTCCCCTCTTACTCTCCTGGAAGGTGAGATACCCTATTTAGTGTGTGTTTCATTCCCTCCTTAAGCCCAATTCAATGGGAATAAGGTTGACCCACTTCCTTTTACCTTCCTATTCTTCCCCTCCATTGTAACCATTTTCCCTTGCCTCTTCTATATGAGATAGTTTACCCCATTCTGTCTCTCCCCATCTCCTCTCATTATATTCCTCTCTCACCTCTTAATTTCACCCCTTAAGTATCATCCCTTCCTGTTAAATTGGACCTGTGCCCTCTATCTATGTATATCTAGAAACATACATACATACATTCACATATGTATTCATATGCCCACATACCCTCATATATATATATTCCCTTCAACTACTGAGAAAAGTTTCATCAGTTACAATCATTGTTTTTCCATATAGGAATGTAAATAGCTCAACATTGATAAGTTCTTTATGATTTCTTTTCCCTGTTTACCTTCTCATGCTTCTCTTGTATCTTATATCTGAATGTCAAACTTTCTATTCAACTCTAGTTTTTTCATCAAGAATGCTTGAAAGTCCTCTATTCCACTGAATGACCATATTTTCCCCTGAAACAGGATACTCAGTTTTGCTGGGTAGGTGACTCTTGGTTTTAATCCCAGCTGCTTTGCCCTCCAGAATATCATATTCCAAGCCCTTCGATCCCTCAGTGTAGAAGCTGCCAGATCCTTTGTTATCCTGATTGTATTTCCACAATATTCAAATTGTTTCTTCCTGGCTGCTTGTAATATTCTCTCCTTAATCTGGGAATTCCAGAACCTGGCTATAATATTCCTAAGAGTTTTCTTTTGGGGATCTTTTTCAGGAGGTGATCAGTGGATTCTTTCAATCTCTATTTTGCCCTCTGGTTCTAAAACATCAGGGCAGTTTTCTTTGAGAACTTCCTAGAGGATGATTTCTAGGTTCTTACTTTGATCATGGCTTTCAGGTAGTCCAATAATTTTTAAATTATCTCTCCTGGATCTATTTTCCAGGTCAGTGGTTTTTCCCATGAGATATTTCACATTGCTTTCCATTCTTTCATTTGTTTGGATTTGTTTAACAGCATCTTGATTTCTCATAAAGTCATTAGCTTCCATTTGCCCCAATCTAATTCTGAAGCAATAATTCTGCTCATTGAGCTTTTGAGATTCTTTTTCCATCCATCAAATTTGGCTTTTTAAGCCTCATTGCCTTTTTGAGCCTCTTTTGCCACTTGAGTTAGTCTATTTTTTAAGGTAGTATTTTCCTCAGTCAGGCTGTTGACTCTCATTTCATAATTATCTTGCATTGTTCTCATTTCTCTTCCAAATTTTTCCTCCACTTCTCTTATCTGCTTCTTAAGGTCCTCTATGGCCTGTAATCAGCTTGTATTTTCCTTTAAAGCTTTTGGTGCAGGAGTTTTGACTTCACTATCTTCCTCCTGTTCCATGCTTTGCTCCTTTTTGTCCCCCAAATAGGAGTCTAATGTTGGAATCTTCTGTCTGCTTTGTTTTCTCTGCCTGGTCATGTTGCCCCTCAGTCACTTGACCCCTGGGCTTTTTGCCACAGTAGGACTCTGCCACCAGACAGGGGAGCTTTCGTCCCAAATGCTGGGGTTTTCTCAGCTGCCGGAGGTATTAGATGGGTGCCCTCTCTGAGGTTGTCACATGCTCTGGCAAGCCGGACACATACCCCAGAACCTCCACCCTAGACTGCAATCCAGATCCAAGCAGGTTAAAGCAAGAGCAATTACCCTCAGACTGGTGCTTGGTCCCCCTACACTCTGCAGGCCAGGTGTGAAGCTGCCATGTGGCGGCTGGCTGGCTGTGCTGGCCTTTCAGCAGCTTCTCCGCTGGGGGCAAAAGCCATGCATTCCCACTTACTGGGTTCCAAAGACCAGACTGCACTGACCTCTCACTTTGTCCATCTCATCTATGTGTTGATAAATCTGGAAATGGCCACAGCTGCTGCTGACCTGGAGTCCCTTGGGCTGGTGGCTGGTCAGGCCCGCCCTGGGGCTAAAGCCTTGGAGTGGGGCTGGGCTCCGCTCCCAGAGCACTGGGCTGGCCGATTCCTGCCAGCCTGCCAGGCTGTCCTCAGCAGGAGGTTAGCTTCTCTGTGTCATTTTGTGGGTTCTGCAGCTCCAAAGTTTGTTTAGAGTCCCCTTTTTACATGGATTAGGGAAGGTGGAAGCCAGAGCCGCAGGGAGGTCCTGCTTCTACTCCACCATCTTGACTCCGCCCCCATGTAAAATCTTTTAATCTTTGCAGAAACATGAATTTTACCTATAATAAATTTATTTTATTTGTTTGATTAAAATGTTCTGCTTAAAAACTGAGAAAAATATTTTATTTTCTTTTATTTTTAACAATTTTTTTTTCTATTTAGGTCACTGGTCATTTGATTTTATTGTAGTTTCACAGACATTAGAAAAAAACAAGCATATATTCCCCAGTGTGCTCTGTGGCAGGCACCTCCCTATCCTATGGGACTCCATTTCCCAGGAGATTGTACGGCTGTGGCATCTGGAGATTTCACTGCAATGAGAAATCTGTATGCAGACAGGAAGTATCAGTAGGGCAATAAGGACCTCTAGGTTAGAGGAATAAGGGAAACCATATAGAGAAAGATTGCACTGGCAGCACTCAGTACAGAACAGCAGTAAAAAAAAAAAAAACTTTTTTTGATAGCTGCTGAGATTTTGCTAAAAAGAGGAAAAGAGTCAAGCTGGAACACACAGATGCCAGCAAATAGCAGTTTCCTGCTCAGGCAGCAAGACTGACTGAATTAAACACTAGATTTTCCCCTGAGTGTTAGTTTTCCTATGGATTGTTTCCTAGGTTTTCTCAGTAGAGGTTAGGAAGCACTCGGAGCTGACACAGAGTTCCAACAAGTTCAAGGGTAAAAGTGATAGACAGAGACAGACAGAAATACACAGAGACAGAGACCAGAAGAGAGAGACAGAGACAGAAAGAAGAGAGACAGTGACAGAGAAAGAGAGACAGAGAGAACACTGTTGAGGAATGGGTTTTGAAATGTGTTTTTCTATTCCTTTAATAATTGTTTTAGTCCAAATTAAATGTTTTAATTTTGTAATGCATGCCTTTTTCCTAAACTACTAATTAGGTACAAACTTCAGTTCAAATGCTTTTTTAGAGGTTCACAGTTAGTCTGGGATAAGGTTTCAAGTCAGTTAAAGTTCATTTAATTGCAAAATTACTCCCAATTTGAACCCAGTAGTTCATATAAATCCAGAATTGGGTGGAATGAGAACAATAGCTATGGGTAGGCATAAACTAAACCTATTATTTGCTATTCGCCTATCTAGTTTTCCCAAAAACCATGTTCATTGAATATTGGCTCCATTCCCAAAACCATTTTCACTGAATA
Organism: Petaurus breviceps papuanus; assembly: GCF_028583685.1. Lineage (NCBI taxonomy): Eukaryota > Metazoa > Chordata > Mammalia > Diprotodontia > Petauridae > Petaurus > Petaurus breviceps. Next base: position 3,285,464 of record NW_027185761.1, on the reverse strand, counting down.
ATGGTTCCTTTCTTCAGTCTTCTAGAAACATGAGCTTAGCATACATTAAAAATCTCTTATGTATACTATTTTTCAGTTTTCTATTCTGTTCCATTGATCAATCTCTATTTTTTCAAAGTATCTGATAATTTTTATAAGTGCTGACTTATAGCATATTTTTGAAATATGGAAAATGTCCCTCTTTTTAAAATATATTTTTCTTAATATTTTAATTTATTTTATGTGAATTATGTTATGCCTTTATCTAATTCTATAAAGTAGTCAATTGGTGTTTTGTTTGGAATTCCATTAAATCTCTAACTTTATTTGAGAAGTCCTTGGCCTTTTACTTTATTTGTTCAGTCTAACTATAAACAGCAGTTATCCATCAATTTGTTCAGTTCTTCCTTGATTTTTGTCAAGACCATTTTGAAGATATCTTCATGCAGGTCTCTTGTGTGACTTGATAAGTTAATATCCCAATATCAGATACATTTTTATTATTGAAAATTATATTTCTCTTTCAATCAGTTCATCAAGTTACTTGTTGATGATTTATAGAATTGTAAATTATTTTGTAAGTTTATGTTAAAGTTATTTTGCAAAGGTTATCTCAATTAATTATTTTATTCAGTATCTTGGATTTTTATTAAATGAAAACCATGTCATACAAAAATAGTGATAGTTTAACTCCTTCACTACATCTCTCTCTCTCTCCTCTCTCTCTCCCTCGCCCCACGTATGTGTTTTTATATTTATATATAATGTATCTTACCTTCAAATACACTGTATTTAAGGAAAACAAACATATTTTATGAAGGAACATAGTACCAAAATACCACACTGCTTTTGACAAATATGCTGGTTTTGTAGTGAACCAAAAGAGTAAGAAGCCTAGCAGAGACTCCACACCCAGACCCAGGGAGGGAAGCATGATAACATCATTAGAAGACAGAGGGGGTCCAAAAGCATCTGAGGCATAAATTGTCTCTCTATGCGCTCATCCTGGGCATATGCATTTCCTACACATATATCTCTGAATTATGATCCCTACATGTGCTTACTCTCTCCACAGAAGATATATGGAGGGACAGTGTGCCCTAGGTTTATGAGACAAATGTTCTAAATGACTGCTTTGAACTAATTGTGGTATTGGGCTAAATAGAAAAAAAGTAATCCCAGCAAAAAAACTTCATTCCCCTTACAAAATATTAATCAGTTCTTATTTTCTATTTGATCCATTGATTTGTTTCTTTTCTAGTCTTTTTTAAGCATAGACTCCTCTCTGTCTCTCTCTCTCTCTCTGCCTCACCCCACATATGTGTTCATGTATTTATAATTATATATAATGTATCTCACCTTCAAATAAACTGTATTTAAGGAAAACAAACAAAAATGAAACCAAAATAGAAATTGCAAATGATTGCACACATAGTTGTAAACCTCTATAATTTGCCATTTAACTCCAACTCAAATGATGAGACAGTAGTACACCATGTCATCCTTCTTTTCTTTATTATTTTTGATCTGTTCTGGTTACTTAGGAGCAATGGTTGTTGTTATTATTGTCTTCAATGATAATACTTGTAGGCACTGTCTCTATTGTAATTTTGGTTCTGTTTTCCTCATTCTCTATCATTTCATATTGTCCTCACATTCCTTTGCATTTGTGGCTACAGTTTCTTATTATACAATTATGTTTATGAAGATACCTTCATATACCAAATTTTGTTAAGCCATTTCCCCAATCACTAGACATGTAGCTAAGAATTTATCACCTCTCCATAGTTTCAAAAACTAAAAAATTTCATTTTCCCCTAGTATTGTTTTTAAATTTGTATTCTTGATCTTTTTGGAACTTTTTATCCTATATAATATAGTGCAAGTGTTCGATCTTCCAACAAATTGCTATCCAGTTTTTCTAGTTATTTTTGTTGAATAATGAATACTTTCCCCAATGTGACACTAGGCTTGCTGAATATTGACTATAGCATTGGGTTCTAGCTCATTATTATCTAATCTCTTCTATTGCACTATTAGTTTTCTAGGTTTTATCCAGTATCAAATTATTTTGATAATTATTATTTTATAGTATAATTTAATATCTTACAGTTAAGTCCTCCATGCTTATTTTTCTTTTTCCATAGTTTCCCTTGATATTTCTTGGTCTTTTATTTTGCCATATGAATTTTGTTATTACTTTAATTATTTAAAATGTATCACTAGTATGTTGGTGAATATAGTATTAAAACTATAAATTAATTTGCATAGAATCATGTTTACTACATTAGCTCAGAAAAACCATAAACATTGAATACCTCTCTAATTATTTGTTCCTTCATTTCTATAAAAATTATTTTATGGTTGTCTTTATATGTTATATTTATTTATTAGTAGATTAATTCCCAGGCACTTCATACATGTCATCATAATTTAAGCTAGTATTTCTCTATCAATTTTTTGTTAATATTGTTGCTATGATGGTGACTTTTATGTGGTCATATTCCATTATTTTATTCAAGTTGCTTTTTTCCTTATTAATGGTTTTATTGATTTTTATGGGGTTTTACAACAAATTGCCAATCTACAGAGGGATTGACAGAGGGAGCTTCCTCATCTAGCCTCTACCAATAAAATTATAGGTCAAGTCTTTATTCCAATCTCTTTTCTAATGCTTATTTAATTTATTTTTTGTTAAACTTTATTTTCATAATTAGCATACCTAAGATTAGGCTGAATAACAATGATGAGAATGGGTGGCCTTGCTTTAACCCTGTTCTTAGTGAGAAAGTTTCATAAAATTGTAGCTAGAGAGCTGGAAGAGAGCTTAAAAGTCAACTAGTCCAGATCTCTCATTTTAAAGATGAGGAAACTGATGCCCAGTGATATTAACTGACTTTTCCAAGGTCACACAAATAGCAAATGACAAAGGAAATATTCATACCTGCATCCAGTATGCTTTCCACTGAACCATGTAGTTAGAGTTTGTTTATTACATGTAATCCTGGTTCTAGGATTCAAATGAATATTTTCTTTGTCTTGGAGAACATTCCTTCCATTGCTATACTTTTGGGTGCTTTTAGCATAAATGAGTGTTGTATTTTATTAAGGGCTTTATCTATATCTATTGAGATAACCATATGGTTCTTGTTATGTTCATTGTTCATATGATTTATTATGATAAATATATTCCTGAATATAGAATAAATTCATGAAAGAGCATTTATCAAACAGTTATTACATTCAAAGCATTATGCTAAGCCCTAAGGATAAAAATAGAAAAGCAAAACAGTCCTTGTTCTCAAGGAGCTCACATTCTAATAGAGGGAGTTCCAGCTGCAGGTCAAATGGAAATGTCACCTAGTCTTTAGGTCCAGTGGCAAAGCAGATGTTATGTTCAGTTCAGTGTGCATTTAATCTGAAACAGAGAGAATACAGAAGGAGGTGATTAACAGTGTCAGAAGCTGCAGAGAGATCTAGGAGGAAGAGAAGGATTGAGAAAAGGTGAAAAGGCTAGGAAAGGATCCTTAAGCCAGGGAGGCCAAGGAACAGAGATGAGGATGGAGATAATTCAAGTCATGGGGCAGCTAGTGAAAATACATAGCATTGTTTTTGTGAGACTCAGCAAGAAGACCATTGTCAGGAGACTGAAGAGTACATAAGGGTACATAAATACTGACATTTAAGAAGACTAGAAAGGTGAGACAAGGCCAGATTATAAAGGGCTTTGAATGCCAGATGATTGTACATTTGACTGTGGGAGTCATAGATAGTTACTGGAGTTTATTGAGTAGTGGGGTGACATGGTCATATCTGCATTTTAAGAAGATTAATTTTATGACTGAGTGGGTGATGTATTGCAGAGAGGAAAGACTTGAGGCAGTATGATCAAGAAATATTGTAATAGTCCAGAAATGAGGTAATAAGGACCTGTACCAGGTGATGGTAGTGTCAAAAGTGAGAAGCAAGTGTAAAGAAATGTTATGGAGGTAGAATCACTAATACTTGGCAACAGATTGGATTATGGAGGGTGAGGGAGGGTGAGAGAGAGTGAGGAGGAGAGAATGACACTTAGATTGAAAGCCTGGGTGACTGGGAGAATGCAGTGGTCTTGACAGTAATAGGAAAGTTAAGGAAAAGGGAGGATTATAGGGGAAAGATGAGTTCAGTTTTTTCATGTTGAATTTAAGATGTTTATGGAACATCAGTTTGAGTGTCCCAGAGGTATTTGGAAATGTGAATATGGATGTTAGGAGAGAGAGGCTAGAGCTGGCTAAGTAGATCTGGGAATCATCCACATAAAGATGATAATTGAATTCATGGGAGCTGGTGAGATCATCACGCAAAATAGTATAGAGAGAGAAAAGAAGAGAGCTCAGGACAGAATCTTGGAGAATACCCACAGTTAGTGAGTATGGCCTAGATGAAGATCCAGCAAAGGAAATAGAAAAGTGGTCAGACAGGTAGAAGAATCAAGAGAGAATAATGTTACAAAAACCTAGAGAGAAGAAAATATGAAAGAAAAGAATGTTATCAACAGTGTCAAAAGATGTAGAGAGGACAAGAAGAATTAGGTTTGAGAAAAGACCATTACATTTGGCAGTTTTGACATCACTGGCAAGTTTGGAAAGAGGTACTTTGGTTGAATGCTGAAGTTGGAAGTCAAACTGCAAAGTTAATAAGAGAAATTAAAGGAAAGGTATTAGAAGAAATATATTGTAGATGGCCTTCTCAAGGAGTGTAGCCAAAAAAAAGAAGAGATATGAGATGCCAGTTATTGGGGATGAATGAATCAAGTGTTTTTGAGTTTGAGGGAAACAAAGGCATATTTATAGTTTGTAGGCAAACAACTAGTAGACAGGAGATATTGAAGAGTAGTGAAAGAAGGCAGAAAGATAATAGAGAAGGCAGTCTTCTAGAGAAGATGAGACCATGTGTTTGTGTAGAGGATTTAGTCTTGGCAATAAGAAGGGTCACCTCTTCTTTTGAGATAGAGATAAAGGAGGAAATGGTCACATAAGGTATCTGAGTGATGTGAGGTAAGGGAAAGGCAGAAGAAGGACCTCTTTATGAATGGCCTCTTTTTTTTTTAGGGAAATATGATTGAAGGGTATCAGCAGAAGGAGGGGCTGTGAAAGGTTTGAGGATGGATGAATAAGTTTGGAAAAGCCACTATGGTGATTGAGATATAAATCAATTAGAGGTAAGAATGGAATGTCTTGGCGCAGTGAAAGCCCAGTTAAGATTATGTAATATAAATTTGTAATGGACTTAGTCAGCATGGTTTCATGATTTTCTCTAGCTTCATTCAGCAGTACGTGAGTAGGAAGGAAAATAAGGATGACAGGATTAACACAGAGCTAAGGCTTGGCAAGGTAAGATTTGCAATACTTTAATTGGAAAAGGAACTGAAGAGAAGACAGTATAGATTTGAACTGGTCCAGTAAGGAATTAAGATGGGGAAGGAAGAAATGTGTAACTAAAGCAGGATTGATGGCTTAGGAAGGAACTGCGAAATTGAAGGACTGGTTGTTGAGGTGAGGGAGAAGAACAGGATTTGGGGCTGCAAAGCAAGGAAGAAGTAGAATGAAATATATTTTTATCATCTAGAAGAATTTCAGACTTCATGATCATGAAAGTAGAACACTTGTGACTGATGGCAATATAGAGGGTTTAACTCAACATCTTTGAGTGTAGCTGGAGCGGGGTAGAGGAGTAGATCACTAGAAATAAGTAAGTTGAGGAACTAGAAGGATAGACTGAGGGAATGTTGAAGTCCCCTAGTATAAGGGCAGGAGTTTTTCCTGAGGAGAGGAGAGTGTCCTGGAGGTTGGAAGACAATAGCTACCAGAATCTTGGCTAGGTAGCAAAAACAGAATTAGTGAACCTCAAAGGAGGAGAGGCTATTGAATGGTAGAGATCAAGCCTAGATGTGGCAATGGGGAGCAAGGAGTATTCTAACTCCTCTGCCCTGCCCAGTGACTCTGGGGAAATGAGTGCTGGAAAGTGTGGCCCCGGAATCTATGTCATCCGAATGAAGCCAAGTTTCAGTGAGAACAAGAAGATAAAGGAAGTGGAAAAGGAAAAAGTTTTTTGATTGTTTTCTGTTTGTTGATTTTTTTTTTTTGATTTATCACTCCTGCTTGGAATGATTAGGAAAGAAGCTAGCATAAGAGCTGGGCTTTGAAGAGAGGGAAGGATTTTTATAAAAGAGAGGGTATTCAAAACCATATAATTCAAGACAGAGTTAGGAGAGCATGTCTTTCAAAAAGGGAGTAATAGTTTGTCCAGACCAAGGGTGAGAAACATGTGGCCTACAGGCCACATATGGCCCATTAGGTCCTCAAAGTGCGACCCTTGGAATAAATCAAAACTTCACAGAACAAATCTCCTTAATAAAAGGATTTGTTTTATAAAACTTGGACTCAGTCAAAAGGCTGCACCCAAGGACCTAGAAGGCCACATGTAGCTTCGAGGCCACAGGTTCTCCACACCTGGTCTAAACTCTAGACATAGCATAGCATAGACATAGGGCATATTGATAGGAATTACAATAATAAGATGAGGCTAAAAAGTTCTGTTGGAGTCACAATATAAATCTATTTAAATGCCAACTAAAGGAGTCTGAACTTTATTCAGTAGTCAGTGAATGGTGAGGCATTGAAGGGTGTTTTAGTAATGTGGTCAAGGTACTGGCAGAGGGGCATAGGATAGATTAGAAAAGAGATATTGGAGAGAGTTAGGTGGTAACTACGATAGCTGAGATGAAAAGTGAGAAGGGATTAAACCCAGGGCAGCATCAGTGACAATGGAAAAGAAGGGGTTACCAATGTCAAAGAAAGGCTTCTGATGTCAGTCAGTCTGTAGACATTTATAAGTGCCTCCTGTGTGTCAGGTACTATGGTAATCTCTGGGGATATAAAGGAAAATAAAAAACAGTCCCTATTGTCAAGAAACTCACAATCTAGTGGGAGACACAACAAACAAACATCTACATACAAATAAGCCATATACAGGATAATTTGAACTAAAACTAAAGGAAATTGGGAAAGACTCCCATAGTAGGTGGGATTTTAGCTGAGACTTTAAGGAAGCCAAGAGGCAGAGATGAGGAGGGAGAATATTCCAGGTATGAGGTACAGCCAGTAAAAATGCCAGGAGGTGAGAGATGGATTGTTTCATGCAAGAAATAGCAAGGAAATAGCTGAAGGATTTCTCAAAAGCAGTTTTAAGAAAACTAAGCTATGAAGACAGCCATGCTATGAAGAGAAAACTAAAGGTCAACAAAAATAAAGAACAGATTAATGGTAAATAAAAGAACAACAGAAAATCAGAGAACTCCTGCCCAGGAAGGCCAATTCAATTTTACCTTTCACTATTTATCATGGTCATTCTATTTTTCTGATAAAATTTGACTGTCAAAAGCCATTTCTCAGTGATGCTGACATATCTGTCTCTTGGGAAACTAGCCTAAAAGATCATATCAAGAGTGATTTCTATGGTATTCCTTTTTCTATAAGATAAAAGACATAAAAACATAGTTGAGTGGAAGAACAACCTAGTTACTGCAATAACATCTTAGAAAACCTAAACACTGAATTGCTTCAGGAAAGGTTGAATTAAATATTGTTAAATTTTCCTATGAATCTAGAGATTGAAAGCTGTGGGGAGCTTGGATTGGGGATTTGAAACACAGAAAGAGCCCCATTACTTAACCTTCTAACTCAATTTCTTCTAGGATACCCAAATCAAGATTACTACATCTAGGGAGATTGAATCCTCCTTCCTCCCAATTCCTGCTTGGAGTGAAGAAAATTCGGAAATCAGGAGTAGAGAATGGACTTCCCCCTGTCAAGTTGCCAAATGAACTCTTCTAGATTAGTAGTGGATTAACATAAAGAGTTTCTGAAATACAGGCTAATTAAAGTCAAAGATCCGGGTCACATTCTTGAAATATGAGAGACTTGTGTTGACAAGAAGCAACCACAAAAAGAAAAGCACAAGTGTATGAATGATTGAACAACACGTATTAGAGCTTGCTTAAGGTCCTTTTATCAATTAGGATCATTGATTCTGTCCTAGAAGGGACCTTATTAGTCCATCTAGTCCAACCCCCTCATTCTGCCAAAGAGGAAACTGAGATCCTCAAGGTCATGACTAACCCAATGTCACACAGGTAGCAACTGAAGGACTGAAATGGGATTTGAACCCAGGTCCTCTGATTCCTAATTTAGTGCTTTAATGCTCATTCCAATACACCACAGAACTAATACAGGCCTTTCATATAAATGATTTTTCCCTAGTCACATGATTGGGGTCATCTCCAATCATCCTGATGAATATCAGGTCACTGGATCCAGATGACTCTGGAGGAGAAAGTAAGGCTGGTGACCTTGCACAGCCCTCCACTCTAATCGAAGTCAACTGCAAGTCACATCATCATTTCCCTGATGCCATGGTCCTCTTCGAAAATGAAGGACAAACACAAGTCACATGATTGCAACAGAAAAGAAATCAGCTAGGTATAAGTGGAATAGAATAGAAAAAGGGAAAGAGAATCAGAAGGTAGGAAATCCTCAAAATATGCAGGGATTAGTCCAAATGTCAGGGGCTCATTCACTTGTGTCCAGATAAAGGAGTCAGTATGATAGTAATAAAATATTTGCTTTACCTATCCCAGCAATAAATCAACCCAATTCAACTGCTGTGGCAACAGCAGATTCTTCCATGGATTCCCATTATTGGACTTCTAATGCCTCTTCTGACTTTTTGAAGCTCGTAAGTTCGTTCTGTCTCCAATACTCCTTCATCCAAGATCAGAAAAGAATGAACATGAGAGAGATAGAAGAAACTTGTGACAGGGCCAGGAGTTTGTGAGCCTCGTGTTGACTGAATCATGAGAGGGAATAAGGCAGCCAGTCTGGCTGTTATTCTTCCCCTTACCCAGAGATTTACTGATATTCTTCTTACTCAAAAGTCACAAGGGAAGAAGAGTAGTGATTTTGGTGTTTTGAGCCTTTTGTATGCACACTTAATTCCCACTCATTAACCAATGAAAAGGCTTTTCTTCACCCCATAGTAAACAGATAGGAAAGAGTCACAGGATACCTGTGTGTGTGTGTGTGTGTGTGTGTGTTCTGGATTTGCAGCAGGGCCCCTCCAGTATGGGTCATCACACATTTCCAGAAATAGGGTTACCAAGTCCCTTGGGTTGATACTAGGCAGAGCACAGTGCACATGTGTTGAGAACTAGACCATTTTCTCATTACACCAAGAACTTTGCAAAGAGAAAAACTGCACCGGTATGTAAGCAGACAGCACAACCTACTGATATTGTTGTTTTTGTCGGTCCTGTAGTCAATATGGAAAACAACTAGAAACTGGCCAAAACTTATCACCTGACCAAAGAGCTGGCTTCAAAAGAGAGTGACCAAGATGACGAAGGGTTTCAAGATCATTCTAAATGAGGATTGACTCAAGAATCTGGGACTGTTTAGTCTGGAGAACAGAAGATTAAGGTGGAGCATCATAATTGCCTTATATCTGAAGGGCTGTCATATGGAAGAAAGATTAGACTTAATCTACCAACCCTCAAAGGGCAGAACACAGTGCAATGGATGAAAATTAAAAAGAGGAAGATTAAGGCTTAATGTAAGGAAAAAATTCTAAATAATAAGAGCTATTTAAATTGGAACAAGGGCCATTGGGTGGCACAGTGCCAGGAAGATTTAAGTTCAAATCTGATCTCAGACCATTTACCATCTGTGTGGAACCTGGGCAAGTCACTTCAACCTGTTTGCCTCGTTTTACTCATCTGTAAAATGACCTGGAGAAGGAAATAGCAACCACACCAATCCTTTGCCAAGAAAATCCCAAATGGGGTCAGGGAGAGTCAGACATCATTGAAACAACTGGATGACAACAACAAAAGTAGAATGGGCTATTTGGGGGAAATGGTTGATTTCCCTTCTTTAGATGTCTTCAGACAAAAGTTGGATGACCTCTTGATGGGAATATTAAAAAAGGGATTCAATGTTGTTGATGCTTTTTCGTTTTTATATCACATTGATTTCTGAATGCACCCCTGGAGTTTTCTCGTATAATGATTTTTTTTTAAGTTAAGCAAATCCAAGCAATTCATCAACCACATCTTAAAGTTTTTATAATAAAGGGAAAGAAATGCATTTTCTTAACTCTTCCCTAGAACCAAACTTGGTCATTATAATGACTTATTGCTCACATTCATTTTATTATTCTTCCATTTTACATTGTTGTAGTCATTGTATGAATTGTTTTTCTGAACTTGTTTCTATCACACTGCATAAGTTTATATGACTCTTCCCCTGTTGCTCTGAATTAATCATATTTGCTATTTCACACAATAATATTCCAAAAATTGTACATCCATTACCAAAATTTGTTTAGCCTTTCCTAATTAGGTACCTACTTTGTTTACAATTCTTTGTTCTTGGTTCCTACAAAAATGCTGTATTGAATATTTTGGCATATTTGTAATTTTTCTTTAAGTCTTACCTGCTTGATGTATATGTCTAGAATCTCTGGAAAGCTCTGGGGCAAAGGCTATGAACATTTTAATCAATTTGGGTTGGTTGGGTTTTTGTGTTTGTTTGTTTTTGCAGAATTCCAAAATTGCTTTCCAGAATGGTTGGACCAATTCACAGCTCCATTAAAAGTGTATTTGTGTACTTGTCTTTTAATAGCCCCTGGAAATGTCGAGGAAATTTTTGTTCAAATAATCTGTATTCCTTTCCATCTTTATGATCTTGGCTTTCCTTTCATCATTCCCCATGCCTTCATGCAAGTCCTTCCATGTTTCTCCTAATTCTTCATATGTGTCATTTGTTGCAGTACAATAAATTCCATATACTTACCAACTATAATTTGTCCTGCCATTCTCTAATCAATGTGCACCCATTTTGTTTCTGATCTTTTACTACTGCAAAGCCTGATGCTATGAATATTTTATATAAAGTACCTTTCTGTCATTGACCTTCTTAGGCATATTCCCAGCGGTGGGATCATTGGGCCAAAGAGTAGGGACAATTTAGTGAAATGTAGCGTTTTATTAATGAGAGCCACAAAGGTCTCTGTTAGCACTGTTAAGAACTTTTCATTGAATTGGCCCACAACCCCAGCTTACTTTACCTATCTCTTGGGAGTCTTTTGGTCTTTGGCTTGCAAGACTTTCAGGAATTACTTAGAAACCATGGGGTCATTGTATCATATATTAAAAAACAGAAAAGACCTTTAAAAAATCACTTAACTCACACCCCTGCATTTTACAGATGAGGAAATTGAAGACCAGAGAAGTTAAGTAACTTGTCCAAAGTCACACAAGTAGTATCAGAGCCATGATTTGAATCCAGATTTCAGACTCTAGAACCATACTCTTTCTATTGTACTCTAAGACTCTTAAGTCTGGGCTCCAGACCAAGGTATTGAGCTGTGTCTTTTGCAGAAGGAAAGTCCCAGGGCCTTTTCCTCCATGCATCTTGTAAACTTGAAGTTTATGTAGTCAAAATGGTCCATATAAACTGGAAACCTATATGGGAAAGGAGAGGATTTAGCAGGATGCACCCCCCCTTACATCAGTAAGAGACAAGGAACTTAGAGTTCTGAGGAGGAATCACTCTGTTTTAGCATTATTTCATTGAGGCTAAAAGATACCTAGATGGAAAAAAAATCTTTAGATTGCTTCATTCTGGAAATATAGTCTATCAAACTGAGATGGTAAGTCCATCTTGTATGTAGCAAGCACTTTCCACTCCTTTTTTTCTTTTTAGAGGGGAGAAGGCTGGGCAATTGGAGTTAAGTAACTTGCTCAAGGTCACACAGCTAGTAAGTGTTACCTGTCTGAGGCCTCATTTGAACTCAGGTCCTTCTGACTCCAGGGCTATTCATTGTGCCACCTAGCTGCCTCAGTCACTTTTTCACCCTTTATACTATTTTACTCCATCCCCATAACACATCCCCAAAGACAGATGGGCAGATAGGCAGGTGCTGTACTAGTTATCCTTGTATACTAAAGGATATATCATTTTGTTAATATCTGCCTGTTGTGGATTGCCATGTTTTCATTAATTTATCTCATTTTACTCTATAGTTGCCAGACTGTAACCTTGAAGCCATTGAGGGTCACCAGAGACTGTAATGGTTGGTCATTTTTACTTTCTCTATCATGAGTTATATCCCCTTTTTTCTTTCCCTTTCTTTTTCCTCCCATTTCCTATCCTCTCCCTTTTATCTTATCCCTTCCTTTTTTTCTTCTCTCCCTTCCCTCCTCTCTTCCCTTCTCTTCTTCCCTTCCCTTCCCTTCCTTCACCATTGTCTAATCTGTCTCCCTCCCTCCACTGCATTTCCCCTTCTCTTACCTACCAATCCCATAACTCTTAGTCATATTCAAGGTTCAAGAGGCTGCTGACCCCAGTTCACTATCTACTTCTACTCAGACTTCACTACATTCAACTAATTTTTCCCCACCTCACTCTATCCAAAAGAAAAACAAAGTAGTAAGCAAGACCTTTTCCTGACACACAAATCTTAAGAACATCAAAACAAATAATTGGCATAATTGTCCTGATAATGAAGGTCAAGAACCACTTTGACCTCAATGAACAAAAAACTGAGCAGATAGTGTTAGGTCAATGTTTCTAAAATAATTCCCATACTTCACTTTTCATATGGAATCATAAATGGAAATAAGTTTGTCAGTGCCAGAAGGAACCTGGGAGATCATCTAATCCAACACCCTTACTTTATACATGAGGAAACTGGTACAATCTTGGGTTGTCTTGATTTTCCCTGCAGTACCCTTTCTATCACATGATGTATGTAGCATAAAAAATATATTTAAAATAAAGAAATATTGCATTACATATCAGATCCAATTGTAGAGCCTTGTATTGGAAGTATCTGATGACCTTGAACAAGTTGTCTACCCTCTGTGTCTCAACATCTTAGCAAAACCTGGACCCTCTTGAGATGAGGTGAAGAGATGAATGCAATGGACACATGATTTTCTTAGTCAATTTCACAAACTTTTTCCGGCCTACCATGTTCATAACACTAAGCCTAATGCTGTGGGGGCTACCAACAGGCATAATCTATTCCCTACCCTCAAGAAATTTACCTTCTAGAAAGAAGAAATTAGTGAAACAAATAACCATAATATGAATTAGTGGCAAGTGCTATTTGAGATTGTAATCACTAATGTCCATAATGAGGGAAATGCCCTGAAGGGGAAAAAGGTAGTACTAGATTGGAACAGGAGAAGGTGATGTTGAATGCCAGGATTATATGGAAATATGTTTTACATGGTTGCAAATATATAACCTATATAAAATTACTGTCATAGGGAAGAGGGAGTTAAGGGAGGGAGGGAGAAAATTTGGAATTCAAAATTTTATTTAAAAAAAAGAATGTTGAATGCCAGGATTATCAGCTGCCTAGATGACTAGTAGGTACCTATGTTCAAGGGCCTGAGAAGAATAAAAGATTCACTTGCCAGTTATAGATCAAAACCAAGGGAATATGCGCAAAATTAGGGAGTCAAAATACACATAATGCAGGGAATTAACACTCTTTCCCAAATCAGACTGACTCCTGGAAACATTGTTATTTTTATTCCAGAGTTCTTCTTTTTAACATTGAAAGGACCAAGAGTGTGAATTGACCCCAAAATTTTCTTGGTCATTTGAAGTATTCTGAAATTCTCATCCTTCTGTTAATTCTATACCATACAGTGGAGACCCTGTTACTCCTTAGGTAAGGGCCATGTTGTGGAAGACCTGGAAGGCTAGGCTAATATGGGCCATCCTCAGTAAGCAATGGGAAGTCACTGAAGACTTTTTTTGTGCTGGAAAGTGACATGATCAGAACTATGCACTATCATCTGTCAGTGATGTATAGGGTCTAGGGGACTCAATGGATGGAGTGTTAGACCTGAAGTCAAAAAGGCTGGAGCTCAAATCCAGCCTCAGACGTTTACTAGTTGTATACCTTTTGTCATATTACTTACCCTCTATCTGCCTCAGTTTCCTTATCTGTAAAATGGGGATAATAATAGCACCCACCTCTCAGGGTTGTTAGGAGGCTAAAATGAAATATTTGTAAAGTGCTTCACAAACCTTAAAGGGCTATATAAAGATGCTATAGCTATATAAAATATCACTATTATTAAAGATATTGGGAGAGGTTAGAGAAATGGAACTAACTTAGAAGCTATTACAACTGTCCAAGCAAGAGATAATGAGGGCTTAAAGCAGTGTGCATGAAGTGGGAGGAAGAGACTTGTATAAGAAGTATTGCAAAAGGACCAACATTGCATGACCACTGATTAGATTGGGGGATGGTAAGAAAGAGGGAGTAGCTAAAAATAACTCTAGGGTTTGGAACAGAGGTGACTATAAGAATCATGGTGCATTATAAGAAATAGAGAAGTCAGGAGAGGTGTAATTTTGGAGAAAAGGGAGAGAATTTAATTTTGGATATGTTGAGTTGGAGATACTACTCTTGGGTGTCAGTCGGCAGTTAGAAATATCCCGGGTAGGGGAGGCCAGGTGGCTCAGCGAGTAAGAGCACTGGCTCCAGTGTTGGGATGACCTGGATCAAATCCGGGCTCAGATACTCAGCACCATACCCCGAAATAAATGGCCGTGTAACCTTGAGCAAGTTACTTAACCTCGATTGCTTATAAAAAAAAAAAAAGAAATGTCCTGGGTAAATTATATGTGTACCTCTAGTTCCTACTGGGAGTAAACTAACGGATAACCACAATGACAACAACTCCCGGATAGTAAAGGTTTAGTCTCTTGGAGAAGCAAGATTTAAGCCCACTCTAGAATTGGAAGATGACCAGTGTTAGAGGTGATCATTTGGTGATCATGGAGTGAACTTTGATCACACCTACCTGAATAGTCAGGTAAGTCAGTAAATAGACATGAATTACCTCCTATGTGCCAGGTCCTGTGCTAAATACTGGGGATACAAATAAGAAAAATGAAAAGTAGCCACTGCCCTCAAGGAGCTTACAATCTAACGGGGGAGACAATACACAGAATGAAACTGAAAAGGGATGAATGTGAAGGTACCCAACAGAAGGGGTATTTAAGTCAGAGAAGCATCCAAGTAATACAGCCAAGTGGGGAACAAGGAAATGAGTAGATGAGTAGAATGAGTAGAGTTCCCTCCTTAAATGAAGAGTTTGGAGTCCATGGTTCCCCCCTTCACTCAGAGGGACTGAGGATAGTGATGTACCACTTGGAGTACCAAGGTGGGTGAGATATTGCAGGAGGCTGAGATTTTCCCAATAATGAGCTTGCTGGGGCATGGTGAAAAAAATCAAAGTCTCAAAGTAGTAGAGCCAGGTGAGAAATGAGGAGCTCTCTGAACTGAGCTTCTTCCTTCAATGTTTAGAGTTCATGGCCCCACCCTCCAAAATGGAGAATCAAGACTGATAACTTCTAGCTCTCAAACATGACAAAAGTATGTCCTTTGATCCTCAGAGGAGTGTTGGGAGGTCATGTTTGCTCCAAACTCTCTAATTCAGGATCCTCAGAATCTCTCTCTGGTTCTGAGATAGCTTCTTCCTTTTATATTCCTTAGGGCATAACCAAGTCTCACACAGGTTGGTTTTGATTGAATGCAGAATCATTGACAGTGATGACCTATGACCAATACCACTCACAAGCATATTCATCAGGATAGAAGTTAGCCTCTAAAGAAAATGGTGTTAAGGACCACAGTGACTTTGATGCAGGGAATCAGTATGAGTTAGAGCTAATATGCTGCTGCCATAAAAGAACCCCACCTCAGGCAAGGAAATTGCATGAAACAAGCTGTCACCTACTTCTCCCCTTTGTAATGTATTTGCCCCCAACTACTCCATGGCTTTAGACCCATAGACTCCTTTGCTATTTCCTTTATACCCTTTGTACTTGGTTATTACTTAAAGTCCAGTTTGACCTACATAGAATCCTATTATCAGATCATGACTTGAGCCACACCTACAGCCCTGTAGATGGCACTTAATTACCAGGTCACATGGGGAAAGAACATGAACTTTGAAACCAGAGGAACTATCTTCAAATATGGCCAGAACTCTTATTACTTATATGACCTTGGAAAATTGACTTTCCTCAGCCTTAGTTTCCTCATCTGTGAAATCAGTGTGTTGAATTACATGACACAGAGGTCCCATCTAGCTCTAGAAGTCTGAGCCTGTGATTGGTACCCTAAGGTAAAAACAAAGATTTCAAATAATAGAGATGCAAGTTCACAACTTCAGCATCATCCTTTCCCTTACCTCTCATATCCTTTCAAATGCCAAATCTTATTGCTTCTTCTTCCATACTATCTCTATCCACCACTCTAATTCAGGGACTCATCACCTCTCACTTGGACTCTCACAATAAATAACCTCCTAATTATTCTCCTTTATTCAAATTTCTTTCCATTCCATCCATCTTTCTCACACAGCTACTCAAGTATAGGTCTGACCATGTCAACACCCCATTTAATAAACTCCAGTGGCACCTTATTACTATTAGGGTCAAATGCAAACTCCTTTGTTTGACATTTAAAGCATTTCACTCAATGCATCATCTCCTATCTCTGTATCTCTGTACCTCTGACCGGGCTGTTGCCATGCATAGAATATACTCCCTTCTCACCTCCACCTGGTGAGAATCTCTGGTTTTCTTCAAGTTTTACCTCAAGAACCCCCTTCTGCATAGGGTCTTTCATGGTCTACTACTTCCTCCAGGGCGTTCAGGTTATTGTGAAATTTGTTTTGTTTATACCTATATTTGTATATATTATCTCTCCCTTTACAATGTCAGTTCCTTGAATTTGTCCACAACAACATTTTTCCAATTGCTTTAACTAATGGTTCCATGTATGGATGGTGTGGCTGATAGAGAATCTGTTTTCTTGGTGTTAATTGTTAGGCCGAAATTAGCACAAGCAGCAGAAAATCAACCCATTCTTTGCTGCATCTCAGCTTCAGAGGCTGCATTGTGTTCACAATCATCTGTGAACAAAAAGTCATGTACCAACTTTCCCTCTATTTTAGTCTTGGCTTGTAGCCTTTTCAAGTTAATTAATTTACTATTAGTGTGGTAGCTGACCTTGATGCTGTGTAAGTCCACATCTGAAGGCATCTGACAACATTGCTGAAAACATCATGCTAAAAAGTGTGGAAGCAAGCACACAGCTTTGCTTTACTCCTCTAGTGACTGGGAAGGGACAAGCACATCTTCCATTATCCAGAACCCAGGCAAGCATGCTCTCATGCAATTGACATACAATACTGATGAACTTCTCTAGGCACCCAAATGCTGTGGGTAAATTCACTTACTTTGGCATCACGTACACATAGATGATGAGGTTGATGCACAAATTGTCAGGACTAGCTCAGTGTTTGGGAGGCTCTGAAGGAAAGTGTGACAGAGAAGAGGTTATTAGACTGCCCACCAAACTGAATGTCTACAGAGCTATTGTGCAGACCTCATCATTGTATGCCTGTGAAACCCGTACAGTTTATCTGTATGTAAGTACCTACTAGTCATCTAGGCAGCTGATAATCCTGGCACCCATACCAGGAAACCAAATCACTTCCATTTTAATTGTCTTGGGAAGATTCTGAAGATAACCTGGCAAGATAAGGTAGCAGACACTGAAATCCTTTCTCAAGCTAAACTGCCAAGCATTCAAACTCTACTGCAAAGAATGCAATTCCAATGACCTGGCCACATTTCCAAATGCCAAATGTACATTTGCCTAAATGATTATTTTATGGAGAACTCACACAAGGGAAGAGTTCACATGATGGGCAGAAGAAGAGATACAAGGGCACTCTCAGAGTCTCTCTGAAGAACTCTGGAATCAATTTCTGGCAAAGGACCACCCAGCATGACATACCTGTATCAAAGAAGGTGCTACACTCTATAAAAAATCAGAACTGTAATAGCTCAAAATGAATGAGAGATAAACAAATTTAGAGACATCTCCACCCCAAATGTTCCTATAGACTATTTGTGCTCACCCTGTGGTAGAGCGTTCTGAGCTCATATTGATCTGATCAGCCACAACTGGATACAGTGTACCAGCCACAGTCAGATACAGTGTACCTTGACTC